>NC_092510.1:40950150-41260476 GCF_047511675.1 Marmota flaviventris | reverse complement strand
TATGTTTACCCTTAATGAAATGTGAAGCAGACTCTTTTGTGAAGGCTTCCTAGGCCCTAGGATTCTCTCTGCTTTAGTTTGTTTTGTGTTGCTGTACCCAAAGTGGAATCTGAGTACTTTATAAAGAAGAGAGTTTTTTATATTCAGCTTGTGGTTTTGGAGGCTGAAAAGTCCAAACTGGGTGGCTACAACTGGTGAGGGCTTCATGTGGTGTCACAACATAGAGGATGGCATCACAGGGTGGGAGCCTGTGTGACACCAGCCAGCAGCACATGCAGAACTAACACAGCCAGAGAAGAAGCAAGAGGACAAATAGAGGAAACTGAGCTCGCTTCAGGTAATTTATCCAGCCCCTGAGAACAAGAACCGAGAACAGCACTCCTGCACTCTCCTGAGACCTAACTCACTTTCTGAGAAAGGCATCAATCTCTCTTAAAGCCTAACTACCACCTTAAAGATCTTAAAAGTCCCACCACCACCAATGTTGGACTGGGGACCAAGCTTCAGCATATGAATCTTTGTGGTACAAACCACACACAAACTATAACATTTTCTCTCCTCTACTTCAGTATTGCTGTCCTCTCTTACTATTTGAGATGTTTTCTCAAAGTCTCATATTCTCTATTATTTGAACTATTACTTAATTGTTCATGAATTTATATATACCATCTCCTCAGTTAGACTGTAGACTCCATGAGGACCTAAATGTTTCTCTGAATCCCTCACAATACCCAGTAAGTGCTCAGCCTGTGGAAGACACCCAGTGAGTAACTGTTTCATTGAGATGTTTATAGTGGAATTGTGGAAAAGCCAAGTGGAAATTCAGGTATTAAATGGTAACTGTGTATGTCTCAGCTTTGTCATGGGGTAGGGAAGGGAAATGTTTATCTGATCCTCAGAGAAGGAGAACAGAGGTAGAAAGAAACAAAGAAAAATTCCATGTGTTGAGATATGCTGAAATTCTGCCACAAAACCTGCTGGTAAACCCATCTACTTCTTCAGCCTGGAGAAATTTAAATTTAAAGACTGGGTAGATCTTAGCCTCCCTTTCATCAAGAGATCTTAACATTCCTAACCTCTCCATCTCACCTTGGTAACCCTAGCCTGAAAAACTGATGTGGGATTAAGTCATGAGTGAGATTTCTGACTGCTGACCAAGTTCTGGACTGTACTCTCTTCTCTCTTCCTGGCAAGATAGGGTTAGCAGTTCTCATCTTGCTTTTTTTTTTTTTTTTTTTTAATACTGAAGATTGAACCCAGGGACATTTTATCACTGAGCTACATTTTCAGCCTTTTATTTTTTTACTTTGAGACAGGGTCTTGCTAAGTTGTTGAGGCTGGCTTTGAATTTGTATCCTCCTGCATTAGCAGGAGGTGTGTGTTACCATACCCAGCAGCTCTCATCCTATGCAAGAAACCTCCTAGAAAGGTCACACTGACTGGAAGGAGAAAGTTGGAAAGTTGTGTTTAGTGATAGCGCTTCCTTGGATTGAAATGGATTTATAAACTTCCTGCAATTTTCTACTTTAGAATTCACAATCAGACCTGAGATTGGTGACAACTGGATATTACATATGATAGTTTCACAACTATGAATCTCAGAACCATATATTTTAGCCATGGTGTGGCCACTTATTGCCCATTCAAAATTAATGTCTTATTTTTATATGCATTACTTATAAATGGCCATTTTATGTTCTTGTGTTGAGGAGAAAAGATGTAAGTAAATTTTTAGCAAGAATGATAATAAGAACTTTTGTTTTCCTTCTGTTCCTGCTGATGGGCAGAATCACAGTCTCTGGGACAGGAGTCCCCTGTGTTTCTCCTTTGCTAGCAAAACAATAAAACTTCTTTTTCCTTTTTTCTCAAAAAGAAAAAAAAAAGAACTTCTGTTTTTAAAACTTCCAAGTAATATCACTATACACTTTTTTGCTTTTTAAATATTCCAGTTTATTTAATGTTCCTGATTTGACTCTCCAGGCAAACACAGTGCCTTTATTTGGTACAACTCCCTGTCAGAACCTAGCATTAAATGAGATAATGTATGAAACACAGTGCCTGGAATACAGTATACATTCACCAAATGGTAATAATCATTGTAATTAATTAATGATAAGACCCTGCCACTTACACTTACTTCATTTGGTCAAAACTGACTTCCTTAAAAATGTAAATGATTCTGGGTATTTTAAATTACAACAGCGGGTAAGTTGGTTTATTATAAAAAATTTCTTGAAACTTTGGGAGCCTAGGGTAGGGAAAAGTTCTAAAAACAGGATAATCTGTCTTCACAAATTTGATCAGGGATATCAATAGTGCAAAGTCATTTCTGAATTCTCAGCTTTAAAATAGTAATAATCTTTCTGTGCATGGTGGTGCATGCCTATAATCTCAGAAGTTATAGACACTAATGCAGGAGCATTGTGAGTTCAAATACAGCCTTAGTAATTTAATAGGGCCCTAAGCAATTTAGCAAGATCCTGTCTCAAAGTAAAAAATGAAAAGATGCTGGGGAGGTGGGTGGCTCAGTGGTTATGTGTCCTTAGGTTCACTCCCTGGTTCCCCCCTACCCTGATAAAAAAAATAAAAATAGCAATAATCTGTAAATTTTCTAAAATATTTAGATAAAAATATATTTACCTGCTTATGGCAGACAGCCACAGCTTGAAAAGTGGCTGGAGGAAAGTTTAATGAAAGCTATGGCTCATTTTCAGTTTTTTTTTTTCACTAGAAGTTGAACCCAGAGTCTCCTATATGTCAGTCAATCACTGTACCACTGAGCTACATCTTCAGCTCTCAGGTTATCTTTCCTATGCACAAACCCTCCCAATGTCACAAAATTCCAGCTGTAACTATGATCACCAAAGCCAGCCAGGAAGATTGTTTCTTTATGTTTTTCCCAGATAAAAATGGTGAGATATTGCTGGGTGTACTAGGGAATGTGCATATAATTCCAGCTACACGGGAGGATAAGGCAGGAGGATTGCAAGTCTGAAGCCAGCCTGAGCAATTTAGTGAGAGCCTGTCTCAAAATAAAATAAAGGGCTGGAAATATAGCTCAGTGGTAAAGTGACCTCAGTTTCAATCCCCAGTACTGGAAAATAAACGAAGAATCTAATGTATATTTATTAGAAATAGCCAACATCATCCTTTAAAAACATCTGATTCAGAGAAATGATCAAAAGCCTCATTAAATTGAATTTGATGACTAAGTACTCAAACGAGATGACACATTAAAAGATCCATTCTTCCTTGAATGATATCTTGTTTTAAAATCTAGATGTTTTTCATGGTTCTACTCAATTCTTAGACCTTCATCCTCAATTTGGCCTAGTTCTAGGTTTCTCAGTTCCTTTTTAAAACCTGGAGATTGAAATACGTCTAGCTTTATGTGCCTTAGCTTGTACATCATGTTTACACATCTGAGAAGGGTGTACTCTGGGAGGAAAGCCCCTTGATTTCCATATGCCTCTTGAGTCTCCCTCCTTATCTCCTATCTTCTCTCCCTCAGATCTTCAATATGGATGACAGAATTTTTTTTTTTTTTTATTGTACTGGGAGTGGAAGCCAGGAACTCTTAATTTCTGAACCACATATCCAGCCCTATTTATTTATTTAAATTTTGAGGCAGGCTAAGTTGCTTAGGGCCTGGCTAAGTTGCTGACACTGGTTTTGAACTTGTGATCCTCCTGCCTCGGCCTCCTGAGTTCCTGGAATTACAGGTGTGTACCACTGCACCTGGCAGAGTGACAAAATTTGTATTTTGTCTTGGTATTGTCCTAAAAGAAACCAGAAAGAAAATAAAAATTTTCAGTTAATTATTTTAAAAAATGAATTATTTTGATTTCTTTCATTATGTAGGATTCAAGAACATGCTGTGTAAGCTGGGCATGGTGGCACATGCCTATAATCCCAGCAGCTCTGGAGGCTGAGGCAGGAGGATTGTGAGTTCAAAGCCAGCCTCAGCAATGGCAAGGTGCTAAGCAACTCAATGAGACCCTGTCTCTAAATAAAAAATGCAAAATAGGGCGGAGGATGTGGCTTAGTGGTAGAGTGCCTCTGAATTCAATCTCTGGTACCAAAAAAGAACATACTGTGTAAACCCAGAATCTATTATCTATCTATCAATCATCTATCCATCCATCCATTCAATATATCTATGAAGAGAGCTGCAGATATTCCAAGTAACTTTTCCTATTGGTAGGTAAAACTGGAAGTGCTTTATACAACACCAAGAAAATAAGACAGTGGACATATTGGCATAATGAGAAACAAAATAAATATTTTATTAAATTAATGCAGGTACAAACAATTACAATCAAATATAGAATTAGATGACATTTCTGCATATGTAATTTACAATGAAACACAAGACAACAGGGTTAAAGTGCTTATAAATCCAACACCACGAGGTGTTGAGACTTAGGAATGGAGTGAATGTATGGAACAAATGAATGTCTTGCTCATCCACAGTCTTTGTATCAAACAAAGGACATTGTCACACAAATTATTGTATAAATAAATAAAGTAGAAACACATAATATAAGGGGTTCTGTTGGAGACTTTGTTTCTTCAGTATTGACACGTGGCAACAAAGAAGATGCTAATAAATTGCCAGGAGTGAAGGAAAAGTTTTGAAAGGTCATCTGAATCTCAGTGCCTCTGGAAAAAAATATCTTATGAGGCCCATGTAGGGATAAAAGATGATGATATTATAGGGTTTAAGCAGAGAAAATGGTCCCTTTCTGGTACAGACAAGGGTCCAGGGTAGCCAGCAGCCAAGGTACTTTGCTGGAATTTCCAGAAATAACATGTAATTATGCAAGTGCAACATTCAAGGTGAAATTTATACTAAGGGTGTGGTGGGGCATGCCTGTAATCCCAGAGGCTGGGGAGGCTGAGGCAGGAGGATTGCAAGTACAAAGCCAGCCTCAGCAATTTAGGGAGGCCCTCAGCAACTTAGTGAGACACTGTCTCAAAGTAAAATATAAAAAAGGGCTGGTGATGTGGCTCAGTGGTTAAGCACTCCTGATTTCAATCCTTGGTATAAAAAAAAAAAGAAAATATATTTAAAAAGTTTTTGACATGTTTCTTGCATAAAGAGTTAATAATAAGGCCATTGCTAGGTACAATGGTACATACCTGTAATTCCACCACAGGTAGCAAACACAGGAGGATTGCAAGTTGGAGGCCATTCTCTGCAACTTAGCAAGACCCTGTTTCAAAATAAAAAGGGCTGAGGGTGCAGATCAGATCAGAGATAGAGAGTTTATAGGGCCCTGGGTTCAATCCTCAGTAGAAAACCAAACCAAACCAAACCAAACAACAACAACAACAACAAAACATCTCTGCCCTTCAATGCTGAATTGACTCTGGATTGACTCACTGTAACCTGAGAACCCATGGGCATCACTGTGCAAACATAAAATAAGCATAAATGGAGAAAAAATAAAAAGAAGGTGCTAAAAATACCACACACTACATAGAGAAGTATGGTAAAGACATATCAGGGATAAATATAATGCTAGAAAAGGAATTCCAGAGTTATTTTCCACAGTTTTTAAAAAAATACTGACTTCCTATAATCTAAAAATTGCTTTGATTATTATCATGTTTATGCAACTGATATTTTGTCTTGCTCACTTCTGTAGACTCAATGCCTGGCCCAATGCAAGGCACATGTATCATACAAAGATATTTAAACACTTTTTAAATAAACACATTTCTTAAAATAGAGATATTAATTGTATTCCAAAAGGACAGCAGATAAATTGAGGAAATCTGAAGACTGCTATTTACTGCTGTGTACAAGCTACTTAATCTCTCTGTTTCCTCAGCTGTTAAATGGGTATAATAGTGGTTGTGATGACAGGAATACATGAGATCATGTGTGTATAGTACCACACAGTTATAAATCTGATATTTAAAGGGAACAGATTTTGCAGCAGACCCCTGAGGTCTGAGAATAGGATTAGTCAAGTCAAACAAAGTATCAATAAGTTATATAAGGTCAAATCCTATACAAACCAATGGCTTATTTTCTATGCTTCCAATTTGTAATGTCAGTTACAGAGAATACTAGTATCTAACAAATACTAGATGTTTCACTGAACACAAACAAGCAGTTAAGTATAGAGTTTGGTGACAAAATTTTAACTTCTACTATAGTATGTCTTCAAAAGAAATCATTCATAGCCACAGTCATATGACAAGACCCCTCAGACTGGAAATAAATAGAAACAACTCATTCTTCAACACTGTTGCAACACGAGGAGGTGGAGAAGACAAGGAGAGGCAAAGGGCACTTCTGCAAGAACATCCATGAAATCAGGGATCCTCAACCCACTTTCCTAGCATGAGTGATGGATGGTTTGCTTGGAGACGCCTCATTCAGAAGTGTTCTTTGTCCCTTTTACATGCACCAACAAGTCTCTCAGCTTATGTTGAAGTGCCCAGGTTTCCTTCCAGGCTCCCCTTTCTACTCCCATCTTTCTTTGTTCTCCTCTTCTTTCCCCAGGTTCTATTTTCAATATTTGGGCCTTTTAATTCCAACATCATCAGCAGCATCCCATGGGCCCTTTCATCCGTGAACTCCCAAACAACAGGAAAAGAATCCCTGCTTGAAAAATGTAATTTTCAATGCTGGTTACGTCTCTTCAAACTGTGTATCTGAAGAATGATAACAGTATATTAATTGCATGGGGTCAGGGTTCTGGAAAAACAAGAAATTGACAAGAAACAAAACTCATATTTTCTAACCATTTGATCAGTTTTCAATAAGAGAAAGAGGCAGATTATATTTATGCTCAATTACCCTTGAATGATAAAAGATGACTAACTTCTGGTTTGCTCGGGAATGTCCTGGTTTTAAAACTGAAAGTCTGATGTCCCGAGAAACCCCCAAGTTTTGAGCAAACTGGGAGGGTCAGTTCCCTAGGATGACCCACATGTAGGCTAATTAGCTTTACAGAGCAAATTAACCACCTGATGAAACCTACCTGGGCTTTTTAAACTGGGGCTCATTGTTAAATTTTGTTTCTAACTACATTAAAATGAATTAGAAGATTTGATATAATTGTTTTAAGTTCTATCAGCTGGATGAGGTTTCTCTGCTGTTTTATAAATGTAGGCATTTGTAGCAAAATGAATTGAAGCAGATAGGTGAAGAGTAAGGGTCCATGGTCAGGTTAGTGGGCCCACAAACTTGGTTTTTGGTCACAAGCGGTGTATTTTGGGGTACTTTTCATTACCTTCATGAACCTCTGTTCTCTGCCCTAAAATGGAGATAATTCTAGTATTAGAATACTAGAATTCTCTCATTCTTTTGGTGTGTGGGGGGAGGGGATTAAATGAAACACTATATACCACACACTAATCAGTTAACAGTGCCTGATATGCAACACTGTAGAATTAATTATCCACTCACTTAAGTCAACATGGTCCCCTGTGGCAGGAGATGTTGGGATGCAGAACAATAGAAGGTTAGTGAAGAGAAGCTGCCTTCTCCTTTCCCCTCTTGTCTCCTCTCTCCTATGGAGGGTCAGTCCTAAACCTCCTCAGAATGGAAGGAGTTCTTAAGAGTTGTGAGGCAAAGAGGAACCAGCAATTCCAACAACCAGCCTTTTCCAAAAGGAGGGGAGACTGTGATAGACAGAATTCTCCTTGTTATTACTTTAGTTTTTTTATTCATTTTCCTTCAACTTCCCAATTCTTTATGACATTCTTACCATTTTGCTTCCTTGAGTTTATATCTTGGATGCCACCATTCTCCACATCTAGCATTCTCACTGAAGAAAGAGAAATAATTTTCATTTTCATGTAGTACAACACCGTACCTTACACAGTGACTCAAGTTTAAACTCCAGGTTCCTATGAAACATTTTTAATTCCCTAGAAACTCAGGTGAATTTCCTTATTCCAAGGTCCAAACCCACGAGGTTAATTAATTCATCAGTTTAGAATATATACTTTTGCTCTTAGATTTTCTTTAGGAGTATATACTTTCATTTCCATCCTTTTAAAAAGAAATGGACCATATTCTGAGGCACTTTATTGGTTTTCTGGCCATTCCCAATGCCAACTAATCTTTTCTCCAAGGGAATATTCAAAATGCAAGTTGGTAATAATCATTTCCTCGTGCAAATCCATTCCGTCTCTATACCTCTCTGTTACTGAAACTTGACCCATATATTCTGGCTAACTGTCTCAGTTCTGTTAAGGGCCTACTCTTTGAAAATAACTGATCTGTACTCATTCAGTTACATACTTTCTCAGGTCCACCCACCCTCCTAGGGGGTTGTGGGGAATTTCTAAATGAGTATTGGAATTCCCTTCATATTCTACTTCCCTATGTGACATCAGACACCTCTATGTGAACATCATCATTGGATCTCTCGGTACATAATCTCAAAGTATTGGGGGAAGTGTTTACTCTGAATCATCTTAGGAGGAAATTATTTGAATATACTCATTTTCTTGCATTTTAATAATTCCCATGGGTATGTAAATAAATAAGCACATGCAATTTGTTTTTAAAATTATGTAACACTCTCCTCCAGAAATCTTGCAGTATACTCCATGGTAAATATATAGCTCTACAGAAGGAACTATTTATTTCTTAGGAAACTCAGAAATGAGCTCAAAGGCTGGGATTGTGGCTCAGTGGTAGAGCGCTCACCTAGCCCGTGTGAGGCCCTGGGTTCGATCCTCAGTACCACATCAAAATAAATAAATAAAATAAAGATATTGTGTCCAACTACAACTAAAAAATAAAAAAAAAATTAAAAAGAAACCAGCTCAATATAATGTTGTAACTAATATAAGACTCAAATTCAATGGAAACCAACAGGAATTTAAGTACATTCTCTTCTATAAATTTGTGGTTATTTGCATAGTAGAAAGAAGCTGCATGACACTGAGTTTTCTTCAGCCTCCATACATGCCCATTCTTCTACCTCTTGCCACTATACACCCAATCTTCTGGCAATTCCACTCAGCTTCACTGTGATTGCTATTAACAGTCAGAAATCTTGGTGCCACCGTGCAAAGCCAAGCCAATTTCCTTGCAGACATTATTCAACTCTCACCCTTTGAAAATGCAACTACAGGGTTCAATGCCACCCTTCAATATAGGTGTAGCAAAATGAGCAGCATTGAAGGAAGAGATAATACCCAGTTTCACTCAGTGGCAAAGCTAAAATCCATTTGCATAATTGAAAGTGGGCCCTGAGAGGGAAAGCTAATAGGAAGGCAGCATAAGGCAGTACTCTAACATTCTGAGTGGGATAGATCCCCCCTGATGGGGACTGTCCTATACATGCAGGACATTTAGCATCTCTGGCTCTGCCTATTAAGTGTCACTGTGGCAACAATGAAACCTTCACAGACTTCACATCCCCAGGGGAGACCATTGCAATTAAAGAAATACCATTTTTTCTTAAGCAGAACAGGATTGTCAATGCTGCACCAAAGCAAAACAGGACAGCTCCCAGCTTCACAAAGTGAGTCCTTTGAAGTAATGTAGATGGTTCTGAAAAAGAAAACAAGACCAAAGAGAAAATTTTCATGGGAACTAGTCAGGGAAATAATCATCCCTTGAAGTTTAATTTAATTTAGTTTCAGGTTAATTTTCTTAAATCCTGAAGCTCCTGGCTAGAATGATGAGATTTCTCTGACAAGAGAATAGAAGTAGCATGGAAAAGTGGAAGAAGGCCTGGACTTGGACAGATGGACTTGGGACTTAATTCTGGCCCCACTGGCCAGCTTTGAGATCTATAGCAAGTCCTTTAACCAGACTACAAAATGGAAAGGCTAAGAAATTTCTTGTGAGGTGAAATTTCTTGTGTGGTGCTTACGTAGTACCACAGGGAATGCCTGCTCAATATTAAATGGCAGAATGCACTATGTTACTTTGTCTTACATTCTTTAATATAGAAGTTGGAAGTCTACTGTACATGGCAAGGATGGCCCACTGTGGAACCTGGAAGGCCAAATGGCACTGTTCAAGGATTTTCTGCCTCTCCACATCCATGGTCATGAGCAAGGACCAATACTTGTTATCTTTTTCCTGAGTTTGAACACCTTGGGACACCATTGGTTTCTCTCACCAGTTTCTCTGTCTGCAGTCTGATGCAGGGGCTAAAGGGATCCCACAGCACATGCATGCTTGGAGACTGCTAACTCCTCTTTCACCATAAGTCTGTTCTTGCTTAACCTCACTATCAGCTGAGACCCGTGATTCCTAACTTCCTACTTTGAATTTTAAAGTCACAACAGCAGCTGGACTTTGTTTATAAAGCCTGTTGGTTTATAAAGCCTGTTCATACATATTTTGAGTCTCAAAACAACATTACAAGTTAGGCATACCAGGTAAGAAAAAATCCCCAAGTTGCAGTTGAGAAAACAGACTCATAGCCGTTAGGTGACTTACTCCAAGTTGCCACACAAATAAGTTGTCATAAGACAATTTTTAAATGGCAGGAGTCCACTAATACAGCTCTTAATTGAAGGCCAATCCCAGAAACAACATCTCTATTTTTTAAAGCCTTTTCGCTCTTTTTGTTTAAAAGAGCACCCTGGATTGGTTTTTCAAATGGGTTGACTTTTCTATCCAATTTTCCAGTAGTTTTCTCTGAAGTACATGGAGTTTTTCTGTCAACATCTATAGGGGGGAAGGGGCAGTGAAAAGCACTTCTCATCAGAACACCTTTGGGTTTGTACTAATCATCATGCTTATCCTCCTCACTTATTCAAATGGCCCAAGACTCATCAGACATTGTCTCCTATTCTACCTACTACTGCTGAGTAGTGGGAATAAAAATACTTGAATTTGTGCTCACAAGGGTCTCAAATCATTTGCATGTACTATAGCTTATTTTTCCCCTACAAAAACCTTGCCTTATATATATACCCCCTTCAGGGAATGTGGAACCCACAAAAGTCTAGTATTTACCCAGGAACATGCAGCCTTTCATTCTATGGTCCAACCAGGATGTCTTGAGTTGAAAACCTATAGAATAGCTTGAGAGAGGCGCATGGGGAGAAAGGATCTCCCACATTTGGAGTAAGATAAAAAAGTACATTCCCTTTGCTTCCTGGCATAGAAACTGTGTTGAGAAGGGAGCAGCTCTGATATGCTAGACTTTGGATTCCTAAAACAAGTCCTGAATTGAGTATTGTTCTCAGGTTCCTCCTGATGCCCCAACTACAAGAGCATTTCCAACATACAACTGGATTGCCTCTTTTCTTACCTGTTTCCTGGATAGTATGAACTGTGTCCTATTCTTCTACAAATACCCAATCCTTAATATACTACGTGGCAAGTAGGGAATATTCCATAAATATTTGCTGAATGTGTATTAAGTAGCATTATGACTTGGATGCATGGAAGTGAGGGAATAGCATAATGGCATACATTTTGTAAGTACTATGCTATTCTTTCATTCAACCATCACTGAATGACTATGATGAGCAGGCATAATGGTAGCTGTTAGGGGACAGCGTTAGACATGTTTTAGTAAACACATTCAGAATATTACCTGGGATGACCAATTCAGCTGTATTGTTTTCTGTGAAACTTAATCTCTTAAAAGTACAGTAGAAAATCTCATTAGCTGTTGTGTTGATTCTCAGTGTGCTGGTCACATTGAAAAACTTCTCTTCCCTCTGGGATTTGGTGATGGTGGTTTTAGCACTCAGTATTTGGTGGTCACTGCTTGTCCAGATGACTTCAGCCTCAGGGTAGCCCTCAGCCTGACATGTTAGTTCATATTCAGAGGTGACCGGATCCATAGAAATTATTTGGCTGATCTCGCGGTATGGGGCTACGTCATGAGAAAAAAAGAAGTGAAAGTTTTCTCTAGACATGTGTCTTGGTGTTGTCTACATTAGAAACTATCAATGCAGGCTGATTCTCAGAGAAATAGGCTTCATGGTCAGCTGTTTTAGCAGTAGGGAAGCCCTGCCTGTTGACCTCAACACTTCTCTTCAAGCACAGGCCAAGTCTGAGCTTTAAGAAACAACTGTCTTGCTATAAAAATCATGTTGGTATATGAATACACGAACCAGTGTAACTCCACATCATATACAACCACAAGAATGGGAAGTTATACTCCATGTATATATGTCAAAATACCTTCTACTCTCATGAATAAATAAAAAGAACAAATAAAAAATTTAAAAACTATGTTAATATATGTATTGGACTCAAAATATAGACTAAAGTAAACTGTCATCTTTAAACAAGTAGTCTTTCTATTCAAATAAAGACCACTTAAAAATGAATCCACTGAAATGTCTATTTATTCACATTTTTATGTTTTTCCCAGCAAAATGCTATAGCTTTCATAAACGGCTCTGTTTCTTCTTAAATTTAATCCTGGATATTTCCTTTGTTTTATTGTAAAGCTGTCTTCATAAACATGAACCTTTATAGCTAGCACGCACTATACCTTAGACTTAATTGAATAAACTGATTTTGATAGTCATTTACTTGTTCAACTTTGAGACAATGATCAGAAGTTAGATTTGAAAAGACATACTATGTCACTTGTGAAAATTAATACTTGTTCCTAGTGACCCTTTGTAAAGTTTAAGTACATTTTTAAATTTGAGAATGGATTAAGATCTACAAAAAAGTTGTAAAAATAATAGTTACTATATACTCCTTACCAAGATTCCCTCATTATTCACATCTTACATTACTCTGGTACAACTTCTATGACTGAAGTGCCAACGTTAGTACATCACTATTAACCACATTCCATCATTTATTCCATTCCACCAACTTTTCCCGCTCTAGGATCCCATCTGGGTTACCATAATATGATTTAAAATTTTTTTTTTTATGTTTGCTATTTTAGTACATCTTTTAATTATTATATTCATGGCAGAAAGTCTAATTAGTTTTTAGATAATTGGTTTGAGAACTTTTTAGGATTAAGATACTCAGTCTGCTGACTATTCTAGTAGATTGTTTAATGCTTATATATAGCATAAGATTTATATTCATGTTTACTCATTACAAGTACATCAACATATTTTTAATTCTGTTGACATAACCATTGCTTTATACCTAATACTTTAATGAACAACTAATCATCTATAACTCTCCAATTCTTTACCAAAGACATAACAAAAGCTTTGTGATATAATACTTTCACAGAGATTTAACAAAGCGACTAGCTTAAAACAAAATAAATAAATAATGATGTGATGTTTTGGTGCTCTTAAATCAAGGAAATCACAACCAATTAAATCAATATAATTATGATTTTGAAACACACACAAAAAATTGGGCCATCCATCTTTTAACTGTCATATTTAAAGACCACTTAAAAATGAATCCACTGATTATACTTCACAAACTGCTATTAACATAACAGGATCAAGTTCACATAGCACAGAGCTTGGTTTATGGGCAATTAGAATTTCAACCTAAACTTACTCTTAGTGATAAATACTAGGGTTAAAATGCTTTTGCCTTTTTTTTAACCCTTCTATTATCATTTTTAATGGAAGAAGGGTGAAGAAGGATGCTGTTTCACACAGAGGAGCAAGTACACATATGATGCAGCCCTAAGAGCTAACAAATGAGTGGTTCACTCCACAAGGACTGAGTACATAGCTGCGCATTAGTCCCTAAAGTGGGGGCACATGTGTGAAGGTATGGGAAGAAAATGCTAGAACTTCCACTTATATGCATTTCTGTCATATCAATTAAAAAATAATTTAAGCTTCACAAGCTTTGCTTTTTGACACTGGGTCTCAGTCAGCCACACAGGGGTCTTACAGGAAGAGGACTTTCACAACACCAAAGGGAGAATGGGGACCCAGTTTGTACTTACTATGGATTTTCAAATTCTAATATCTACTTTTAACTAATATTCTCATGAAATGAACAACTAATTAAAAACTTTTCCACAAAGAAACCAAGAATTGAAGATAATACTAGTAATTTAAATACAAACCAAAAGGAAATGTCAGAAGGGATTTTTTTTTATCAACTACTTTATGAGGTTAAAACAATAAAGACCTAATTGGACTTGACAAAGTGTGGACTAAAATCCTCAAGATTATCAAGACTGTCTACCTTTGCTAATGATGAATTTTACCCTAAGGTGCATTATGCCTTGCCATATAAACTAATGAGTGAAGCATCTCAATTAGCAAGATATTAAAAGTACTGCTTGGTAATTTTACTTTACCTTTTGAAATGTCTATTTTTGTATATTCCTAGAACATATCATGTACCATATGAAGTTGGTGAAAGTCATCCTCTTTGCCTTTTAAAATGTCAATTCCTTATAATACAATCTATATATTAGTACAAAGTATATTCTTTATAATTATACACACATTAGTTTAAAATGTTTTACAATTTTTGCTGACTTCTGGTTTACTAGATCTAGAGCACTATGCTAATGTTGGTTGATCAAGATTAAGAAAAGTTCAAAGTAGTTTTGAAGTCATACAACCTGATATACATGCCAGAGGTATAAAGGTAGGCAGAAAAACATGATTATTAATGACAGATTTTAGAGCCAGTCTGCTTGGGTTTAGAACTCAGCTTTACCACTTACTAGTCTGATGGCCTTGGATAAATTGCTTGATTTCTCAGCCCTCAGTTTCCCCATTCTTAAAATGGGAAGAATAATGCCACATATCATTGAATCTAAGATACCTATCAAAAGTACACATTCAAATTTCAGAGCTAGTAAAATGTGAAAAATATTCACCTTACACAAGAGTCATGTTGAAGATTAAATGAAATGATTTAGGCAAAAAAGCTTAATACAGAGCTTAACCCATAGAAGTGCTACCCAAGTGTTAGCAGTAGTACTGGTAGAGCTGCTTCTCTTCCTCTTTTAATACTGAAGTGTACTCTTGTGGCAGTTCCTGATGAACACCATTGGAAATAAATTTCCACATATTATAACCTGTTCACAAAAGGTGCAATAACACCCAAAGTGATAAGAATTGAGTTAATCCAAAACCAAACCTTTCCAAATTTCACTTTTGAAATGCTTCACTTATAAAGCCCCGTGGTGAGTAAACTCCCTGTGGGGAGCTGTGTTACCACATATTTGCAGTGATGGGAAGAGAAGTCCAAGAGCATTACTGTGAAATCATTTGCATAAGGAGGTGACTCAGTAGTTCTATTTCCTTAGGTTGTGCAAGTGTAGCCACCAAACGTCCACAGGTGGCAGTGCCTCAGTGCAACTGAAGCTTGGTGGCTGGCTTGTTCTCAACACAGAATGTTGAGACTTGCTTTAGCTCAACTCATCTTCCTGTATGCAAATAACAAGATGGTTTGGGATGAGAGGCTAATTTATAAAACAAAATGGAATGGCTTAACAAACCAGGTGTCAAATCTGCTTGGTCATTTGCTTTGCTCCATCAAGGACCCCTCCTAGGAAAAACCTTCAGTGCTAGAAGATCTTTTATTATGTTGAAGAGATATTATAGAGCCCCAGATAACCTGGTATAAACTCTTTCTCATTTACAAAGTCAGCCATCTGCCTGCATACTCCTGACAGGCTGATCAGAGACCTTTGGAAACAGAAACTTAAACTCTATGCTTCCTTCTTCCTGACTGCCAGGTTGATGTTCTTTCACCCCATCCTAGATCTAGCAAGCTTATGGCTTAAAGCTTGCTAATTTATTTAATTGCCTTTGAACACAATAGATACCTAATATTGCTGATGAACCCAAGAAAAGTTGACAATTTAAACAACCATATCCCAAGTTTTTTTTCCCATGACTGTCTTGAAGGAGAAACAAATGGTAAAACATAATGAAAATCAAGTCTACTTCATGAGGCAAGTGACATTTTCTTAACATCAGTAGCATTAATTAAGCCAGCATCAGACACCCAGTAATGTGCCATAAAATGGATGCATTTCTCCTAATCACTATATAATTTTATTTTTGAGTTTATAATTATCAGTGATCTTTCATAATAAATCTAAATTTTCCTGTTTATATCATGGACCTTCAGATTGATGATAGTTATCTTAGGAATAGGAAGACCAAGGGGAGATGAATGAATTCTGGTAAATATGGGGAGTATAAGAATAGAAGATCTGCCAGGCGAGGTGGTACATGCCTATAATCCCAGTGGCTGGGGAGGCCAAGGCAATAGGATTGCAAGTTCAAAGTCCAGCCTCAGCAACTTAGCAAGACCCTAAGCAATTTAGCAAGACCCTGTTTTAAAATAAAAAATAAAAAGGGCTGGGGATGAGGCTCAGTGGTTAAGGGCTCAATCCGTGATACAAAAACAAACAAATAAACAAACAAACCAGAAACAGAAGATCCTTTGGGTTTTTTTTTTTTTGTTCTTTGTGGGAGTTTGGATTAGCTGCTCATTCCTGGGATCTTTTTACCTCTCAATTCTATGAAACTCAACAGTGAAAGCAGAGGTGGTCAGCTAAGGTGCTTTCCTTCCCTTAGCTAGTACCAACCCAATACTTTGAACTCTAGTGACCTGATGACATAGTTATGGGTCAGTACTCAGGAATTAACACTTACAGTTCCTCTTCAACACTCCAAGATAACACTGGTGCATACACTCTTAAGATAAATACATGCTTGGTGATCAGAGTTTGTTGGCATCTCTGGGGACAAATGGCTTTCTTTATACTTGATGTGATTATTTTTTGCCTTCATAGATTGGCTTAAACTGTTATTGAATGTGAACCTAATTATGGGATTTGTTTTAAATATATTTATTGGGGTTTGAGACATACAGACATTCCAAGGAAGGAAAATACAGCAGACCTAATAAAATTAAAAAACAGCAATTGAATTAAAATAATGAAAAAAAACTTCCAAAAGGTTATGCAAATAGTATTAACTATATTTGCATGCTGTGAAAGATAGTGGTAAAGGGAGGAAGGAAGCTTTTGCAATTCATTTTATTCCTTTCCATAGCATCCAAATTATTTGCAGGTACATGTATTGCTTTTATAATAATAAAAAAGTAAAAACTGGGAATTTATTATGTGGAAAACTGAACATACTGTATAACATGGCTCTGTGTTACTTGACTCTGGGTCACCAGTGACTGACAAATAAAAGGTGCTCAAAGAAGTACTCACTAGATGAGTATATGAATGAATGAATGAATGAATGAATGAATTAGTGAACAGGTTGCTGGTATTCTGTTGGAAATTAAGTCTGAACTTCTAAGAATGATAAGCTCTGAACACTTGGGATATGTTTTTCATTAAGGTTTAGCTTTCTTTATCTACAATAATTCTTACCATTGACTTTCAAGGTAATCCACTTGTAGTCTGCACCACCATAGCTGATCATGCAGCAGTAAACCCCAGCATCCTGCAATTTCACATTCGTGATCTGAAGGACAGCATTTCCCTGGTAGAGCTGGTCTTTCAACAGCCAGGCCCTCTGCCTGTAGCTACTGTGCTGAACCTTCAGGTCTTCTTTCCCATTCACAAACTGAATAATTTCCTCATCCTCCTTTCCCCAGTAGACAACTAATGAACCCAAGTCTAGTTGTTTTTCTACTGGGAATTTGCATTCGATTGTCACATTGCTGCCATATTCAACTACATACAGGTCCTTGGGAACAGTGATACTAAAGGCTGAAAAGAAAGATGGCAAATCTTCAGAACATAGAAAATTCCTTAAAACATTTACAAAATGGGTAGAGGGCTTGCAATCACCTTATCTGGTGAGTTATAAGATAATTATATTTAAGGATTTTAGTTCCTTAAAATACATGTTTTATCCAGTGGGCTTGAAACATGTTTTGGGACACTATTTCTGATCCCTGCATTAGAATTATAAAACTAGCTAAACAAGTTGCCCCGCAATTTGTAAACATACATTCCTGTAAAAATATTATATGGTGATGGAGAACTTATAACCACAGAGACCTATTTTCACATGGACATCCCCAGAATGTTCTTTGCTTTCAACACAGCCTGAGTGGTAGATTTCATAATCTTCTCTTCTTACTCCCCCGCATTTTTGATCCATTCTCTGGTCAGAGGTAAGTGGATATGGAAATTTAGAGAGGGCCCCAGTATGTTACCAGTGCTGTATTACCCTTAAAACTTTGATACACACTAAAATTCTTCCTTAGAATATTTTCATCAGGAAAAGCAGGTCATAAGCAATATCAACTGTGATCCTGGCTTTGTTTAATACAAGCAAATAATGTACGTATAGGCCATTTCTCTAGAAATTTTCAATAAGGTATTCATGGGAAATCATTGAATTTTGTTTCTTTCAGTTTGTCTGTCTTTATACAATGACACAGGTGATTTTTTTTTTAAATGAAATAAGTAGACTGTTCTCTCTATACAAATTATGTCCACTTAAAATTATTATTTAAGTTTTTAACTCATGGTTAAAATAGTTAAAATACAGAACCTAATGAAAGGATTTGGTGTCTTACCGTTCAGCAAATGACAGAAGGATGTGAATATAAAGACATTAAACATCCTCATCTTTTTGCAATGACCTAGTTATGGAAAACACAAAAAGAAGACTGCTTTATTCAACAGTTGAACACATAGCACAACAGGAGGGCACTTGGCAGTTCTAAGTGAAATAGTCCTGATAACCAGGTGATAACTGATGTCTAAGTGTGGAACCATAGCAGGGGAATTTGGAAGTTAAATACCTTTATTTAATAGCACAGAACCACATAAAGCCAAGTGAATAGAGTTACTGTGATGAGCATTTTTAAATTTGGTTACAGGCCTGAAAAAAAATTGTAAATTGTAATGTACACTCAACAAAAGCCAAGAAGAAAATACTTTGCCCAAATCCTCTCAGCTATTTCATGTTTTCTGTGCGGTAACTTATCTAGAAACTCAAATGTGTCCTATGCAAAAATTTCAAAGTAAGGAAAATTTGACTTCTACTTCTCACCTTCCAATATTTTTTTTCCTTCTATGACTAAATATTTTCATTTTAACCTTTGGCTCTTCAAGACTTCCACTCTACTATAACAAGTAGGCCAGATGCATCCCTCAAAATCTTTTATGCCTCTCACTTATTCCAAACTACAAATCCTACTCTCTCAATAAACAGAATTTGTTAGTTACAAGAGATGGGAAGATGAGAGAGTTGGTCAATTTATGTTAAGATATGAATGTCTTGTGGTCACTCTCCCAGAGTCATCTATATTCATTCTTTTCTTCATTTTGTCATCTTGCTTAAAGTTTTACTGATTTTTTAATTCAGCAAACCATTGACTGAGCACTTCTTCTGTGATTGGCACTATTTTAGGAACTGGAGATATAGCAATGAATATAAAAGAAAAGTCATTCTTCTCTTGGAGTTCATATTCAAGTAGGGGAGGAAGAGAAATTTGTGGTATTTCAGCCATGCTATTTATTTATTAACACATTTTTGTCTTTTGTGTTATATTTATACACTTTGATAAGAAAGTCAGTATCTCTCCAACCTCTATATAAATACACACAATTAATCAATGCTACAGATATATAAAGCAGAAGATTAATGTTCCCAATATATAAATAGCTCCTAAAAATCAATAAGAAAATTACAGTAACCCAAGAGTAAAACAAGTAATAATTTCTAACATACAGCTCAGAGACTAAAAAATACCAGTAAACATAGGAAAGGATGGCACCAATAAAATGTATATTTAGGATATAAGATACCATTTTCACTTATTAGCTTGACCAAAATTACAAAGATTACTAATGTTTGGTGTTTATAAGGACATAAACAAATAGGCTTTCTTGCCCATCAATGGTGGGAAGGAGAAGCTGTATATCTTTTTTTCGAGGGCTATTTGGTAATCTTTTTTGAAATTTCAAATGTATATGTCTCTGTGACCTTTCACTCCTCTCCTAAAAATCTATCATACAAACCCACAAACAAATACATACAATAATATATGTAAAGACATTGCATTGTTAATAATAGCTCCAAACAGAAAAAAATACCCTAGATGGTCTGAATGGTTAAATAAATTTTGTTCTGTTGATATGATACCATTAAGGATAGAATTCAGTACATGTATATGTATTACTTTTGCAAAAGGAGGCATAGAAAGAGAACTTCAGAACAGTATATGAAGCAGAAATCCATTTTTGTTCAACAAATAAAAAGTATGTGTATGTGTATATGTGTGTGTGTGTGTGTGTGTGTGTGTCTTTAGACATAGGAAATGTCCAAAATACCGACAATGATCATATCTATGAGTGAAATTAGAGGGAAGGCAAGTAAGTTTTCACCCACTTATAGTTTTTAAAAGGAAGAAAAGACAGAAAAAGGATAAATGGGATTGTGATTGATTTCATCAGTGTTTTTCTGAGTTTTCAAATGAATAATGGTTTTACTTTTCTTATCAGAAAAAAAATGATGAGTTTTTGGCAAACTAAAGTGTTATAATGGAAGAACCCCAGAAATGGAGTCCAAATATTGAGGTAGAATAAGGATATTAATCTAATGTTTTTCTTCATTATAAATTTGATATAACCACATTACAGAAAAAAGAGAAAGGAAGGAGAAAACCCCCTATTTTATCACTGTCATGCAGGGACATTTAGTAATAAATAACCTGGAAACATTTTTGGTTGTCAAAACGGGTTTTGGGCAGGGGAGAGTTGTTGCTGGTATCTAGGGGTGAGGCCAGGAAGGTGCTCTGAAGCACAGGACAGCATTCCCACAGAAAAGACATATCTGGCCTAGAAAACAATAAGTGCCAAGGTTGAGAAATTCTGTGACCATTATATTTCAGGAAAATATTTTTCTTTCAGTCTTTTTCCCTATGAATCTTTAAAAGAAGAGAATGTTAACATACATTTAATATTCATTTTTTATTGAAGGTTATGATAAATGTTTTCCATTTGGTGTGTGATATTCATAGACATTATTTAATAGTCTCCTTTTATTCATTTATTGTTAGGTATCAAATTATTGCCAATTTAAAAAAATCACAAGTGTTGTGTATTCAGAAACTATTTATTGAGTGTTTATTATGTGCCAGGCCCCAGGTTAGCCCCTAAAGATAGATTTCCCCCAAAAGAATTGCTGATCAAGGAGAAAAAATATTTTCTTGGTTCTTGACTTATTCTGGAAAATTGGTACCATTATATAGTATATTCATCCACCTCTGGCATTATTTAAAATTATTTTCCTAATTTCATTACTGAAAAGTACAATTTGAATTTTTTGTGGGTTTGTTTATCATTTAGTTCTTTGGGAATTATCTGATAATTTCTTTGTATAGCTATGCTAACATGTTTCTTTCATATTAAAAATGCATATATGAAAATATTAAAAATAAAATGAATCATCCTCTTGCTAGTTCAAGGTGCACAATTCTTATTTCTTTCCTCTCCAGCTACACTGCAGATGAGAAGCAGAAATATAACTAATCCTTTGAGGACACAAAGGTTGCAAAAAATGAGGCTGCAGCATCTGAGTGTCTTTTCGTTGAGCCAGTATTGATTACAGCACAATTATAAAATATTAATGTGATATTATAAACACAAATATGTTTATCAGGCAGTAGAGGATTTGGGATACCCCTAATTACAAGCAAAGCACTGTTGAATAAAACATAAAGACACTAAATTCACTTGTGGGTTACAACTAATTTTGAAAATGTTTATGGCATACTCTGGTGGAGTTTTAATCCTTTAATGAATCTGGTTGAAATTTTAGATGCAATTAAAGTTTACTGAAGGTGATTGATTAGATTTGATATTTACCTAATTCTTCATCATCCCTTCTCCTCTAAGGCTTTGTTCCCTTGGAGTGCAACTATCATGAGTGGGAGAAGAAAAGGGGGAGGAAAGAGACCATGTAAATAAACGTGTTCTTTGATCTCTAAAACTCACATGAGAGTAGTTGGTCCAAGAGAACACTGATATCTTCTTCTGGTAAGAAACTGACCTTGTGTGAATTCCCAGACAAGAGTGGACACTTTCACGAGCAATGAAATGTGACCTGGGGAAGAAACAAGGGCTCTTTCAGGATGGGGAAGTGGGTTTGCCCCTGGGAGAAGTCCAGTACAAACACCAAGGAAGTGATACCATGTCTCTATCTTCCCAGGGTAGGACGGCTATGAGGAAGATGCAACAATGCAAGTTTTCTTTCTCAAAAGTAAAAGCAAGGACTAAGAGAGTTGATCTATCAAATCTTTAGTAAATTTTTAAGCTCTATTAAACTGTACTAAACCTCATCCCCCTGCCCCAGTCACACTGAATCACTCTTGTACAATTTCCCCATGCGACTTCAAACCCCCAAGCTATTTCTCAGGCTTTGTGAAAGACCATACTCTGACTGCTATCATGTAGCTTCCACCTATCACTTTCCACGGAAAAAAAATCTACTTTTTGTTTTTTCTTCAGAGTATCATTGTTCTCCTTATATATTGTTGACCACTGTCATTGTCAACTGGTACATCTTTTCTGGAAGGCAATTTTAAATATTCATGAAAAGGTCTTCCAAATATACAAGACACTGACTATTAACACTTCTACAGTTTATCTGAAGGCAAAAATTGGCAATTTCCTAGAGACTTATGTACAATGGTTTGGTGAATGGCTAGCGTAGTGAACCCTATGAATAACCATTATGTTCAGCAATGGGAGAGTAATCTCATAATATTGGTTCCCTAGCACCATGAAATGCAACAATTAAAAAATATTTTAGAAGGCTACTTAATTCATAGAAAAGCATTCACAGTTAAATATACAATAATAACAACTAGTTAGAACAATGGTACTTTTACTCCTTGTGTTTTAAAGCAATCCCAAACTGAATTTAGACACAGGTCAAAGTCAATGTATCTAAGAAATGTCTTAACATTTTTATTCTTAGGCTCTTCCACTCTTCCTCCAGGATTCCCTTTGATCTTTCAAGCAGATACAGCAAGAAACTTAGGCCTTTGCGTCCTGGATCTCAAGACTGGAAGGGACCTTAGGAGATGCTGAAGGTGGGATGACTTACCCTGAGTCATATTACAAGTGATAACTTAATGTTGGACTAGAACCCAAATGTCCCGGTTTCCAATCTAGTAATTTCTCTCTAGACCCAGCTACCTCTCATGACCGTATCCGTGCACATGCACTCACATAAAAGATTGACATTAGTGCAAAACAACAGCAACTGTCAAAAGGCCAGATATATTGCCTGTTTTTAGGTCTTAACCCTACGATACAAATGAGTTCTGCTGCACCACAAAGTATCACACTTCCCATTTCCCTCTCCTCTCTCCATCCCAAAGACCCTGTCTTTTAAATGCCTCCTGTAGCGACCAGAGACACCTGGAGTGGGTGCGGGGCGGGAGAAGGACGCTCCCTACCTGCGGGTGGGGAGACTCGTGGCTGGCTGCGCAAAGAGTCAGGAGCCGGTACCCAAGATTAAGCGACCAGGGGATGTAGCGTGTGTGCGCTCTAAAGACCTCGCAGGCGAGAGGGCGTCCCCGCCCTCTGGCACAAAGCTCCGCCCCAGGGCAATTCCACTAGGTGTGTGGGCTTTTCCCAGCCTGCTGGGTTCTTGGGATAAATAAATGTGAAAACGAAACGAAAAGTGAAACTTTCCAGCCCCGCTTTTTCCTGTAAGTAAGTAAGGTTTTCATGAAGAACAGCGCTCTACAAGTGAATTAAATGGATATTCTCAAAAGAAAAAATTTTTTACAAAGCCTCCCAAACACATGAAAAAAAATGTTCAGCATCATTAGCAATTAGAGCAAATCAAAACTGCAGCTGAGATTTCATCTCACACCAGTCAGAATGGCAGCCATCAAAAACACAGTAATAAATGCTAGAGAGGTTGTGGAGACAAAGGAACACTTTTACACTTTGGTGGGATTGTAAATTAGTATAACCACTGTGGAAATCAGCATGGCAGTTCCAAAAGACTAGGCATGGGACCACCCTATGACCCAGCAATACCACTACTCAGTATTTATCCTAAAAAATTAAAGTCATCATACTATAGTGAAAAAAAATAGGGGAGGAAGAAGAGGGAAAGGGGAAATACTAGGGAATGATATTGGCCAAATTGTATAATTATATTGCGTGCATGTATAAATATGTAACAAAAATCCGGCATACAACTATATGTGCCAAAAATGTGTAAAAAAAACAAAAAAAAAAAGAATCTAACTTAACTACTCTTAACAAACAGTGCCCAAAACTAAAATAAACTTACATCTATTATATCTTAAACAAAAATTTAAAATAAACAAACACCTGAAATCACAAAGATTTTAGTCTTTGATTTTAGGTTCTTTTTTCTTACTCCAGGACATCTTAGTAAATTCTACTGTCAGGTTCTGCCCCGTTCTAATAAGAACCTTTGGAAGGTGACTGAACATCTTGATATTACTTGATATACCTTGGTACAACATATACACGGTAAACAACAGACTCATAAGGCTTTGGTTTTTACTCTAGAAAGTAGTTATGTGTGTATAATAGGAAATATATTTTTAAATTGTGGATTTTTGTGACTTCCTCAAAGTTCCTCGACATAGTGAAACTTCAATTGCTTTGTCATTAAAAGAACTTCCCATCACAAGCTGAGCTATATACCTTTTAAGAATGCTCTGGATCCTTGCTATACTACCATCTTTGGGATCTAAGTTGGGGAAGCATATTCTAGATGATGAATAACACCCTTCTGGAAACTCTGAATCAGAGGGTATTCCCCAACTGAAATCATGTGACTACAATAGAGTATGGTGTCTTAATTTACTTAAAAATGCCCATTGTTGGACTTCTAAGTCTTTCCTTCCTTCCTCCTGTCCATCAATTGAATTCATTTTCGTTTGCCTTTCCGGCTTATTCATTTCAACTACAATTCAAAATACTGCATGATGAATGAATATTGAGATTGCCTTTGGCTTGATTGTGGCATATGCTTCCCCAGTACAATTTTTCACACAAGGCATTACAGATTTTTATTTTTTTAGTACTAGAGATTGAATTTATGGGCACTTTACCACCGAGCCACATCCCAGCGCTCCCCTTTTAAAATTTTTTTAAAATTTTGAGGTAGCCTCACTAAGTTGTTGAGGCTGGCTTTGAACTTGAGATCCTACTACCTCAGGCTCTGGAGTCACTGGGATTATAGGCCTGTGCCACCATGCCTGGCAGATTTTAATTTTTAAATACTGAGGATGATACTTCCTTAGAGATCTGGTAGGAAATGTGGGATTCTCTCTGGTATCAGTAAAATTGTAACAGACTTTGAAGACCCAGTTCCAGTGCTCCTTCTTTCAAATAGTTTTTGAGGCCATATAATGGAATAGAACAGGTTTCCCAACTTAAGGTCTAACCTGTGATAAAAATATAGACTTTATGTGGTAATCTAATTTGCACATATTTGTGTACAGGTGTGTTGAGTGTACACACATATATAAACATGTTTCATGCAACAGTGGCTGTGTATGTAATTAATACCTCTGACATTTTCTTTTTAATGTTTAATTTTTCTAAAAATAATGTTCAAGATCCAGGAAATAGACTTCATGATCTGTTAGTTCAGTCATCACTATTAAGATCTTTAAAAAAATGGCTCTAGAGTCACCTACCACAAGCCAGCTAAGTTATCTTGGTCAAATAGTTTACCAAGTCATCAGGATTAGATCATATTCTCTTGGATAGTATTTATAATCTATGAATCCCTTTTAAACCTGGAAAGAGGGATGTTTTGTTTTTTGATTATTTTATGAAAGGTCTACACAAATGATTAGCAGGGAAAGCAGGAAGTGAATAAAATTTGCCTTTCTCTGAAGCTGTTAGTGGGAATTGAAGGTATTTACTCAGCTTGTGCTTAGGGATTTGCATATTAGTAATCTGAGGATTTGTGTTCTTTTTTCATCTATTTCATCTCTTTCTTCTCTTCAGCTGCTCATACTCCCATGCAATTGATCAAACTTCTTAATGAGGTTTTTGGTATCCTCCAGAAATAGAAAAACAGAATGTGCCTAGAAAAAGAGAAATTTCATTTATCAGCTCTAAAAATATACATAAATCCAAAGAACTGGGGTTTTAGGAAGTGTTATCTTGAGAAACTGTGTGAGTTTTATGATTTGGGCAAAGTGGATGGAGAAGTGCTGAGACAGAAGAGCAGTGACTACCCAAGGGTTGAAAAGTTAAACACCTTGGTCACCTCAAACGTCACCATTTTCCATTCCCATTCACTCCCCTCATTCATTTTTAGAGGTAAAAACTCATCATTGCCAATGTGCTTCCCTTCCTCCCCCTCCTCCTCCTTTTCCTCCTCTTCCTCTCCCTTTTTCCCTTCCTTTTCTCCTTCTCCTCCTCCTCCTCCTTCTTTTTGGTACTGGGAATTTGACCCAGGAGCACTTTACCACTGAGCTACATCTCCAGCCCTTTTTATTTTTATTTTGACTCTGGGTCTTTCTAAATTGCCCAGGCTGGCCTTGAGCTTATGATCCTCCTTCCTCAGTCTCCTGAGTCACTGGGATTACATGTGTGTGGTACCATGCCCTGGTAATGTTCTAGGGTCACTTGCATCATGGTTGACTTGGGGTAAGTGTTAAGATATTGATTCTAGAGCTCTGCCATAGACCTGCTACATCTGAACTATGCGGCAGGATGGGGTGGGGGTCTTGGAAGTTGACATTTTAATACTGTTCTCAGGTGAGTGATGTTCATATTGAAATTTTGAAAACAGATGACTTAAGGTTTAAAGGGGGAAAAATCAAATCAAGAATTCTTTGTAAGGACAGTTCCAGCTCTTCTTCTTCTATCTAATTTGATTTAGATTAATTCACCTTTCACTCTGCCTCTGTGTACTCCACTTGCCACTTTCTTCCCTTAAACAAGAGAGATGAACCTCAAAACAAAGCAGTAACAACAAAAATTGGCAAACTGCTTCGTTTGCATCGAATATTTTAAAATCCACTTTATTATATGAAAAGACAATGTTCAGATTTATCCCCATTTTCTATTTGAATTGTGCAGGGTGGTAAACCACTACCCTCTGCAAAGCCCATTTTTCTCCCACTGTTCCCATTCCAACCCCTGACCTTGGTTGTCCCATCTTTGCTAAAGACTCCTGGAGCAGAATACTTAAGCCGGGTTCCACAAAACAATAACGTAGATTTCAGAAGTTATTAACATGTGGGGACCAGAGAGTAACAGCTGTCATCACCTGACACTCAGATGCTTCCCTTCTTAGTGCTGTATTTATCTCCTTCCTCTCCTGATGTGTGGTAGAGCTCATGCCTTTGTTGAGGAGCTCCCAGGTCACAGGGACTCAAAAACAAAGTCTCCAAAAATATTCCCTGTCCTTATCAAGTGCACAAAACTATGTATAAATAGTTATGAACTAGGTAAATACTGTGAGAATTTGGGAACACTTTGTGGTCAATGCTTTAATTCCAGGGATTCTCGATAAATCAACAGAAAGCCACTAAATAAGAGTTTGCAGTAGGGAGATGAGTGTTTAGGAGATGCCGGGAAATGTTTTGTTGATTTAATATCCTAAATAACCTAAGTGAATGTCATACAAATGAAACAGCTACTCATGGGTCATCTACTTGATGTAAGCCCACAACTTGGTTTAAATGTCTCATATAGAATGATCTCCAGAAGCATTATCTTATACTGACATTTGGTTGTAAACTGATAAAACATGACTCGCAAACCTAAAATTCTATGAAACTTCTACTTTGAAGGGAACAACTACTTTTGGTTTGGTTTTGGTATGAGTAAGTATTTATTCAAAGACCAGTTATGGTTACCTCCACGTGAATTGGAGCACTTTATATCTGCTCTGATGTAGGCTCATCATAAAAGAATGAGAAGTAGTTTTTTCCTTTCCCCACCTTTTCCTGAAAAGGCAACAAGGCCATTCTGTTCTGAGAGAGGTACATTCCAAGTATAAATTAATGCATAACAATTTCAGATACCAAAGAGTTCTACTAAAAATAAAAAAGAATTAGAATGTAGGAAGAATAATGCAACAGAGTGTGCAAGTGTGGTGTTCACTCAGTGGTTAGGGAATACATAGAGATGGTTTTTGAGAAATAAATTGTGAAGATAATCATGAAAAGATCTCTAGGAACAATATATTTTAGGAAAGAATAGGTGCAAAGACTATGTAAGAGCCAGGGGAGGAGCCAGGCAACTTTCAAGACTGGAAAGATCATTGTGTCCTGAGTATAGAGGAAAGAAAGGGATGGTAGATTAGATCACATCTTGAATGGCCTTGAAATCTTGGATAGAGGATAGAGGCTGGATTCTAACTGCAATTAAAAGCCACTGGATAGTTTAAAACACAAGAACCTAGTGGACATTCTGAAGTTTGGAGTTTACAGGGGCCTTATGTTCATGGAAGCTGAGAGGTCTTTAGGAGTGATTGCTGTAAACAAATTTCAAATGACAGTTTGGAAGTAGAATCATTAGGACCTGTTGATAGATATTAGTGATATACTCTTCCAGAGTAAGGTACCACAGCCAGATAACCTATACCAGTCTTTCATCAAGATTATATGAGTACTCTAAAGAGTCTGAAAACAAAAACAAAAGTCTTCTGTTACATTGACAACTGGGAAATTAGCAATCAAGAGACTAATAATTTCTGAAGATAAACTTACAACCCTTTCTGGAAATAGAGAGGAAGTTGGTGGCAGTTGCTGGGAGTGGTTCAGGGCCTTAGCCCTGCTCCTGGGGCTTACTGTTAACCAGGCTGGGAAATAACTGCTTCCCTCAGAAGTTGAAGAAATTGGTGGGGAATGCCAGGTCAGGTAGGAGAGTAGAGTTCTGAGTAGAGGTTAGAACATTTCTTTGACAAAGTACACAGAGGGAAAGCCTCATTGGCTGAACAGTGCCATTGGCCTGGGCATTGGCATTAAGGCAGGTGCATATGAACTTAGGATGAATCATTCAGGGCAGGGAGGAGACTAAGTGGAAAGCATAGATTTCATGATGCCTGTGCATGGACAAACCAAATAAAAATGTGAATTAGAGTCTAGAGTTATAGACATCTCACAATCTCAAGGGAAGGCTCTTAACCCAGAAGTTTTTGTTGATTTTTGTGCTAGTAAGAACCGACAAAGCAAAGGCTGAGAGAATGGAGAAGTTGGGGGCAGCATTTTCAGAGTAAGACAGAATAACAAGATTCCAGGTGAGTGAGAGCAATACAGAAATACGTCTACCCCATTAAGTTTAACCTTTTTTTAGGCAAGTCCCTGGGGAATGCAGAAAAGCAATTTCTCCCAACACAGTGAGGCCTAGCTTAGGTTTGGGTTGGAAAGGGTAGCCCTATTTTACTTCTGATCATAAAATTGGTCTCAGTAAGATCATTTGGTATCCATTTCCCTATATTTAAGACTCCCAATAGATACGGCAATAACCAACCCTAATTTTCTTGGTTTTGGTAAAGGGGATAGTTAATGCCTGCTGTAACTGCGAAAGTTTTAACAGGTTAATTCCTCTTTTCCACATGTTTTTAGAGGGCAAGAGGAAGATGGTGAGTTGGCATGGGGAAGAACAAGCTCTAACATTGACATGTTTGGTCACAGGTTGGCTTGGAAGAACTCTGATGGACACTTCTAGGCCAAGCTGTACAGTACTTTCAATAATGATTACCATAGAAAGAGGAGAAAAAGAAAGAAGATGAGGTCTAGATTTGGTTTTTTGGTGTCTTTCTTGTGGAGAACTATTTAAAAAAGGGGAATATATAATGTAAATAAGATAGGAAAAACTAAAACAAACTTTTCCCTACTCTCATATGCAACACAGCACAGAACACTTAAGATCTCCAAAGTGTGCATGGAGTTTTCCCTACACACCAAGCAGTTCTCCAGCAGATATGGATTAAGTGTTCTAGAATTCAATTAAATTCTGACACTATGGGGAGTTATAGAAAAATCCCACAATTTACGGGCCCAGCCCTACAGGAGAGCTCCTACTTCAGGGAACCCTGAGTCTAGGCCCTTGGAAACTCTGACAGACCAGCTACGCATTGTGGTTTCCCATGACTTTCTCCTCAGGTTTGATTAATTTGTTAGAGTGGCTCTCAGAACTTAGGGAAACAGTATACTTACATTTACCAGTTTATAGTAGTGGAAATTACAAATGATACAGATGAACAGCCAGATAAAGAGGTACACAGGGTGATGTATGGGGGAAGGGGCAGGGAGCTTCCAAGCCCTCTGAAAACTTCAGGTGTTCAGCAACTCAGAAGCCCCATGGACTCTCTAGATCTTTATGGAGAATAACGAGATTCTTCACACACACATCAGCAACTGTTAACTCAATCTTCAGCCTTCTCCCCCTTGTGGAGGGTGGGGGTTGGGCTGAAAATTCCAAACTTGTGATCATGTCTTGGTCTCTGATGACCATCTCTTATTCAGGACCAAAGACAGTCAGTCCTGTGACTCAGGAAATTCCAATGGCTTTAGGAGCTCTATGTCAGGAACTAGATTAAAGATAAGCTATCAGAAGAAAAGATGCACCTACTACCACTGTCCCTCAAGAAATTACAAAGCTTTAGAAGTTGTGTGCCAGAAAATGGGGATGGAGACCAAGAGTGTCCACAATATCACAAAAAAAAAAAAAATAAGGTAGATCATTTTACTCATCAGTCTTCGGGGAATGTTTTCTGTAAAAACAGAAGCATTCAGGTAGAAGAGTAGACTGAATTTCTCAAGGCTACAAGAGACTGAGTTTCACAGACTGAGAACAGTGTCATGTGAGTTTCGTAAGTTTCAGAAGGAAGTTAGCAGGGTCCTAGTCAAGTGGTATGGTGACATCACAGGTGAGAAAAAATATAGACACAAGCAGCTACTGTGAGTGAAAAAAATCTGGAAAGAGAAATATCTAAAGAAGATTTTAAGAGGTTATGCTGTACAGAACATTTGATCATTCTGTAATGCTTCACCAGTAGTTTTCTTAGAATGCTATTGCATGCTTGGACCGAACTGTGTGAATTCTTGGTTTGATTCACATTATACTCTAAAATATAATCGTCCCTGCTCAGAAAAGCTTTCCTTGACTTTCCTGCCCACTAACATGAGTGTCATTTCCAATACTGTTTTTCCATGCCAAACCTCAACAAACTATATCAGTACTTTTTAAATTAATAAAACAAAATGCAATAATCATAACAATAAAGATTAAGAGGAGCAGTGATACTAAAAGAGGATTTTTTAAAAATGTCAGATACTGTCTTAGTGATTTATATATGTTAGCTTATTAAAATGTAATAACAATCCTATGAGGAAGTTACTATTATTGGCTTCATGTTAGTGATGTGGAAACTGAGACATACAACTTAAGAAATTATCTAAGCTTACACAGCTAGAACAATGGCACAACTAGGATTCAAACCCAGACATTATGTCTCCAGTGTCTGCTCTTAACACCTACAAAGGATTGATTGGTGTCCTTATTCACTGCTAGTGGCATTATATATTTGTTTAACTCCTAAAAGTTAAACCCAGAGTTATCATATGCTATAGAAATTTTACTCTTACATATATACCCTAGCAAACTGAAATATGTTCACATAAACTTAGTATTATTCATAATAGCAAAAAGTGGGAGCAATTTAAATATCTATCAATTTTGAATAGATAAAACAAAATGTGGTGTATTTACACACTGGAACATAAAATGAAGAACTGATACATGCTATAAAGTTGGATGAACCTGGAAAACCGTATGCTAAATAAAGGAAACCAGACACAGAAGATCATTCCATTTTTATGAAATTTCCAGCATACGCAAATCTATAAAAACAGAAATTAGATTAGGAGTTACCAGGGCCTAGGGAAAGGGAAGAATGGGATTGACTGCAACTCACTAAGTTGCTTAGGGCCTCACTAAGTTACTTAGCTAGCTTTGAACTTGTGATCCTCCTGCCTGAACTTCCCAAATTGCTGGGATTACAGGCATGCAACCCACCCCATCTCCTCCCAGTCTTGAGTTTTCTGTAGGGGCTGATGAAAACATTCTGGAATTAAGTAGTGGTGATGCTTGTACAGTTTTTAAATATGTTAGCCACTAATTACATACACTTTGGAGTGGTGAATTTTATGGTATGTAAATTCTTCTTCAATTTAAAAATCTTTAGGCAGGGAAAATACAGGACCTAAGGAGTTCTCTGCTGACACATAACACATTGTTCCAAGGTGTCACTGTTGAGGAATGCAGGAAGTCCAAACAAGGCTCCTACAGAGTTTCTATGATGATTGTCTGGTCCAGATTGTGCTCAGGCTACAGTCGTGCCCCAGAATTGGAGTGAAAAATTAAAATTTGGAATTTAGGGAACCCCATTCCAGAATGGTTTAAAAGAGCATTTACCCTCAGTCCCACACTTTGCAACTACTTGCAGTTCTTTACAAGCTGAGGTTCTTGGCTAAACTGGTTCTCAGATTAATGGCAGAAGCTTCATACTCCTGTGAAAACATCCAAAGCCCCTCCCCGCTTTTGTTTTTGGTACAGAGGATTGAATCCAGGGGCGCTTAACCTCTGCCCTTTTAAAAAATATTTTATTTAGAGATAGGGTTTTGCTGAGTTATTTAGGGCCTTGCTAAATTGCTGAGACTGGCTTTGGACTCCTGATCTTCCTGCCTCAACCTCCTGAGCTATTGGGATTACAGGCCTGCATCATGGTTCCTGCACACCCTTTCTTTTAAGGCAACTGTTTTTTATTATCATACACATACTTCGTAGAAAAAGAAATGCTTCAAATAGGTCAGGAGACTATGACAAGTAATGCAGTTTGTACATGTCACTCTATGTACCTGTGGGAGCAGAGCTCTCTCCATGATGGGGAAGCGGTTGCACTTGTCTGATGTCCCTTTGTAGACACATTCCTGGGCACACTTGGCGTGGCCCGTGGCAATAGCTTTTCTTGCAGACAGTACATCTGCTCTCTTTACAATCTGCAGGAACCACTACTGGTGCAGTCACAGTTGGGGTCTATTTCAAATGGAAGTGAGTCAGTGCCCAATAGGAAGGATGAATAGGCAGAGGTGCTGCTGGAGGTGTGCTCTAAGTCCATTTTGAACCTTCAAACTCATTATTTTTTTTAAGATTATTTTATTTTTTAAGACTTTTTAGAAGGATAGAGAACTATTGAACAATTTTACCATCCTGGTGTAAGGAGTTTCCATTGAGTGGAGAATTTTACATTAATTTTCTCTAAAGTATTATATTATTTAATCCAGTATTTCTAATCAAAATACAAAAAGCTACATATACATTAAGATGCCTATTATGATGTTCTTCCCAATAGAAAAAAATCAGAAATGTTAAAAATGGAAGTTGTTGTACACACATCTTCTGAAAAATCATATAGTTGTTAAAAATCAGTAGTATGAATGTTATGTACATGAAAATTCTCATGCTATAATGCAAGATGATAAAAAGCCCACATTTGTATGTGTGTAAAAATATAAAAATGTATATTCACAAATTCATATAACTGGATGTAATCTACATACCAGTTAAAATTATATGTCACTTGGTATTGAAACATTTCCTTTAATCATTTTAGCCCACATTTCATAAAATGTGTCCTATAGCTATACCATGATTTTTCTCAATTCCCTAGGCATATTCTCATGGTCATCTTTTTCACTTACATTTTGAAATTATGACCAATATCCTATATGTAATATATTTATAATTGTATATATAATTTAAGGTATAGAGGGTTTGCAATCAGGATTGGAATTTTATTTGTTGGCTCAACTAAAGACATATCAATGAAGACAATATTTAAAAGGCTGTGGAGTAGGTTAAGAGAACCATCAAGCTGAGGTCTCTAGAGAGTCTAGTAACAATGGGAAGCCTGTGTCATGTCTAGGCTGTAGCATAAGGTCAGAAGTATGTCCAGCGTCCAGTAATCTGGAACAATGGAGGAGGGAATACTTGTCAGGAGGTGCAGTTGTGAAGGAACATAGCCACCACCAGAGAAAGAATGGAGAAAACATACCCTGATGCCTCTTCCTTCCTGTCTTTCATCTCCTGCAAAAGCCCCAAAGGGATACCAGCTGGGGAGAGCCCAAGTGATGCTTTCCTAAGAGGCCATCCAGTGAGTACAAGGAAGGGAGGAGAATGTTTATAAGGGAAGGCAAACTGAAGAGCCAGAGAGTCTATGGACTTTACCATCCAGCATCATTCTTGTCCTTTGCTCAGATGAATAGGAAACTGATCCCCTACTCACAGGAATCATGAAGTGTGACTAGTGTTAAACACAACAAACTTCTATAAGGCTTCTTGAAGCCTTCTCCTCACTTAGACTTTGAACTCAGGCTCCTGTGTTCTTCCTTGCAGAGTCAATTTTAGCAAGAATCCTGCAAAGACAGTTTAAAGAAAATTCCTTGGATGTGGATATATGATTACCTTCTATATCGGATCAAATTCCTCATTCTCCACTACCTCTCAGGCAATCTCTGATCATTCTTACCTGCTTTCATCAAGAATTTTTAGATCCGTTTAGTAAGAATTCCCACTGTCCTTCATGTCTCCACTTAGTAATTTTTCATCCACTGACTGCTTCTACCGCCCTTGTTTCTTAGCTATAAACCTCCACTTCTCCTTGCTATATTTAAAGTGGAATCCAGTTCTCCACAGAGCTCCTTTTCCCTCCTATTTCAGTAGTTCAATTGTTTAAAAGCAATTTTTATTCCCTTAACTACTGTCTGGCTCTGATTTTCTTTATTTTTTTAAAATATTTTGTTTTCAGTTATAGTAGAACAAAATACCTTTATTTTATTTATTCATTTATTCTTATGTGGTGCTGAGGATCGAATGCAGCGCCTCACACATGCTAGGCGAGCACTCTACCGCTGAGCCACAACCCAGCCCCTGGCTCTGATTTTCTGTAAGTCTCATCAGCTACCACATTGCCTTGAGTTGAGGTCAATTCAGGTGTTCTCTCACTTAATTATTAAATTATATTTGTCTTCACCAGTACTCTTTATGCAAGGTAGCAGGAGAAAAGGGGCAGGGAAGGAATAGTGAATTAACACTTTATATGTGGAGCTACTATAATTCCTGCCTTTCCAGTTTCTTGGCTGAGCTAAAGTTGATAATCATAGCTTCCTATTCATTCATTCATGTTCCCTCTGCCCTCTGCCAGCACCTTGGTAGATCAGGATTTTTTACCTGAAGTAGTAATATAATACTTCAGTTTTTGCATAATCTGAAATTTAATTGGTCCCAACTTTACTGGCTTACTGCAGTCATCTAATGATCATTATTATTGTTCATGAGAGGATTAGGAGATACCCAATGAATCTCTGGTTGTCACACATAGTTCTCCTTGCCCTTCTTGAATAGCTGCAACTCAATTTCCTTTTAGTAATTGGGATCAATCTTCTCAATTTTGTCACTATGATGAACCAAAATTACCAGAGGGCACTTCCAACTTCCAATTCCCTAGAACCATGTCTGGATTCTCCAGTAGAAGCATTTCTTCCTTTTGAACTAGGACTTTCAAGCATGACAAACCCAAGATCAGAGAAATGGTGTACTGCATATTTTCTGGTTTTCCCTCTAGGCATTGCGCCTAGGAGCCTGACTACCATAGACTGCGTCAACCTGACTTCCTTGTCTTCTGGATGTCATGTGGATCTAGCCAATGGAAGACCTGACAGGATATGGGAGCATGGAAGGACAGAGAAGTGGGCCTTCTATCTTCACTCTGTTTCCACTTTGAAGTGAGGTCCCAACAGCGGCTACAACTATAGAATCTCATCCTGCTCTGCCAAAGGTTGGCATTGACTGCTTTTCTCTATAAACAATATGGCAGCTATTGGGTAACCTCTCCTGTAGCTGCAGCTTCAAATCTCACCTGGTTTTGGTAATTTCCCCCTCTTTCTCTCCTTCAGACTTAGAATTAGTAACAGTTCTCATTGTTCTGGCCACTACAATTTATTAAATCCTTTATGCCAGACAGTTTGTCTAACTATATTATCTGATTTGGTCCTAATAACCCAATAAATTAGATGTTTTTAATTCTATTATAGATAGAGGTGATAATGTGAGAGGGTGACAATGACAGCTGAAAATTGAATCTAGGTGTGTTCATGCCAGTATGTGCACTCAAACACTACTCCATGCTCTCAAATATTACTTCCTACTTTGTGGAACAGTTTAACATCCCTTAAAAATTTAAACTTCCTCATGGTTTTGCTCCTAACAACACACTCTTGCTCCCACAACTGGAAGTGGGGATGTTGTTGCAATTTTCCCATTCAGTCATTGAACAAATAGTGTTTGAAAGCTAAATACTGAGGGCTGGACCTTTCTCAAGGCCAGAGACTAGTGAAATCCATTTGAAATCTATGCTACTACCCCAGGCCATTTGATAACAAAAGATAGCTCTTCAAATAGTCTCTCAAGGAGGCTGGGAGAGAAACTTGGTTTACTCAAGATAGAAATTGCTGGTCTGAATGAAAAGTGGGCATTTCTCAGAGGAGCAGAGGATAAATATGGCTTTATCCAAAAAAGAACCCATAATTCTGGTCAAGTTTGTTCCTTTTGTGTATATATATTTTGCTACTTGAATGGTGGCAGCTTTCCAGCTGAGGAAACAGGCACTTATTTGAGATTTCCATTCTACTTCTTCTGCCTTAAAAACAACTGCTGACATTTTTAAGATGAAATGTAACTGGCAAAATCAAGAAAGACCATTTAAGCTCACTAGATGTCAAATATCAGCTACAATTGCAATGGTGTAATACCCCTATTAAATTAGCCAGTTAGTAGAATGTACACATATGTATACAAGTGTATACATATGTGAATATATATACACATGCAGAAATGCCCTCTGCCTTACCAGGTAACAAAAGCTCCAAGAGGAAGGATTAAAACTCTTTCTATGTGATCAACTGTTTTGTTCCGAGACCCCAACTCATTAACTAAAACTGAGTGTTTAATAAACATCTGTTATTTGAAAACTTGCCAATGAAGTCATGGTGAAGCTGAAGTACATTTTCAAAGAACCTGTTTTATAATGTCTTTCCACTTTTCAAGTTATTTCAGAATACTTTTTATCTTTTTAACAGTACTAGTTTCTAAACAGTAAACTATATAAATTGACCCAGTCCTTCTTTTAAAAAAATTAAATATTCTGATTATGGTTTATTTTTAATATATTTTTCTGTCCTTTATTTAGCATTGCAATGTACTTATTTATATCATGTTTTAGGTTTTTTTTTTTTTTAATACTGGGGATTGAACCCAGAGGAAATTGGCATGAATCTACATCCCCAGTTCTTTTTATTTATTTATTTGTTATTTAAAAAATCTTTTATTGATTTTATTTTTAAAAAAATACACGACAGAAATAGAATACATTACAATTCGACATCATGTTTTAGTGCACCTTACAAGTCGAATATCAGGCCAGAGAAAATTGCTTTGTAAATATAAAAATGTAAACAAAATACAAATTCCATTACCAAAAAAACCCCAAAACAACAACAAAAAACAAACAAACAAACAACAACAACAAAACGACTGCTGAGTTGTTATGTTTTTGAATTTGCCTCTTCGACACACCTGTTCCACTTCCATTCTCGCCTCGACCGGAAGAATACGCCGGCTTCTGTGACGATTGCGGGCCCTTTAAGAAAGCCAAGGGCCGCACTGATTGGCTGGGGCTCTTAACAACTGTCATGGCCAGCCAATCCCGAGGCTCTGTGGGCAGGGCCTCGTCCCCGCCGCGGTACTAGGGGGCCCTAGCTTGCAGGCCTCGGCAGCCATCACCTGGTCACCGCGCCCCTTTACTCATAGCCGGTGAGTGAGCGCCCGCCGCGGCCGTGTGGGGAGGGAGGGTCGGCACCGCAGCGTTGGCCGGCGCAGTTCCCGGGCCGGGGCTGGAGAGGCGGCTCTCCCACTGCCCCTGGTGCTGATAGCTATTGCCAACCTCATTTCAGAAAAGCTGGTTCTGTTTGCATTGACTTGAGGTCTCTTTGTATTGTTAGAATGGAGTTGGGAAAAGTCGCTGAGGAAATCAGCATGCCACTTGAGGGGAATGTCTCAATTACAGAAATTGCGTCCAAAATCGAGAGTGGAGATTATTACAGAAAGCCTCCTGTCACCGGGTTGAAATTTGCAGAGGGGGAATGGCCTAGTTTGGATCGCAGACCTTTATTGAAAATGATTGTGATTATGTGACCAGTCATAAATTCAAACAATTTTTTTTTTTAATCAGGAAATAAGTGCAGAAATTTGGATGTTAGAAGTCATGGAATTCATTTTCTCTCTCTGAAAATCAAATTCAGGTTTCCAAGGAAAGACTGCCTGGATTGTGCAATTCTCCTCAGGGCAAATAAATCTTCCCTCAGTAATCTATAGGACAGCCTAGATAGGGCTGGAGCATTACAGACTCTTCGAGGTCTCACAAGTAATGAAGGCAGAAGAGATCCCAAGTCAATTTTCTCAGCCTTCTGAGACTCACCTGTGTCATACATTGTAAAAGTAGTAAAACATTTGTAATCCATGATAAAGTGTTGGATTTTTGACAGACTTATCTCATAAAAAATCAATGAAATAAAAGTTATTTCTATTGCTTATTTTCTGATAAATTTGTTTTTGTAAGTGGGAGACAGAAAGTTGAGAATATTCTGAACATCTTAAGGAACACTCCCAGACTTTGGAAAATGGATTGGTTATCAGTAAGAAAAGGGAGGAGGTTTGAAAAACTCCATTGAGGGCGAAGTTTACAAGGTGTGGCACACAAATTTTCAGGTGTAGTCTCTCGAAAGAGAGATTTTCTTTCTGCCCAGCTTCCACCTTTAACCCTTCTATCTGGGAGTGTCCCATAATCTGTCTGAACTATAAGCCCAGTCCCAAGGAAGCAAGGCCCAGAAAGAGGTAAATCTAAATCCTAACTTTATAGAATATTTCTCTTCTCTAGATGATTGACATGAGGACTGTCCCACTTCAGGGGAGATCCCACCCCCTTACAAACAGAAGCACTCTAAGGGACACAGAATGGTGACATACAGAATGTGTGCATAAAAACTAGAGGACAAATGTTTTCTTTATGTTTGCAGCAGATGTAAAAATTCAATCATTCTGTACATATGCAGAAGAAAAAATAATAAGGAACGGCAATGACTTGAGCCAAAGTTCTTGTACTGCATCATTTGCTTTATGCAAACACTGTGGGAAGTAGACACCATGGAGACTGTCAAGATGGATAACATATTGCTGGAGCATTTTAGGCAAGTTCTAGGTCTGCTGTCTGGTCTGTACATGGGGTGCTAAAACTTTTAGAAAGAAGAGAATTGCTAGTTCTTCTACCTTCATTAGGTGGCTTCTATCTTTGGCCACAGGTGTTGGAGTGGAACAGAGGGAGAGAACCTTATGATTACCCAGGTCTGTTCTGGGTCCTGTCTTTTCTCTTTTGCCCAGTTTTAATGCTGATTCTGGCTCATTGGCCCCAATAATTCTAGGCTGTGTCCTTAGCCAGAACACAGGGAAGCCATTGAAGTCTGGTTTGTGGCTCCCACTCACCTGGAGCACCATTGGCAGGGGTAAACCATTCTACCTGACATTAAATACCCCCTCCAACATCTCTTAAATTAGCCAGAACCCAAGATTTCCTGATATGGAAGGATAGGAAAATAGGAGCTGTCTGGGCTTCTTAGAGAATACTTGTGACTCCTGGATATGAAGCATTAAGTCTGGCCACCCTCACATGAGCTCCACCACACTATTCATCAGCCTACTAGAGGGGAGCAGTATCAGCAACATTGTTGAGGAAGGTAGAGAAGTTGTGACTTTCCCTGGGTTTTCCCATCTTTTAAAAGTAAAATCAAGAACTAAGTGTATTCTCTATCTACCCAATTGGATAGAGAAAAAAATTTGGAATTCTGACCCACCCAGAATTGACAGTACTTCTCAGGGAAGATTATAAAGTAGAGGATAAAGATGATTTACATGTTGGTTTGACTTAGGATTTTTGACTTTATTATGGTGCAAATGCAACATGTATTCAATAGAAAATATACTTCAAAATTTGAATTTCAGTCTTTTCCTGGGCTACAATATACAACAACCATTCCGTTTTTACTTTCAGTAAAGTATTTAATAAATTACATGAAATATCCAGCACTTTGTAAAATAGGCTTTGTGTTAGATGACTTTGCCCAACTGTAGGCTAATGTAGGTGTTCTGCATATGTTTCAGGTAGTCTAGGCTAAGCTATGATGTTGGATGGGTTAGGGATATTAAATGCATTTTTGACAATGATATTTTCAATTTATAATGAGTTTAAATAAGTGACATGTTGAAGAGGGACACAAGTTATGGCAGGATTAATGTACTGACCTTGAGACACCTAAATCTTCTTAAAACACAAATTCAGTGAGCACAGAAAAATCTGTTCACAAGATACTCAAAGTATGTTCTGATTCAACTCTCCAGAAATGCAAGTTTTATTGTCCACCTGTATAGTGGGTAAGAGGATGAGTGCTATCCAACCTGCTCTCAAGATTTATAGCAGAAAGAAAAACTAGGAAATATATACTTTATAGAGTAGAGAGAGATTTTGGAAATGGTCTGATCCAATCAGCTATACTTAGGTGAGTAAATTATGGCCAAGATGGTTAAGCTGGATGGCTAATAAGGAGTAAGGACTAGAATTTACACTGTGTTCTAAGTCAGAAGTTTTTCTTTTTTCACTTTGTCATAAGGTCATGGTAGCCCAAAGCAGGGCATGCAAGGATGTACATAGTATATTATTTAAATTTTCTTTATATGTTTTACACTTTAGATCAAGATGGGGTTTATATTTTCAAAATCTATGAATGAAAACATGAAAAATCAACAAGAGTTCATGCTTACCCATGCCCGACTTCAGGTATGTTTTGAAACAATTAAGCTATTATGTTGTTACAATGGTTAAGTTCTACCACTTGTACTTCGGCTGTTCTTTTTGATCTTCCCCTTCCAAAAAATTAAATAAAAAACTTAAAATGCTCTTGGGGCCTCTTCCTCAAAGACAAGATGAAATGGATTGCTAATAATCTGGTGAATGTCCTTGTTTAAGTCTCCAATCCAGACACTTGTGTCAAAATTTCCATTCTGTAGAAAGAGATAACTACTTAAGAGTATGATAGGTGGAATAATGCCCTCCCCAAGATATATGTGTCCTAATTCCCAGGAACTGTGACTATGTCAAGAATGTTACCTTGCACAGCAAAAGAGATTTTATAATGTGGTCATCTAAGGAGTTTGAGATGGGAATATTATCCTGGATTATTCAGATAGGTCCATTGTAATCATAAGAGTAAAGAAGGAAGGGGGTGGGGATTTTAAGGTACTGTACTGTTCTACTTCTGGCTTTGAAGATGGAATCAGTTGGGATTGAGAGCAAAGGCATACAGGTAACCTCTAGAACGTGGAAAAGACAAACAGATTCTGCACTGTAGTCTCCAGAGGGACCAAGTCCTGTCAGGCCGTTTTGTACTTTAAACCTCACAACTATAAAGTAATAGATTTGTGTTGTTTTAAATCATTAAATTCTTATAATTTTTCACAGTAGCAATAGGGAACTAATACAGATAATGATACTTTTACATCAGATTATACAATGAGTAGATAAAAAAAGATCCAAGCACAGTAGAGGGTTGTCCAGTTGCCTAATAAAAGTTGTCAAAACGTACATTGAAATGTTGGAATTCAAAATCAAGGGTTAAAAGTTTGACCCAAATTATTTTCTTAAGATTTTAGATAAAGATTTCTAGGTCTCGGTTATCCTTTATAGTGCCCGGAGTTGAAGGTTCTACTATGAGACAGTAGAGCTAGTGATTTAATGAGGACCAAAGCCAGACTGCCTGGATTTGAATCCTAGTTGCACCCATGACTAACTGTATAAGTACAGATCAGTCTCATGATCTGTACTCTAGAGGTAATAACATTCCTCCTCAGAGAGATGTTTTAAGGAATAAAGTCAATATATATTATATAAATCACACCTCCAGTAGTTAGAAAAGTGCCTGTAGGCATTAGGGTATATTAGGTATTGCTGTTGTTATTGCTACTAAAGACTGATAAGAGTGTCCTGTGCAAGATAAAGATTTCTTTTGGGGGAATGGAACAATTGAAAGAATGGAAAATTGAATTATTATAACAGAGCAAAGTGACCTACAAGAGACCAAATATTAGATATTTAAATCAGTCAAGTATGTCAGATACTTAGAACATCCTGGTCAAAGATCTTTAGAAACTATAGTTCCCATGATGGTCAGGGTCTGTGAAAGGTTGGGGAATTTTAGCCTAATGGAAAACTCATTACAGAAGCCCAGAGACGCCTAGAGCAGAGATGGAGGACTTCATTACTTACATCGTAGAAAGCAGCATAATCATGATGTTGGTGTTATTTCCCCATGCCCTGCAAGACTCATGGAGGTGACAAAGATGGGCAAGGACTAGTTGGGTGCTATACAGTGGATTTGTGTCACATTTGAGGAATGTTTAGCTTCTGAAATCTACTGCATTTATAATAAGCCATGAGCAAGGAAGGGGTGAGGGCAAGAAGAGAGGAAATTTCTTTTGTCTCATTCCTCAAATGGCTCACTGAAGCACAAGCAAGAAATGACCCATGTAAAGAGCAGTTAGGGCCTTCATTCTCGACCTAACCTGCAAGAATGTATAGGGACATTCTGGGCTCATGATAATACCCTGATTTGTCAGATTCTGGGAACAGCTTTGACGTTTTTAACACTGATCCCAGTGACCAGGTGTTACAAAGCTGGGGCTGAGGCCAAATGGTTCCAGTGTAGATACTGGTTTTCAGCTTAGCTGAACCAAAGGTGAATCCAGGCATTTAGGGAAATATCTGTTAGGTCCTGTTAATCTAGGACCCTATTGAGATGGCAGTATTGTCTTAAATGGAAGAGTGGGGTGGGGGATAAAGTTTTCCCCAGAGAGTGGTTATTACTCTCTTATGCAAAACTGAGATATGACCAGGCCAGTCATATTCTCAAACACATCATTGTCTTTGAAGTTTTATTTTTTAATTTATTCTTTTTAGAGATACATGACAGTGGAGTGTATTTTGACATATTATACATGTGTGGAGTATTAGTTATTCTAATTAGTATCTGATTCTTGTGGTTGTACATGGTGTGGAGTTTCACGGTGGTGTATTCATATAGGAACATAGGGCAGTTATGTCTGATTCATTCTACTGTCTTTCCTATTTCCATTCTCCCTCTCTTTCCTTCATTCCTCATTCTAATCCACTGAACTTCTATTTTTTCTTCCCACCTCTTATTGTGTGTTATCATCTTTATATCAGAGAGAACAATTGGCCTTTGGTACAGTATTATTTCCACTCAGCATGGTAGTCTCCAGATCCATCCATTTACTGGCAAAAGTCATAAAGTCATTCATTTTATGGCTGAATGATATTCAATTGTGTATATATATCACATTTTCTTTATTAATGCATCTGTTGAAGGGCACCATGGTTGATTCTATAGGTTGGCTATGTGAATTGAGCTGCTATAAATATTCACGTGCCTATGTCACTGGGATATGCTGATTTTAAGTCCCTTGAGTGTATACCAGGAGTGGGAATAACTAGGTGAAATAGTGGCTCCATTCAAAGTTTTATGAGGAATCTCCATACTGCTTTCCATAGTGGTTGCACCAATTTACAGTTCCACTAGCAATGTATACATGAACTTTTCCCCCTACATCCTTGCTAACATTTATTGTTACTAGTATTCTTGATAATTGCCATTCTGACTGGAATGAGATAGAATCTCAGTAGAGTTTTGATTTGCATTTCTCTAATTGTCAGAGGTGTTGAACATTTTTTCAAATATTTGTTGATTGATTATTTCTTCTGTGAAGTGTCTGTTTAATTCCTTAGCCCATTTATTGATTGGGTTATTTTTATTTTATGTGAATTTTTTGAGTTCTTTATATATCCTTGAGATTAATGCTCTATCTGAGGTGGATGTGGTAAATATTTTCTCCCATTCTGTAGGCTATCTTTTCACATTTTTAATTGTTTCCTTTGCTGTGAAGAAGCTTTTCATTTTGAATCCATCCCATTTATTGATTCTTGATTTACGTCTTGTGCTTTAGGAGTCTTATTGAGGAAGCCAGTTCCTAAGCTGAAATGATTGAAAGTTGGGCCTACATATTATTCTAGTAGGCCCACTGGTCTATTGGCTAGGACCTAGAAAATGAACTTGCATTGCTCAAACCAGCCAGTTTATGGCCCTTCTCTTGTTACTGCAGTCTTGGCTAAACATTACCAAGAGTATTTAGTGCTATTTCCAGCAGGTGGCGATGTTGTACAAGGCATTGAGCCTCTTTGCAGGTCACCTTTCATTTTCCCTATTTTTTCCAGGGAGCTTACAATGTTTCTGTAAGACCACCTGGGAGGGGGTCGGACATTCAGATCCTCTGGTTCACTATGGGTTTTATAATACAAACATGTAACACATCAATTTCATAAAATATTTGTATGCAGTGGGAAAGGGTGGATATTCAGTACAGTATTTTGAATTGGTTCAAGGTCCCTCTAATTTTCCTTCTTCAATGTAAACTTTGCTCAAACTTTACCAGTTGAATCCAAGTTCCTCAACACCCATCTCCCTGCCCATTTGGAACACAAAAAAAAAGAGTTTAACATAAATACTTCAGGGGTTATCATATCAGGAGAGTAGGCGGGTGGGGGAGATCGGGAGTACACAGGGGTAGGAAGGACTTTTTGTTCTTTGACTCCTCATCACAGAATGGACACTCCTGTGTGCCCCTGGTTGTGTTCAGGGGAATTGACTTTTTAGCCTTCCTTGGTACCACAGTGCTTTCGGTTGGTCCTTGGTAACCTGGGCCATCTTGGTGCATAACACAACTCTCCATGGGACCAAGTAGACTCTGGCACCTGCAACCAACAGAGCCATAAAAGTTGGGTCCTTCCTCAAAGTTCCCCTATCACACCCAGACTTCTTCCTGAAAGATCTCAAGTTGGGGAGGAGAGTACACAGAATGAGGTTCTGAGGGCAAGGAAGTTGAGAAACAGCTTGGCACAGGAAAGCAAGTTTTTGTATTTACTTTTAGTTTCAAGTGGCCTCTTGCCACAGCTCAGCAAATACATTTCTAATGATTTCAGTTGACCCAAAGTTCTATATACTCGTCCTTGACACCATTTATTTAGGCTTCAGGGACCTCTTGCTTCAGCAGCTGCAGCCACATCATGTTGCCTTTGGCTGTGGAACCTGCTGCCCTATTGTCATAAGAGCATCCTTCCTTTCACCAACCCCAGAGGAAAGCATTGCCATAACTCAAGAACTATTTGGGCAGCTTGTTTCAACCCTATATGTTTATTTATTTATTTATTTGCAATACTGGGGATGGAGCCCAGGTCCTAGTGCAAGCAGGGCAAGCACTCACCACTGAGCTATATCCCCAGCTTTCAACCCTAAATTTTGTTGCTCAATCTCACTCAACACACAGGACAGTGTGTTACTTTACCCTCCTGTCTATGAGAGGAGAGAGAATTTGTTATGAGATCTTAGGGATTTTACTCACACCCTCTAACTCAAACAATGAGAGCCATTATCTTTTCCAGAAAGCCATATCTCAATCATCATCTCACTCTTGTTGCCCAAACTGGTTTTTACCTGACTTGTAAATTAGCAAGTTAGCTTGTCATGATTTTACAGATGCTTGTGGAAGACCTTATTCTCACAGCACAGCACGCAGCATGTTGGCAGCAGTTTTCCATGTACTGCATTTCCCATGGAGGGGATGTAGGTGAGCCTAGTTGGAGGTTGAGATAAATACAGTGTGTTTGTGACATAACTGAGGAACACTGGGTCTTGTGAAATCTACCACTTTTATTATATGTGTCAAGCAAACCTGCAATTTAATGAGGAGGAGATGCTACCTCATTGCTTAATGCTGCTAACCACAACTATGGGAAAGTGCCCAAAGAGAGAGCTGCATCCCTGTCCTACCCAGTAAGAGCTGCAGGAAGACCCAGAGATATGGGGGATTGATTCTCCTAACATATGTGCTGGTTAAGAAGACTAGTTTTTCCATTGGTTGTTATTTCCTTGTTGATTATTATTTATCTGTTAATTTCAAGGAAGGATGGCCAGGAGAATATAGATAATACAGTTGAACAAGTCTTGGAACCCTGAAGCTACTTGAATAAGTTCTGATCCTAATTTGGGCAGCCTTGAGAGAAACATAGTAATAGTTTTGGAAGATCAGGTTCATCCTTGAATGTTCCGTATTTAAAAGAATTAAACTTCCCGATCATTCTTAGGTTTAGAGCTATTCTTTCTTTCTTTTTTTTTTTTTAAAGTATCATGAAGTATTTGACACAACAGAATATATTTATAATAAATGTTTAAATTATGAAGTATAGTAAAATGAACATCAACTACCCCTCCACTAAACTTAAGAATTATGTTATCACAATACTCTGGAGCCATATGTAACTTCTTCCCTACTTGTTGAGTGACTCCAAACTGCTAAAGCTAGGCTGTACTTGACCTTCTGTCCCAGAAGTCCGTAGGACAGAAGAAGACCCTGCAGTTGTGATGACATGGACCACTGGAATGGAGAATGACTTGTCTTTATAAGATATTCAAAAGAGAAATACAAAAATACTGATTGAAATACCATGCTTAAATAATATATTTAGCTTATGATTATATGTGTGTGTTGATTATTTTTTTAAGGGAAATGATAGAATAAATAAACAAGATTTTTATTACAGAAAGCATAATTACTTGAATCCTTAGTCTAGTGGGTTTTATTTCTACTTTATTTGTAAAATAAAAAAAACACAACTCAATAATTACTTATTATTGTTTTTTCTTTCATGGAAAAGGACTAAAATTAGAAATTCAGCAACATCTCCTATACCCGTGGCCAGGTTCTCAATCCTGGCTGTACATTTGGTTCATTCAGAGGCTCTTGAATATTTAGGTCTTGCCCCAGACCAGTTGGATCCCTCATGGCTGTGTGTGGGTGTCATTGTTGATACTTGAAGCTTTCTAGGGGGTTCATAGTACACTGCCCAGGATGAGAAGCTTTGTCCTTTTCTTCTCTGTGATGTTACATAAACATAACTAGTGATTGACAGTGATTTTATAAAATCTATGTAGCAGATAGAACCAAATAAGTTTTCACTTCATAGTAACTTAATCATGAAATTAATCATTGGGGTCTGGTCAATCAAAAATTCTAAGTCTGAAATTGAAATGTTTTCTTCTATTGAAAGATGGAGGGAATTCACACTCTTAGTTGTAATGATATTTTCAAATCATGAGCAATCTTCAATTTCCCACTAGAAATTCCCTTTTCTAACCTCTTATTGAAGATGATAGATAGGTAATTAGCAAGCTTTCACTCCTATAAAAATGAATGCTTTCTTAAAATGCCACTAGGTGGCACACCTAAACCAATTTTATTTCACTTCATTGTCAGAAAAATATCTTGCTGTTATGAAATAGGATGGAAACAGGAAGTCTAAAGCAGAGAGACAGAACAGATTCCATAGGTCCATGCTATGCTACATTGCTATTATAGTTAAAGATTAGTTGTGCAGTGAATAAATATTTATTCATTGTTTGTTACAAAGTTTGGGCAACAAACTGAAGATTAAAAAACAAGAACAAACAAAACAAAACAGAACAAAAACCAAAAACAAAACAACAAGAGCAAAAAAATCAAGACAAAAATTCAAACCAAAACAGAACAAAAACCCATGAAAAACAGACTTTAACCTATATAGTAAAAAAATGAAGTCAGGATTTAGAGACTCCTTTCATTTTCCTTAAAAGCACATGAAAGACATTGTTCCAAATGTACTAATAAAAACAAAACAGTTTCAAACACATACTGTGAGGCTTTTCTTAGCCATTTCAATAGTCATTTGTCCATTTCTATAAATTTCTATGGAATGCCTAACATGTGCCACATGATACTTTGCTAAATGGATTTCTTCTTCCAAGCAATTCTTGCTTTTGTCCAAGGGGCAGTGGCAACCAGAAGTTTCAACATCGTGTTCAGAACTGAAAATTCTGTAATGTTTATGAACCAAAATTGAGTTGGTGTCAGATATTTTCAAAGTGCTAGAAGATTATGGAGCAACATCTTCAGTTTTGAGAGGAAAACCCCCTCATTCTATATTTAGCTACATTGTACATACTGCAGATGAAAAGAGAAATTCAGACATGCAGATATTCAGAAAATGAATCAACTAGGTGTTATTGAAAAAATTAACTGAAGTTGTATAATGTTGCCAATTAATAAAGAAATATTAAGAGCTACCAGCAAAATCTAACTTGCTAATGTGCATATAGAGGAGAGGAAAAGGTATAATTTTAAACCAATATTTTGGCAATCTTGTTTCTTCTATCACATCTTCCTTTACCTTTATTATTATTATTTTGGTTTTGGCTGGAATGTACTTTATGGGAAATTTCAACGTAACTGTAAATACTTCAGTATGAATCTCCAACAGATTGTATGCTATACCACAATGCTATTAGACAGATCAATTGGGGCTAAAGATTAGTGGAGCAGTGACTAAATATGTTTACTAAATATTTAACTAAATTTACAATAATTCTTTTCTATTGTGATCCCTCATCTCAATTATCTCATACATGTCTTTTTATAATTGTTTGAAATAAGTATCCGAGCAAGTTATTTTTTCTTTTGTAATAATTTTATTTATCAGTCTTCCTAAAGTCTGTTAATCATATCATGGAAGTTGCCCCCAAACAGTTTTCTTCTCAGTTTCTCCATCACACTTGGTTAGTAGGGCTCCCAACTCTTTCTTAATTTGTGACAATATCCCTTCCTTTTGACCTGCTATAACATTTGTTTATTGAAGAAGCCAGGTCATCTGTTCTAAGCAATCCCCTGATGGCTTCCTCATTAAATTATTGAACATGTTCTTCTGTCCTTCTGCCTGTCCTTCCTTCTTCCTAGATGCTGGCATAATCCAAGGTTTTGCTGAGACTCAGGCTCAGTTTTTCTTTTCCAAGGATCTGTTAGAAGTGGAGCTTGTACATCACACCACAAGCACACAAGGCCTGGTTGTCTTACTCTCAGTGATGTCGGCCTGACCTATCCCTTATAAAGTTCCCCACCAACCTGTAATTGTATGACTTTACTACCCATTTGTGATCATTGCCTATATATATTACTTCATTAGGGCTTGAAAAATGGTGATTTAAAAAGATTCCTTCTTTCTGTATTTATTAGCTGGAAGTTTATTAAGAACTTTTCTTTACTAACTATTGGATATCGCAAAGTCAGTTGGTACAGAAAGCACAAAATGAATTCTTGACCCTTTCCTTTAATTTAGCCATTTTCATAATAATGAACTGATATCAGAGCAATATACATATTTAACAAAATAATTTTTTTTATTTGTATACTATGATCATAAACTCTTGATGTATTTTAATTAGTTGCAGTCATCATTATTTTTGATGCTCAAATTGTCCCAGTTTTGGCTGGGGGGAGATCTTTCAACTTGACATCTGTGTCCTTTGGATAAGACCCAATCAATATTTGATTGTAAGCAGGTCTCATTTCCTACATTAAAGTATATAGCTTAGTAATAAGGATTATTATACTTTGTGTAGTTGCTCTGAGGTTTAAATGAGGTGATACCTGTGCAGGAATTTAGCACAGACCATTGACCCCATGTAACACTCAGCAAGGTCAGTAATGTGAGCCAAACTTTTATTACTAGCAGTGTCATTCATTTACTCACCATATATTTGTGAAGCCTTGCTCTAGTCTAGGCAGTAATTTGGAAGGTGCATGATGCTGGCCAAGTCCTTCCCTCATGGATCTTACATGCCAACAGGAGAGCAGGCACAAGCCAACTAGCCAGAGTGTGTTATGGGTATCAAGTTCTGTGAGGGAAAAAAGCAGGTTGAGGGTGTAATTTCAGGAGAATGTGGATTGGTGGGGAGATGCTATTTTCAGTGGAATAGATGGTGAGGACCTCTCAAAAAGGTGACATTTGAGCAGAGCCTTGAGGGAACTAAAAATGTAAGCCAAAAGAAAGTCAAGAAAAGATGGTTTTAGGCAGAAGGAAAGCAAGAGCAGAGACTTGGAGGGGGAGAACCTGTGCTGAGTTGGAGGAGCACCAAAAAGACCAAAGACCGGGTACCCTGAGCTCTGGAAGTGGCGGGGTGGGGAGGGGATGTGGGGGGGGGGGAGAAGGGGACAAGGTCAGAGGCTACATAGGGCCATCATTCAGCATAACTGTTTTGAAATGTATTCTGAGTGACCTGGAAAGTCATTAAAGGGTCTGGTGTAGAGGAATAGCATGACCCAATGGTTTTTGTGACATGAAATATATTTGCTTTTTCAAATACATAAAAATACAACAAAATAACTTTCATAAGAAAGAACACTATAAAATTGCCTAAGCCCTCATAACTCCAAAGTCTGTCCTTCTTGTGCCCTCCCATCTGTTTTTCTTTTTGATTTAGGTGGAAATTTTGCCAGCATCTTGAACTGGAAAGGGCTTTGTGTTCTCAGAAAAGCAAAACAGCACAGCATGCACTTTGTGGACTTGGGGTGTCAAGGAACCCAAAATGTAGAGTAGGTGGTGAGAAGGTGAGGAGAGTAGCCAGATCTTCTGCAGGTGGATAAACGAGAGAGTAGGTGGCAGGTGGATGCAGAGCCGGGAAGTGTCAGGGGATTTAGCTAGGAAGTGCCTTGAATAAAAGGGGCAGACTGATCACAAGTTCACCAGGACCCTGTGGGGCTGTGAGGAGGCGTGATCAAATTTCTATGTTTGTGTCTCCAACTATCCTCAACTTATCCTCTGGGACTCATTTATATCCATGCTCCCCTCACCCACTATCTGTTCCTAGTCTCCCCGTGTCACTTACCCATAATCATTTTTTCTGAGGTCTTTTAAAAAATTGTGATAAAATATACATATAAAAATCACCATTCTAAAATGTACAATTCAATGGCATTTAGTAAATCTACAATGTTGTGCAATCATTGCTAGTTTTTAATTATTATTATTATTTTTTTTAGCAGTGCTGGGGGATTGAACCCAGAGCCTTGTACATGTGATAGGCTAGCACTCTAGCAACTGAGCTATATCCCAGGCTGTCACTACTTACTTTTATAACATTTGCATCACCCCAAAAAGGAACCCTATATCTGTAAAGCAATCACTCGTAATCCCTCCAAACCCCAACCCCAGCTCTTGGCAACCATGAATCTGTTTTCTGTTTCTATGGATTTGTCTCTATGGACATTTCATATAAATTGAATCATACAGCACTTTATATTTGTCTAGCTTCCTTTACTTAGCAAATGTCTTTCCAAGATTCAGCCATGTTGTAGCATGTATCAGTACTTTGTTCTTTTTTTTTTTTAAATGGCTGAATAACATTCCATTATAGATGTATCACATTTTGTTTATCCTTTCATCTCTTGGTGGGTATTTGGGTTGTTTCTACCATTTTGCTATTGTGAATGATGCTGCTATAAACATTCTTGTACTAGGATTTTTTTTTTTTTTGAACACTTGTTTTCAATTATCTTGGGTAAATACTAGGAATGGAATTGCTGAGTCATGTGGAAATTTTACGTTTAACTCACTGAGAAACCACGAAATTGTTTTCCACAGTATCTGTACTTTTTAAATCTCTTTTTACATTCCCATTATATGTAGAAGGATTTTTCTGATTCCTACCAATACTTGTATTTTCTCCCTTCTTCGTCTTTCTCTCTGCCTCCTCCTCCTTCTTCTTGCCATCTAGTGGGTTTAAAGTGGTATCTCATCGTGGTTTTGATTAGAGTTTCCATAATGAGGAAAATATTGAACTTTTTTATATGCTTGTTTGCCCATTTGGATATGTCTTTGGTAAGATGTCTGTTCTGGTCCTTCGCCCAGAAGGACAATTTTAAAATTTGAAATTGACAATTTTAAAATTGGGTCATTTGTCTTTTTATTGTTGAGTTGTAAGAATTCTTTACATATTATGGGTACTAGATCTTTGTCAGATACACAATTTGTAAATATTTTTTTTCCTAATCTGTGGGTCGTATTTATTCAATGGTGTCCTTTGTAGTACACGTTTCTAATTTTTGTGAAATCCAATTTTTCTTTTATTGTTTGTACTTTTGGTGTCATATCTGAGAAACTGTTACTAAATTCAGGGTAATAAAGATTTGTTCCTATTTTTTTCTTCTAAGACGTTTAAGGCATTATCTCTTACTTTGGTTTTTGACCCATTTTTTAGTTAATTTTTTATATGGTATGTGATATAAACACATACTGCATGTGACTATCCAGTTGTCCTAGCCTGAGATCCAATCATTTTTTAAAATTCCTTTTCTTTATTTCTTTCCTTTTCTTTCTTTTCTTTTCTTCTCCCTTCCTCCCTCCTTCCTTCTCTTTTTCTTCCTTTCACCAGGGGTTGAACCCAGGGCACTTAACAACTGAGCCACATCCTCAGCCCTTTTAATTAGTTTATTTAAAAAAAAAATATATATATATATATATATATATAGCCATAGATGGACACAATATCTTTATTTTTATTTATCTATTTTTAATGTGGTGTGAGGATCAAACCCAGGGCCTCACACATGTGAGGCAAGTACTCCATCACGGAGCCACAACCCCAGCCCTTATTTTTTATTTTGAGACAGGGTCTTGCTAAGTTGCTTAGGACCTTGCTAAGTTGCTGAGGTTGGTTTTGAACTTTCATTCCTCCTGATGAAGTCTGTTCTTTATGAGCCTAAAAAAGTTAACTACCATGCAGCAAAGATTTGGGGTTACAGACTAAGTCCATAACTGCCTCAGATGAAGATCCTATCTATGTAACCCCTCATAGAGGAAATCTTGACTTATTAGTGGTCTTTGTCTAGGAATGATAGGGAGTGAAAATGAAACAATTAGGAAGATTGTTGGTGCCATAGACACATGTCTACAAAGGCAAATGAAGGTCAAGCCACCAAGCTGACTCTTTGCTACCTGCCCCTCCCATCCAGAAAGTGGGACCAAACACTTATATTCACTTCTCTGAGGGGGACACACTGGTTCTAGGGTTGTTCACAAACTTAAGTGAAACCAGTGAATCTAGTTATAGAAAATCAAAAGGCTTTTCTTTTTCTTTTTTTTTTCTCTGAAGCTATAAGTTTATTTTCTGATTGGAGTGAACCTTATGTTGTTTTTAGTCCTTTATTGCTTAAGCAAGAAGGAATCGGTCTTACTCTTTTTGAGACTTAAGATTATGAAGAGAGAGGATGACTGAACTTTCAGGCAGGTTGGCAAGGCTTCAGGTTCTCACTTACAGGGTTTAAGTCCAGGGTATGACTGCTAAGGACTGTGGATTCATTTTCTTTTGTGTGTAACTGGAAGGTCACTGGCATTAGAGTCAGACACATCTGGGTCCAACCCTGCCTTCATCACTTACTGGTTGAATGACTGTGTCAGGCAGCTTTCTGTTGCTGTGGCAAAATACCCCAATGAACAATTTAAAAGGAGGTAGGATTTTTCTCAAGGTTTTCAGTTTATGGTTACTTGGCTCCATCATTCTGGGCCTGTGATGAGGCAGATTATTATGGTGTGGAAGAGCACAGCTTCCCACCTCATGGTGGCCATGAAGCAAAGCAAGAGGGCTTGTTTTTGTAACAAAGCCCCTTTCCTGAATCCCATTAAGCTATGAATCCATAAATGAATTAATCCATTCATGATGTCAGAGCCCACATGATCCAACCACCTCCAAAGACCCCATCTCTATACACTGATAACATTGCAGCCCCAGCCTTTGATCCTCTCCCCCCTTTCCTGGGGGACATGACAATGACTGTGTGTAAATAACATAGGCTTCTTCATCTCTAAGATGGGACAATATTGAAGTACTAGGTCGTGTGGCAGTATATGCTCAATAATGTTCCCTTTTTTTTGTTGTCTACTTTCCTCTCCATTTGCTCACAATCACTATTTTATTCTTCTATCTCGAATTTCATTTTCCCATTTTTCACTCTTTGTCATCTTTTTTTTTTTTTTTTAAACTTCTTCATCCCTATACCTTCAGTTTTAGAGTAAGCACATGCTCTTCCAGTTCTCTCTCACCACTGCCATGTAGGATATTTAGCACTTTAAACAATCAATCCTGGCAAATGGCTGAGGGGCCAATTTGCCTGTCAGCCCACAGCCTTTCTTGGATCTCTGGATCCCCATGGGCATGCTTAGCTCTGAAACACTAGGGAACATTTGTGAGTGTTCCCTCCAGAGCCATGGAAGAACCAGGGACATTCCAAAAGTTTCCTGTGACCTGACCTAAAGAACATGGTGTGTTCCTTTGTGTTCAACTTGTACAAAAATGGAATTTCTGCTTCTTCCATCCTTTTGTATAAAAGATATTTCTGGGTTCTCATGATTTTTTTTTTTTTAAGGAAACTTCAGAACAAAACATTCCCAGTTTAAAATGAGTTCAGTAAATAGCAACGTGACTTGGGTGGTATGTCGAATATTGCAAAGAAACCAGCACAAAGTTAGGGAGTTACTGAGTAGAGATTGTACTGAATCATGTATTTAAAGCTGATTGATTACAATCATTGCATAAGGATATTTCCTGTTTCCATATTTTTTTTTTTGTCCAGAGATTTGACATCTATTCCCATACTTATCATTTACTTTGTAACTATTTACAATCTGTTTGTAACCATATTTATTTTTTAACTGGAATTTTTTTTAAAGTTAATGATTGAAAAATCATTGCTTACCTTTAATAGTTTCTAAGACTTTTAAGTCTGATACAAACCAGAATTCTGAACATATTCTCTCATGCTGCTTCAAATCATTATTTCATATCAATCAGGCAACCACTATGTTGGTTATTTTGTTTGACTCCACCCTTACCCAGCTCCATTTCCTTTCTCCTTCTGCACTAGAAGTGCTAGTGACTTCCTGTTGTTGCCAGACTCTGGTGCCTTCCTATCACTGTGGTTGCTTAAACCCCATCACACTGTCCTTTAATTAAATTCTTTTTAGTTACACTGTTTTCAAGTCTAAGAGGGCGTGCACTCTCTATTTCCTGTTGATATTGAAGAAGATAATGAGCATGTTCATGTTTTTGTATAAGCCATTATCTGAAATTTAAAAGGTACCTGCATTTATCATGAGCACTAAAAAGGTAATATTTTAAGTTAATCTCAAACTACAATAAGGTTTCTGGCAGTTGCAAATTTAATGTGATGCTTATAAGACTGCTTCAGATAAATACCAAAATTATAAATTAAAACTTTAGACCTGTCTTTTCTATAACTCTGGTCCCAATTTAGTTCTCTGAACTAGTTGGTGATTTCTTCTTTGATTCCCACATTGCATATGTACATTAAATAAAATAATGATTGTTTATGCTGACCACAGAGAAGAGACCTAGAACTCAAGTGTGTTATACAAAATTTACAATAAAGCAGCTGATTCTTTAATAAAATTGATGTCCCTTTTCAGTTCTAGATATGGAACCACAGATACATTACAGAACTACAACTTATGTACATACTGGGAAAATAAGATAGACTAAATGCTGTTTTCCAAATACCATTTTATTTAGTTATGTAATAATTAACAGTATGACATCAAGCCCAAGTAAATTAACAATATGACATCAAGCCCAAGTAAATAATGCTGATTTATTTCAAATGAGAGTGGTACATATTGGTTCCTAGGTGAAATCCTCTGCTTGGGGGTGGAGGAGACAAAATCTTCTTGTTCGTTTTTAAAGCTTATTTGAGGCTCTGGAGCCATTTTTTGCCTTGCTCTTGGATCTAGGCCATACTGTGGATCTGTGTTATTCCAAATGCCTTGCAACAGACCTTAGTGTTAGACAAAGTTTTAGTGTGAACAAAAGTTTTAGTGTATTTTTCTAGAGAAGCATATCTACAACAATTTTTCCGGTCCCTTTGATATTAGAACTAGTTATTGCCTTAATTATGATTTTTATGTTTGTGGCTTCTGTTAATTTCTATGTCTTAAGTTGACAGCAATGTTGGTTGCATAGATTGGGTAATGAAATAAAATCATTTATACTTGAAAATGACAACCTTAGATGCTCACTTCTGTTGCCAAAAATAACAATAATGAATGAATAAAAAAAAATTAACAGGGTACAATGAAGGTAAGTTATAATTTTTCTTGCTTTCAAAAATCAAGTTTGAAAGCCAAAATCTAATTTTATTATTTTAAAGTCAATTATTTTATTGTCCTATGAGCTTGGATTCTGGAGTTTCGAAGGTAAAATCTATCTAAATCTCACTTCTGTACTTATCCTTAAACTTAGACAAGAATTTGTAAAGTAACACCTCAGGATGTTTCCGAAAAATATGTCAGAATTACCTTATACTTCTGCCTAGCAGTGTGTTGGAGCATATTGGCATTTTCATTTGAATTTTCTTATTAATGTTTATGTTAAAGATAGAACCCCAAGAAGAATATTCTAAAACCAAGTTGTTTATTCAATTCTTATTAAGGACAGCTGTATGCCAGGCCCTGTGCTAATGAGGATCTAAAGATAAAAAGACAAGGTTTAGAAGTTTTATGGTATTTGTGTGTTCTGAAATAGTTCAAATTACTTTACATGGTATTTTTCTTGGAAGAAGAGATAGTTGGATTATATTCAGTAAACAAAAATTTTGTGTTCTCTGAATCTATTTTGTAAATTAATGATGTTAGTTTTGGATTTACTGGTTAAATTCAAATATTATTTATTGAAGATAAATTAGAAACATGTGGGCCATTATATTAGAGATTTTTTTTATAGTAATATGAATGTATCATTTGGGATCTGAATTTTTGTTATATATGGAAATACCCGCTTGATTTTACAATTATTGTTGGTGACTTAAATGTCAATTTTTGTTATAAAATAATTATTTCTAGTTATGTACTTAAAATAAAGATATTAATTTGAAGCCATGTTTGTTTTGAAAAAAGCTTGAACATGAAGACCTCAAGTTTTAAAAGCTATATTGTAGTGGGTTTATGAGTGATTTTCCTCTCTTGAAAAACTCTGATTATATATTATATTTATAATGTATATAGTTATATGTTTATAATGTATATAATGCAGCAGCAGACCTATACCTTAACAGTAGCAACTCTTACTCAGCCCACAGACTTCTCATGAATCGTTCCTTGCACATATTATAATAAAAATCCAAACCACCAAAAGGTCTATTTGGCAATGAATATTTTAATTTGATATTCTGTTCATATTTTTAGCATTTAGATATTTGCATATGCAAAGACTTTAGGACACTAAAAAGCAAAGGAAATTTTATTCAGTTAGTTTTAAAAGCCTTTTAATATTATTTCCTTTTTTACACAGTGCTTTGTTATTTGCTCTTTTCATAAATAGAGCTATTAGAGCTTTCATTTTCAAAAGCCATCATTTACAAATGCTTTCTTTCCTTTTTAAAAGTATGCTTTTAAATTTCTCCAAAGTTTTATGGTATAAAAAAGGGTATTTCAGATGTGGACCTCTCCAGTGAGAGGATCTCAAAGGCATAGCTCTTTGCTTTATATTCCTCATATTTTATAGTGGGTTGGGGTACAATGTGGTAGAAATGCCAGCATACTCATAGAGTCACCAAAATTTTATGAAAAGTTAGAGCACCTAAATATTAATCGCTCAGAAATCAAATTGTTTTCTGTGGGCTTCCTTCCTCAAAAAGACTCAAAGCAGTTGCTAGAAGGAGGGAAGATCAATGCTCACTTCTTTCAGTTTTCTTTCCTTCCGTTAGAAGGCTTGTGCCAATTTTGCAGGTTAACAAAATTCATTTTTTCTCCCTGGACCACTTGATGTGTTCTCTTTAGGCAGTTCAGCTTCTATATTTCTTCTGTGATTAAAGATTATATTTCTTCTGGAGGGTCTCTGGCATGCTCAAGTTCCACAACTGGGTGGTAGGTTTCTCATTCTTCCTAAATCTGAGCAGCAAAGCATTTCTGGAGCATCCCTATCCCTGGTGTTTCCCTTTTGATGGGTGGGATTGGGGAATGGGTGAGGATATTGCTGCTGCCTTATCAGCTTGCTTGCAGTCACAAAGAGAATCTCAATCTTGAAAGAGACTTTATTTATTGTTTACCCTATTTTGCTGTCCATCTGCGGGATAATCTAATCTCCTTGCTACATGTCCTCATAAGATGTGGTCCAGACACAGCTTTAACCTCTTCCTTCATATTTCGATTTCTCTGCTATGAAGTTCATATTTACATAGTCTCAGCTATGCCTTCCTTCAAGTTTTATGCCTCCCAGTTCTAGTTTTTAAATAAATGGAAATAAGGTAGAGAAAGAAGTGCCCAGGGCTCCAAAGGGCTGCCTCAGAGTCACATTTAGAAATGGGGAAGAAGCTCACAAACTTTAGGGGTTATGTTGAGTGCAACCAGAATCAGCGGACATTTGCTGTCTCTTTGTGCCCTTTGAATTCAGTGACCTCAGGTCAGCATTTCAGACAACTACCTGTAGTGACTATGCTCCTCCTGACCCAGCCAGGCTGGACTTGGTTAGGGAAATACTTACAAGCCCACTAACTGCCTGATCCTTACTTCATCCCCCCTTTCATTCATTCATTGATTCACACATTTCACAAATATTTATTAAACATCTATTTAAGGTGATGGGGATACAACAATGAACAAACAGATTCACTGCCCATATATAGCCTTCATTTACTTTATTTTCATATATATGAATGAAAAAGCTGTCTCTGAAGGGGAAATATCTGAACAGAGGTATAACCTGAGGTCTTTACCTGAGTAAAGCCTTCATATTATTTTAAGCCAATTATTTCAAAAGCTTATCTAATGTGGTTTCTAAGATTTTTTAAAGATATCTCCCTATAACCCCACTTTTCCTATACTTGTTCTTAAACTTAAGCAAAAATTAGAAAAAACATTGCCTCAGAATGTTTCTGGAAAAGTGTCAGAATTATATTTTACAACTGCCTAGCAGTGAAATTGACTGTGTTGGCTTTTTCTTTTGCTGCTTCTATTAATGTTTATATTAAGGATAGAATCCCAAAGAGAATGTTCTAATACTGATTTATTTAAGTTTTGTTTCTTTTAAAGTTTTAGTTTTTAGTTTATTTTTAAATTTCATTTTTGATACTGATTTATTTATTCAATATTTCCTTGGCATTGGCAGACTACCAGACCTTGTACTAGATAATGAGGATATAAACATGAAAAGACAAGGTTGAAAAGTTCTACTATGTTTGTATGTTCTGACGTGGTTTAACTTATTTCATGTAGTGCTTTTATTAGAAGAAAAAATATTTGGATTATGTTCAGGAAACAAAATTTTGAATCTATTAGGAAAATTAATGATATTAGTTTTAAGTTCATAGTTAGGTTCAGTTCAAGTATATTTACTGAATGTAAATTATAAATGTGGGGAACATTGGATATTTATTTATTTTTTATTTATTATGTTATTTAGGATTTGAAGTTTTGTTATTTATGGGCACATTTTGATTTTTCAATCATTGTGCATTCTTTTGATGCCAAATTGAGGTATATTTTTAGTTATGTGCTCAAAAAGGAATATATTAATTTTTTTGGGGGGGTGTGGTGTCAGGAATTGAACTCAGGGGCACTTGACCACTGTGACACAGTGAGCCACATCCTCAGTCTTATTTAGTATTTTTTATTTAGAGACAGGGTCTCACTGAGTTGCTTATTAGCACCTCAGTTTTGCTGAGGCTGACTTTGAACTCATGATCCTCCTGCCTCAGTCTCCTGAGCCACTGAAATTGCAGGTGAGTGCCATCACTGCTGGCAAAATATATTAATTTTAAACAATATTTGCTTTAAGGAAATTTTGAGCATAAAGATCTCACAGTTTTAAATGCTATAACAGAATGGCAATTATGAGTAATTTGCTTTTCTTGAAAAACTAAAAATTTATCTTACTATTTACACAAACAAGTGAACAGCACAGTGAACTGAAATTCTAGATTTCAGTTAGCTTAACATTAACTACTGGGCTGGGCTTGTGGCTCAGCAATAGAGAGCTCGCCTAGCAATTTCGAGGCCTTGGGTTTGATCCTCAGCACCACATAAAAATAAATAAATACAATAAAGGTATTGTGTCCAACTATAAAAATAAATATTAAAAAAGTAACTACTGCTAATTTTCTGATTGAGAATATATACTTTAATTCAACTTTTGTTCATATTTTTAGTTTTAAAATGTTTGTATATTTAAAGTTTAGGGTACTTATGAGCAAAGAAATCTATATTAGGTTAGATTTTTTTTAAACCTCTAAAAATTAATTCATTTCTAAGTAATATTTTGTTTCTATAACCCTTTAATAAATATACCAGTTAGAAATTTCATATTTGAACACTGTCATTCACAAGAACTAGATATCCAAATACATAAAATATATAAAAAAAATACCAGCAATCTGTCTGTTGTGAGAGATAGAAGGAAGAACAAGTAATCCCAAGAAACGTGGGTGAAAGTAAATGAACATAGCGATAGTTTTGTCTTCTTCATGTATTTTGTGAGACGAAAAGCAACCTAGTGGTAAAATGCCCCCTGGCATCATGTCACCATATGGTGCTTCCTTCTAAAAAAAAATGTAAAACATGATATAATTTCCCAGAAGTTTTATAGTGTAAAATGAGATATTTCAGATATATTCCTCCATGAGAGGATCTAAAAAGCACATCCATTTGCTTTATGCCATTCATATATTCTATTGTGAACTTGGGTGTAATGGGGGAGAAATTCCCATCATGTTCATAGCTTTACCAAACTGAAAACTTAGCACATCTTAATATTAAGACTTAGAGATGAAATGTTTGTTTGTAGACTTTCTTCACCAGGGGCACTCAAAGCAGTTGCTTAAGGAGGGAAGATCATTACTCACTTCTCTCAGTTGTCCTTCCTCCAGGTGAAATGTTATGTTACTTTCTTGGCTTAACAGAGTTAACTTTTCCCATGGATCACTTTACCTGTTTTTTTTTTTTTTTTTAAAGTTTAGTATTTATATCTTTCTGCAATTAAAAGTGCCTTACTTCTAGAGAGTTCCTGACTTGTTCATTCTGAAGTTTCAAGACTGGTCTTAAGTTTCTCATTCTTCCTTAATCTGAGCAGCAAAGCATTTCTGGAGCATAACCTCTGATGTTCCCTTTTTGTAGGGGTGGCAGGGTTGGAAGTTGAGGATTCAACTTGTTGCCCTATCAGCTGGCCCAGCATCAGAAAACCTCACAGTTGAAGGGGACCCTGTTCAGCTGTCTGCTCCTGGTTGCTCATAATTCACTGGATTAATTAATCTCCTGCTACCTGTCATCAAATGATATGGTCCAAGTTCTGCTTTATCTTATACATTTGAAATTTGGTAACTTTTCTACAACATTCTTACATGCACAAATCTCAACTATGCTGTCCTTCAGATTCTAATTTCCCAGTTCTTTTTCTTATTATATTAAATTAAATAGAATAGACAAGGGAGTGATGTGAAATCCCTTGGGTGCCTCGTGCTAGGAACAAAGATAGGAAGAAGCTCATAAACCTCAGCAGGTTTGCACCACAGCCAGCCAACACTCCCATGCCTTTATTTCCCATGAATTCAATGGATCTCAGAGCGGCATCTGTGATAGCTGCCTGCAGCAGGTGCTCCTTCTCCCAAGGCTCCAGCAAGAGTGGCTTTCTTTCTTTCTTTTTTTTTTTTTTTTTTTAGGGGAAATACCTCAGCTCCCTCCATGCTGACCACTACTTCATTCTTTTATTTCTTCATTCAGCAAATACTTATTGTATATCCATCTAAAGTAGTGAAATACAGACTTGAACTAAGTCACTGCTCAAATGGAGTCTACTTTTAAATAGGAAAGATACAGATAAACAGACATGAATACTGTTGGGTCCAGTAAAGTCATGTGATGAACACTAGAGAGGGATGTGGGATTCAAGGAAGACCATTCTCTGAGGAAGAAGTATTTGGGCAGAGACTTGAATCAACTGAAGGGAAAGCTATGAACCAGATGGAGGGAAAAGAAATAGCATTTCCTTTTGTCATCTTACATGAAAGTACATAAGTTCATTTAGTAATGGATTGATCCATCTGTCACCACCAATAGTGAGTTCATAATTTTGTGTCCTCGTCCTCACGTTCATACTTAGCACTGATATATTTGTATTTAGGGTAGAGGTTAACTCAAAACAGAATGTAAGAATAATATTAAAATTTAAGTATATGTTTAAAACTGTGATTTTGTTTTATTCTGATTTAGTAGAAACATATTCTTATTTTTGTCTTTATTCTAATTGTGAAGTATGAACCATTTCAAAATTTACAGCACAAAGAATTGTTTTGTGGTCTCTCAACTCACTCTTAAATAAAGTGCCTAATTTTCGTAGATAAATCATTCTAATCTTTGTTGTTTATTTAGAATAATCCAGTGCTGGCTCCTATATTCTATAATGGACCAATAATTATGTAAATGTAACATAATAATACTTATTTCTACTCAGACTTCCCTCATAGTTTACCCAGATGGGAAAATTATTTTTGTTAGGTTTTGTCTCTCCTATAAATTTCTCTACTATTTTTAATGTTCCTTGTGTATTTCCTGTTTTCAGTTTTTCTTGTCAAGAGATTTGAAATCTATTCTAATTTTTGTATGGGGTACAGGCCATAGAACTGTACTGGAGGTACACCATCTTAATTATTAACTCTATTGCTTTATTAAGTTTTCTTGTTTGTTCTATAAGATATTTAGCTCATTCTAAATGCCATGCCACACACAACATCATTGGACAGAGTTTCAATGTGAACAAATTAATGCATTTTTCTAAAGAAGCATAATTGTATCTGCAACTATTTTCAGCCTCATCTATTTAAACTTATTGTCTTTATTATTTATTTATATCTTTGATGGGCTTCTTCTAATTTTCATGATTTGAGCATAACAGGAGGTCTATTGTACAAATTGAGTAATGGAACACTAAACTTGTATACCTGAAAATGAACAGCCTCAATACTAACATTAGTCACCTTCCCCACAAACTAGGAGTAATAATTAAGGCCAGCAAAAGAAGTTTTTCTTTCCTTAAAAAATATTTAAGATAAAATGTTATTTGATTATTTCTAAGACCATTATTTAAAAATATTATCTAATTTGGTTCTTAGGGTTTTGAGGCTAAAGTCTCCCAAGACCCCAACTTCTATCTTTGTTCTTATACTTGAGCATGAATTTGCAAAGCAATACCTTAGAATACTTCTGGAAATACATGTTAGAATTATATCATATTGGTGACAAGTAGTCATTAAACATGTTATAGGCCATTAAATATGTTAATATTTTCATTTGTCTCTTCACATTAATGTTTATGTTAGGGATAGAACCCCAAAGAGAATGTTCTAATAGTGATTTATGTATTCAGTATTTATTAAATGTTGACTATATGCCAGTCCCTATACTGGTCAATAAGGATATAAAGATAAAAAGACAAGATTAAATATTTTTATAATATTAATTCATATGTTCTGGTGGTTCAAGTTATTACACATAATACTTTCATTGGAAGAAGAAGTATTTGGATCATGCTTAATAAACAAAAATTTTAGCTGGACCCAGTAGTGCAGACCTATAATTCCAGTGATGTGGGAGGCTTAGTTTGGTTCAGTTCTGGTATATTTATCATAGACAAATTAGAAATATGGGGGTCATCAGATTAAAAATTTATTTCTTTATGATAATAAAATTGTGTCACTTAGTATTTAAATTTTTATTAAAGAAGGGCACATCATTTGATTTTTTTAAAAATCATTGTACATAATTTGAATGTAAGCTTACAGTGTAAATAATTATTTTCAGTTGTGCATTTAGAAATTTAAAGTCATATTTATTTTGAGGAAATTTTGAACATGAAGTCTTCAGAGTTAAAAATTATATTTAGTGAGAAAATTATGAGTGATGTTTTTTCTTGGGAAATCTTTTTTGCAAATATGTTTTCTTTTTAGGCATGTAAATAAATAAGACAAAAAAACACAACAAAAGTTGCAGTTATAGTTATGAACCTTAACATTAGCAACTATAACTGCTCAATTACTATCTTTTACTTTGAAATAATCAACATGCCAGAGTGGAATATTTGGAGATGAAATGATTTTTGAACCCCATTACTACTTGGTGGCATAACAATGCATGATGCTATCTATAAAAAATATTTAAACACTACATAATTTTCCTAAAGCTTTATGATAAAGATGAGGCATTTCAGATGCAGATCTCTCTGTGAGAAGATCCCAAGGGCACAGCTAATTACTTTAAATCACTCATAGTTGTAATGGGGTTGGGTGCAGTGGATGAAGAATGCCCGCATGTTCATAGTTTTATGAAAATGAAAGCTTAGTGCATCTTAATATGAAAAACTCAGAGACTAAATTATCTGTGGACTTCTTCAGGTTATGGCTTGTGCCATTTTCAGGGCTTCATAGAGCAGCAAAGCATTTTTGGAGTATAAGCCCTGATAGTTCCTCTGGGGGAAAGAAGGAGGAAGGTGAGGATGCACCCACTGCCCTGTCAGCTCATCCACAGAGAACCTCACACCTGAAAGAACGTTATTCGTGATCTGCTTGCATTTCTTGCTGTCCACTGACTGGATATCCTAATCTCCCTTCTACGTTTTTTATTCATACTGATCTCAACTATGCCCTTCTTTGAGTTTTTATGCCTCCCAATTCTAGTCTTCAAAAAAAAAAAAAAAAAGGCAATAAATTGGAGAAAGAAGGGACTCAGAGTGGGGTTGGGGGAACAGGACTAAGACAAAAATACCTTTCAGTTTTTGTTATAGTTTGAATATGAAGTGTCCCTGCAAAGCTCCAATTAGTGCAGAAATATTCAGAGTTAAAATAATTGCATTATGAGAGCTGTAATATAAACAGTTCATCCTAGTTTGAATGGACTGACTGGTAAGCAGGTGAGACATGGCTAGTGGAGGTGGGTCACAGGGGATGTACCCTTTTTTCTTCTGACCCCTTCCCTGGCCATGACTCCTTCCTCCCCATTTCCTGGCTGTCACGTCCTGAGCTGCTTTCCTCCCCCTGTCTTCAACTTATCAGCATGTCATACAGGCTTTCTGCTTTTACTTCCCAGTAGTTAAAAAAACCTGTTATTGCGTCAGAAAGTCTAGATTGCTAGACGTTTGAAAATTTCACTTAACAAAGGTAACATAAAAACTGATGTGTTCATAGTTCATTAGGAAATGGTTGTATGAGATTTATGTTTATAATAAAAATAGCAATGCTATATAGAAGGCTGGTCTATGGAGATGTTAATTTCTATAGATTTATCAATCAAAGAAAAATACATCCCAGTAAAATGTAAGATGATTTTCTTCTCAAATCATTCAACATCTGTATATTATTATCATGATTCAGTTTTTAATGTATATATATATACACGTGTGTGTGTGTGTGTGTGTGTGTGTGTGTGCATGTATGTATTCTGCTGCTGCCCAGTGAAGTCAATGATTAGAGAGAAAGTGATGGGAGAAGATAATAAGCTGGTAGAGAGAAGATGAAGAATTGTGACCCAAATTCCATCTTGCTAGGCATCACAGGTGCAAAAGTTTACATGGGGTCTTTGAAGAATCTAATTTTATCCATACCCAGACAGGCACTAGATGATCTAATTCAGAGCAGTAATTAGTTCTCTTGACTTGGTTTGGATTTTGTCCATAGGTCACCAGGTGTTCTAGACATTCCTAGTTTCTGCAAATTCAAAGAAAAATTACTGATTATGAGGTTGGATTACTGGTATTATTCTTTGATCTTTTCCATTATTCTTCTTTATAGGCAAAGTTGACATTATGGGTTAATTATTTAGGAAGTAAGGCACAGAAGAGGGAGGTAAAATAGAAACAGTGAAAAACAGACAAGCTGGAGCTAGCAGCGAGTTAACCCATCCATCAGCTTTGGCAATTGGTTTACATAAATATATTAACCTTAAGTATCTACTCAGAATTATGTTAGTATGTTATTGTCAGCATCTATTGTACCTTGACAAGTATCTCTTAGTTTATCCTCATAGCACATCCCAGGAGTAATCCTGAAGAGATTAGATGATATATCTGTTACTATATTGTCTAAAATGTAAACAGAAGAAATCCAAAGGCACAAGAGTTGTGCATGCATTCTTAGCATGCATGAGCCTTGATTTGTTTAAACACCAATTTCCCAGCATTGTTCTAAGAGATTTGCTGCCTTATCCACTTTCTTCCTCTAGATGTCAGTACAAATGTTAGAACTCTAAGAGGTGAGAGCCTAGGAGATGAGCCTAGGATTGTCCAACACAGAGAAACATGCCCTCCCTTCACTTTGCATTGTAGCAGTGGGGGTGAGACAGTTCATTCAAATTACCTGTGGGGCTTTTTCAACCAACATTCCTAATAAGTTACCCACTCCAGTGCATCTTGGCTTACTAATAGTTTGAGGACAGTTAAACTGGACAAAGCATCATTGTGATTGAACACATCAAGATACCTATGGGACTGTCTGCTTTGTTTCTTGGTTCCACCATGGTAAAAGGGCAGACTTACTCTTACTTCAAGGCCATAAAACCTGAAGGACAGTTTCCAAAATCTGTGTCCCTTATCACAGAGCAATGAGGAGAAAGCAGAGCTGGATCTTCTACAGTTTATTAGCTCTACTGATCAAAGACTCTAATAGTCAATGTGGCAATCTTTTTGTATCCAGGTGTACAATTCATTATGTGACAAATGAGTTTTGTGTAATCTTCTGATATGAAACCAAAGTATCCTACCATTAGGAGAATTATTGTGATAAACTAGATAAACTAGTCTTGGCAGCAGTTTATGACTTCCTTCCCTTATCTTTATTTTATCCTCAGGCAATGTTCTGTGCTATCTTGGCTGTTATCTGTTTCACCCTGAGAAATCAAGTATCATAAACTGCAATTATTCCAAAGAAAATTAATCCTATTCAGATTTAGCACAAATGAAAGCCATTTTACATGATCCAAGACAGCCTCAAATCAATGATTTAGTTAATGATGCTATAAGCACACACAAATGCTTAACTATTCCAGTCAAGTTTTTAGGGTCTTCTGTGGCCAACATAAATCTGCAAAGTATTTTTCCATCTATTGGGTTACGCTAAATGTTCTTTAGAACACTTAGAAAATGTGCTGTTTTGTTATTTAAGATGGGCAAATGAAAAAAATATCCCCAGTGTTACAATTTTCTGAGTGTTGAATAGTCCATTAGTAAATAAAACTTTTTAGAAAAGATTTAATTATTTTATAGTTTAAAGACATTTAAAAATTCCTTCCTTTTCCACTTCACACATCCCCATTTGATGTGAATGATGAAAAGCAACAGTATTGTAGATTTGACTTGGCCCTGTCCTCTAATATTGGTGACATCAGAGCTTGCTTTTTAGCATATACTATCCTTAAGCCTCACAAAAGTTTTTCAAGGAATATGTTAGTAAATGCATTTTATAGGTGGAAGAGTTGCATCTTAGAGGAGTACCATGGATGTCTGATTTGAAGATTGGGGTCTCTCTGGCTCCAAAGTAATAGACCCCAATTTGATTTGATAATTGTGTGAGTCAGTTTTCCATCACTGTGTCAAAAACCTAAGAAAATCAAATTAAAGGAGAAAAGATTTATCTTGGCTCCTGGTTTCATGGGTTTCTGTCCATGGTCACTTAGCCCTTCAGACTTTGGGTGTGAGGTGAGGCTGAACATCATGGCAGAGAGACATGGTGGAGCAAAGCTGCTTACCTCATGATGGTGGGAAGGAGAGAGAAAGAGGGGGTGGGGGAGGGAGGAAGGGGACAGAGATAAAATAAACTTTCAGAGGCATGGTCCAAGTGACCTACTTCTCCCAACTAAGTCTTACCTCCTAAAGTTTTCACTACCTTCCAGTTATGCCACGAGCTGGGGACCAGTTCTTCAATATATGAGTCTTTGGGGGATATTCCAGATCCAAACTATAACAGTGATTTATAGCATGCCAAAGAGAATAAAAATTGTAGAGGATAGATAGGAATGACGACATTGTGTCCTCTTCTACTCTTGAACACTGTGGTTATGGAATCCAGACAGGAAGTGTCTCCAGGCCCTCACAGCCTCCCTCTTTGACTCTTTTTGCCAGAGGTTCCTCTTCCCCTTCCTTTGATCTTTCAGATTCTGAAAGTTGTCCAGCACCAGGCTGTCTTGATCAATTCAATAATGGTGTCAACAGGTTCAGGTCTTCCCTGCCAGTCCCATGGTTTTGCAAGGCTACTTTTACATGGAGAAAGGCAAATAGAACATAATAAAGTCTGAATTAGACACAGAATTGGAAATTTCTGGGATTTTTTATAATAGCACCCTAGCCTGAGGCAGACAAACGCTGGCACCTCAGTTTCAGAGCCTCTTAGACAGCCCGCTCTGATTGGTCTGACTCCGCTGGGGCTCCTGAATGAATATATGACCACAGACACCTTTTGGCCATGCTACAACCTTCCTACCCTTTTACATTTCAGGCCCCAGGCCACCCTCAGGCTCTAGGCCACCCCCAGGCTTTGTCTCATGATACATTACTCAGATAGTGTCACTGTAAACTATGAAAGTTCTTCCTCCTCAAACCACATGACATTTTATACTGATTAAAACACACACACACACACACCCCTCACAGCTGGGCTCTTCCCTGGAGTGATCAGCAAGGCCATGGTGTTCTCCTGTAGAATATAGAAATGTCACAGGTCATCATCAGATAAGGCCATGCCGTGACCATGATGCAGTAAGACAAAAAACAAGAGCATTTTGTAACCATATTAAAACACAGAGGACAACATGAATGTTGTCCAGACTACAGTGGTCACCAAGAATCCCCATTCTGGCTAATATGCATACCACTATATCTTTACTGTTTATCACATGGACCTGCTTTGTCCCTCCTGCTTCTAGTGAAGTCATAAGATATCCAGTCATAGAACAAATGCCATTTCCTGATGGGACCCATTCCAGATCATCTATCGACCATTCCCAAATCACTTAACAGAAGTCTATGTCCTATGGGAAGTTCTTTCTAATATCCTTTTACTGAGGCTTCCCATAGTTTCTATAGTGTGTCTCCTTCATTGCAATAATGTAATAAATTATTACATTAATGGCTTTTCTTACTGTAGGTATGTTCCTGGTGTCTTTAGCTGGAGGATACTGATAATACAATGATGCTATACTAAATATCTAATTCTTATTTAGCATTTACCATGTGCTAGGCACTATTGTTAATTCTTTGCATATATTGACATTTATAATCCTTGTAACAAATTTTGAGATTGGCACTATTGCTATTCTTATTTTTTACATGAGGAAACTGAAACATAACTTAAATAGCAGTCCTGTTTCCCCAAAGAGAGACATTTCCTCAAAAGTTTGGGCAGTATTTAAAGTATAGAATAGGCCAAGAACATTTCATTTCTCTATTATCTTCAGGATCTGAGTGACTGAGGGCTCATTCCCTAAGACTAAATGGGGAGAAGATCTTCTCTAATTGCTCATTCTAAGTCAAAACCTCAAGGACTGAGGAAAGAGGAAAAGAGTGGACAAATTTGTGAACTTTATTTTCTTCAATGCAAAAAATATGATCTTTTGTTGAGAACAATGAGTTCATGTATAGATTTTTTTTTTTTGGTACCAAGGATTGAACTCGGGGTCACTCAACCACTGAGCCACATTCCAGCCCTACTTTGTATTTTATTAGACAGGATCTCTCTGAGTTTCTTAGCACCTCTCTAAATTGCTGAGGCTGGCTTTGAACTTGTGATTCTTCTGCCTCTGTCTCCCGAGCCACTGGGATTACATGTGTGATCCACCACACCTGGCCTTGTGTAGATTTTTATGCATCTTCTTTATATGTTCTGTGATTATTGGGGGCTTTCTTTGACACAGGAATGTTTTAGATGTTCACTAATCAATAATATGCTTATAATATCTCAGAGACGTCTTACTTAATTTTTCAGCACCTTTTGATACAGCTGATCACTAATTACTCCTTCCTTGAAAAACACTTCTCAGTTGTTTCCTGGAGCTCATGCTTTTCTGCCCCCGTCCCCACAATGCCATCAATCTCAGTCTCCTTTGCCTCCACTTCTCTCTGATGGTTGCACCTTCCTGGAGTAGCCCTGGTTCAGTTTGCCATTGTCTTCTCAGCCAACAAGTTTTATGTCTAGGCAATCTTGTTCAGTCTCATAATTCCAAATGTGTTTAAATTAATATTTATAACCTGAACTTTGACCATAACTACAGAGTGATCTATAAGATTGTCTACTTGACACTTCACCTAGATGTCCATAAACATCTCAGACTAACATGTCCGAAACACAATTCCTCATCCTTACTGAACTGAATATGCTAATTCTGTGGTGTTCCCCAGTTCCATAAATGACACTATATGCTCCCCTTTCTCTTCCATACCTTTCTCCAGTCCATCAGAAAAGTAATTTCAGTCCTAAATTCCAAACATATCCAGAACCTAACCACTTTTCACCACTTCTACTGCCATAGTTCTGCTCCATTCCCTGATGTCTTGCCTGGATTAATGTTATAGCTTCCTAATTGGTCTCCTCGTTTTTATCTTTGTCACTTTAAAAGTTCTTCTTTTCTTCTTATGCTAAGGTATAACATAGACACAATGAAGTACATAAAATCAAATGTATAATTTGATAAATTTCTATTTATATCTATAAAATTTCTACCCAGATCAATAGATAGAACATTTTCAGCCCCTGGAAGACTTCCCCCTGCTTCTTCTCAGCTAACATCAACCAGTATCCAAGAACTGTAGAGGGAACTCTCCAAGATCTGAGACTATATCCTACTTGCAGGTTAGTAAGTTAGTCCTGCATAATTTTATGAATGCTGGCAGAAGAGACAGCAGTCCTGGGTCAGAAGAAGGACTTTATTATACATGTCAGTAGCAGTGTTGAGTGTGTTAGCATTGCCTTGCATTGGTTCCCTGTGCCCTCAAGTCCCATGGGAGCTATGTGAACAGGGCCAGGAAACATGTGGATATGCAGTGGGCTCTATTACAGGAGATGGTGACTGAGCTAAAGGAACCCAAATGTTTTATAATGGACAATGATCTCGCCCATCTTTATCTCCTGAAACAGATGTTCTCTGTTTTCCAAGGCTTTTTCTAAACAGCATCCTTCAAAATACAATCTGGAAAAAAGGAAATTAATGCCTTTGCTCACAAGGCATACAGAAATGTTGGAGACCCTTTGAGAACTGCCTCTCAACAATGTCTTTTGAACAGTAGATCACAGATTTTGGCTGCCTTCCTCTCCCTTTGACCATCCCTTCCCCATAAGATTTTTACAAGCAGACTCTCTTTTTCTGTTTTCTCTAGAACAAACATACAGGTACTATTAAGACATCAATTAAGGTGTCTTTTTCAACCCAAATAATTTATCTAGAAGGCCACAAAAATAACAAACATTAGGAGAGTTATAAGTTTATACCAATTCAAAAAAAGTTATCATAATATTTATTTGCTGTCTTAAATTTTATAGGCTAGAGAAGCATTTATTGAGATATAACTATGAACTATTATAGAAATAATAATCACAATGTCACTTTTTTCCTCAAAACCTTCCACAAGCTTTTCATATCACTAGGAATAAAACCCGGGACATTCATTTACAACAACCTATAAAATCCCATTGACCTGTTCTTCCTAGTCAAACCCCCATTTGACCTTATCTCACCTGTCTCCCCATCTCTGACCTTGTCTTCCCTCAGTTTGACTGTTTTTGTTATTATTCTTATTAAGTAAAGGTTTGAGCAAGACCAAATATCTGAGAAAAATTAACTCATTTATCAAAATTATTATATTGTGTTTATAAATTTAAGTACTACACCTTGGGGAATGGGGAAGAAATTCAAATTAATTAGGTACTTTCTGCGTGACAGAAGCTATGCAGAGTTCTTGTGCTGGAATCTGCACTCTGTTTTTTGTGTGGGTGGTGATGATTATGTTCTGTGTGTTAGTGAAGAGTAGCTATGAATTTCTAACTCATGTCTCAATTTGGTACATTATGATCTTAGCTCTTTTTTCATGATGTGCTTACATATAGTCAGTCTTTCTTCATCTTATATCTGTACAGGTTGGTTTTCCTTCCACAGATGATTTGGACTAAACCAGTATGCTATCTCCATAAGTAAGAATTAATATGAAAATCAATCTCACTCTTTAGTGAGATTTTGACTTTCTCTGCTGGTTACAAGCCACTATCCAAATATATCATTGTCCTGGTGTGATTTCATTCTATTTCACATCCAGCCAATTCTCATAAAGTGTGGCATAGCATGCACTATTGGCTTCCTCCTTCCTTGCTAACAGAACATCTAAATAATGGGGAATATGAATTATTTTATAAATTTTACCTGAAATTTTATAGAAATTATTGTTTTACTCAGATATAATTAAACATTTATCCTATCTAGTTTTGATCTGATCACCTGTACATTTTTTTATGTCCTCAATTTCCTTTTCTAGTGTCTTGCTAGTTTGCCATTCCTCAGAGTAGTGTCCTAGGGCCTTCACTTCTAGGGCTGCTTTAACAAATGTGGTGACTTTAAACAGCAGAAGTTCATTTTTTCACAGTTTTGGAGGCCAGAAGTCCAATGTGAAGGTGTGTCATCGTCATCAGGACTATGTCTCTACAAGGACTCTAGGGAGAATTGTTCTTTGCTTCTTCCCACTTCTGGTGGCCCCAAGTTTCTTTGGCTTGTGGTTGCTTCACCCCAATCTCTGCCTCCATTTTCACACATTTCTCCTCCATGTGTCTTTTGTAAGGATATTTGTCAATGAATTTAGAGCCCAGTGGGATAATCCAGGATGCTTCGTCTCAAGATTCTTAATTACATCTGCAAAGATTTCTTTTCTACATAAGGTCACATTCTTAGATTCCAGGGATTAGGATGCACACATATTTTTTTATTTCTTTGCTGGGGGCATCATTCAACCCAACACAGGGAGCCGATTCTTCTCTCCTTCTTTTCCTAGATCCAGTTTCTCACCAGTTCCTACCCATTCTATGCCTTTTGGAGCCCATCTGTTTTCCCCCATTTCTACCATCCTACTGTGGAAAAATTCCTAGTGGTCTGCCTGCACCCAGTTCTGTTCCCCTCCGTTCTATTCCACACAGTGTAGCTAGGGGCCATTTTAAAATGCAAATATAATCACATCACTGTTGTTTTTGGTGGCTCCCCATGAAGTCCAACATTGTCAGCATGGCCTTGCAAATTGAAAGTAGGATCAGAGAAGCCCTCATGAGAAAATGCAATTTGGTGATAACACTACCACCCAAGCCCTAGAGTTTTATTCTATTAAATAAGTTAGTAGAATGGTATCTGGCACATAATAACTATAACATTCTATAAATATTAGCATTTTTTAATATTGTTTTAAATCCCATGTCTACATTAAGAATGTATCAAAATTTATTGAACTATTTCATTATTGGTAGGTATTTAGATGGCCCCCATATAATAAATATTGCTAATACTGAAAAGTCTCATACAGATGTCTTTAATCAGATATACAAATATTTCAGTAGATATCTTCCTAACCTAAAATTACAGGAGAAGAAAGCCCAAGTATTTTGTCTTCTGGTGCTGCCAAATTATCCTCAAAACTCCCGTACTCATTTGTGTGTCCCACTTGCAGTATTTGAGTTCCCTTTTCATATTCTCTTACTAAGACAGGGTATTGCCAATTTGTATGTATATGATAAAAAATCAGATATGCATATTATATAAATTTTATTTTTCTGACTACTAATGAAGTTTTGTATTTATTTTGTATTTTTTTCTGTGAAATGTTTATTTATACCTTTGCCCTTTTTTCTACTGTGTTAACTTCATTTTATTGATTTGCAGATTTATTATTTGCTAAACTTCTTTTGTTTCTTATATATTCATATATCTGATAAACTGAAAGTATGCATTTTATGTATGTTTATATAAACATGAGTTTATATTTACACGTATGCACATACATACACATATGTGGATATTAAGTGCTTGAAATATGACTAGGGCCACTGATAAACTTAATTTTTAATTTTAATGTAAATACCTAGATATAGCTAATGTCTACCATATTGAACACGTTTCCATAGTAACTTTGGATGTCTGGAAGGTAAGACAATTTTCAAAATTACCTTTTCTTTTCTTGTATAGTTTTTCCTCTAAGTATATTTTACAGTGAGCTTGTCAAGTTTATTAAGGTAATTTCTGACAGAATTCTGATTAGGATTTTTGTGGGAGTTACACAGTATTTGTATTATTGATTTTTAATGGTTTTGGCACATAGGAAATCTTTAACTTTTGTCTGTTGATCTTACATTCATCCATACAATGAAATTATATTGTTGCTTCTAATAGTATTTTTTTAAGTTAATTTTCTTGAATTCTTATAGCTAGACAATAATTATCCAGTTGTCTTAATTTTTACTTTTACTGCACTACAATTAAAAAAAGGCCTGAATTTATTGGGACATTTTATTGTGGTATATTACAATGTTCTCTAAATATTTGTAAAGAATATTGTTCTATGTTTGTTGAGCATAACACATATACACGATTAAGCTTGTTAATTTAATTGCTTAAACCCTCAATTTTCCTACATTCAAAAAATTAGATCTGTAAACTTGTAAAAGGGGTAGCTATTTTTTTATTGGTTGTTCAAAACATTACAAAGCTCTTGACATATCATATTTCATACATTAGATTCAAGTTGGTTATGAACTCCCAATTTTACCCCAAATACAGATTGCAGAATCATATCGGTTACACATCCACATTTTTACATAATGCCCTATTAGTAACTGTTGTATTCTGCTACCTTTCCTATCCTCTACTATCCCCCCTCCCCTCCCCTCCCATCTTCTCTCTCTACCCCATCTACTGTAATTCATTTCTCTCCTTGTTTATTTTCCCATTCCCCTCACAACCTCTTATATGTAATTTTGTATAACAATGAGGGTCTCCCTCCATTACCATGCAATTTCCCTTTTCTCTCCCTTTCCCTCCCACCTCATGTCTCTGTTTAATGTTAATCTTTTCTTCCTGCTCTTCCTCCCTGCTCTGTTCTTAGTTGCTCTCATTGTATCAAAGAAGACATTTGGTATTTGTTTTTTAGGGATCGGCTAGCTTCACTAAGCATAATCTGCTCTAGTGCCATTCATTTCCCTGCAAATTCCATGATTTTGTCATTTTTTAGTGCTGCGTAATACTCCATGGTGTATAAATGCCACATTTTTTTTTATCCATTCATCTATTGAAGGGCATCTGGGTTGGTTCCACAGTCTAGCAATTGTGAATTGTGCTGCTATGAACATCGATGTGGCAGTATCCCTGTAGTACGCTCTTTTAAGGTCTTCAGGGAATAGTCCGAGAAGGGCAATAGCTGGGTCAAATGGTGGTTCCATTCCCAGTTTTCCCAGGAATCTCCATACTGCTTTCCAAATTGGCCGCACCAGTTTGCAGTCCCACCAGCAATGTATAAGAGTACCCTTTTCCCCACATCCTCACCAGCACTTGTTGTTGTTTGACTTCCTAATGGCTGCCAATCTTACTGGAGTGAGATGGTATCTTAGGGTGGTTTTGATTGCATTTCTCTGACTGCTAGAGATAGTGAGCATTTTTTCATGTACTTGTTGATTGATTGTATGTCCTCCTCTGAGAAGTGTCTGTTCAGGTCCTTGGCCCATTTGTTGATTGGGTTATTTGTTATCTTATTGTCTAATTTTTTGAGTTCTTTGTATACTCTGGATATTAGGGCTCTATCTGAAGTGTGAGGAGTAAAAGGGGTAGCTAAATTTTACCATTATTGCTAATAACTTGTAAATTTTTCCTTTTTTAAAAAAATAGTTTTGCTTTATATATTCTAAAGCTATACTAAAGTCTAAAAGTTCTTTACTAATGTATCTTTTTGTGTGTTTAAAAATTTTTTTATTTGTTCTTTTTAGTTATACATGACACTATACTGTATTTTGACACATTATACATATATAGAGTATAACTTTCCATTTTTGTGGTTATACATGATGTGGAGTTATGCTAGTCATATATTTGTATATGAACACAGGAAAGTTGATTCCAACTCATTCTACTGTCTTTCCCATTTCCATCCCTTCTCCCTTCCACTCCAGTGAATTTTTTGATTTATTGTATATGCTTTCTATAGTTTTACAGTGTACAGCTCAATTAATTTTTATAGATTCAACAAAACTGTAAGCCTCAGCTCGACCCCTTCTCATTCTTTCCTTTACGTAAGGATAATCTCTATCCCGACTCCCAGCAGCATAGTCTATTCTTTATCTTTACACATTGGATTCCTAGGTTTGTAGTGTATTATGCTGACTTCTTTTGTTTCAGCATTGATTGTAAGATTCTTTCATCTTGTGCACAGTGCCAGCAGCCCCCTTGTGGGCTACCTTAGTGGGACCTAGAACTGCAAGCCAGCTAGAGAAATCCTTTCCCTGAAGGCAATTTCCCTTCAGGGATACATGCAGAAATAGGGAAAGCAGACTCTGATCATATGGATTACGTTTTTTCTTCTGTCCTGAAAAATTCCTTTTATCTTCCACTTTTTAATGCATCTTGCTCCTTCTCTATTATACTCTTTGCTTCCATCAGAAGTCTGATAGCTATTGGTTGCCTGTTAACATGCATGATGAAAAACTAGGGAGATTAATGTAAGTAGCTAACTTGAATTTTCTCTGCAGTCTGTGGGCTTTATGGAATGGGCAACATGGGATAACAAAAAAAACTTCCCTTAGTATGGATGAGCAAAAGTACCAATTTATAAAATAATAAATGGCAGGAGGGTCAGGGAGGTAAGAGGTACTAGGGACTGAAATGGAGCAATTTTCTTCCATGCATATGTGATTATGTCAAAATGAACCCCACTATTATGTTTAGCCTTATAGCACTAATAAAAACATTGAAAAAAAAACACCCTGAAGAGCAAAGATTGATACTTAGGTGGAGCATGGTGCCATATTTCAGGTCCCAGTGTTACTGCTTCTCTTTTGTTTTTTTTCTCCCTTCTCTGTTGGAGTACACAATTGCTTCAAAAGAACCTCTTCTATCTTTGACCACGTACCCTAGAATGGAGCTTTCCCCAAGAAATGTTCCACTTTGGAGAAAAATTTGGCTGGGGACAAGCAGTCATATCTGTGTGTGTTGAAAGGGAAGAGTATCATTTGTCATTGCATAGGTAATCATTAAATTATGTCCCAAATTTAGAGCTTCTCCAGCATTTTTACAGACAGACCTACTGGTCCTCCCCATAGCATTAGATTATAGTTTCTTCTCCTCTGGAGTTACCATCCTTCTGATTGCATCTGCTTATCTATGGCCACACCCCCTGAACATGCCTGATCTTGACTGATTGCATCTACTTTATCTCTTTCAGAACTCAACATTTCTGGCTTGCTGATGTCATCCTTCCTTGTTTCCCAGCACCATTATGGATTTATACTTAAAAAAATGTTATTAGTTCATATATATGTATATATCAATATCAAAAAAAGTCACTACCAGTAATCCCTCCTACATTTCTTCTTTTTATTATCATTTTTATTATAAAGGAATGAAACAACTCATAAACAAAATTTATGTAATGCATATATATAGAAAGAAGAAAAGATTACCACAGTGCTACCCAATACAGCCATGCTTACCATTTCTTCTTATTTTTTTCCTGTGTTACATTTATTTTTGTTTAGTTGTTATCATATTCTATACATTTTTGTATTAGGCCTTTTGAGTTGACACTGTCTTATCATTTTCTAGTATTGTAGACAGCCTTTACAATGTAGATTGTACAAAGCTTCAGCACATTTAATTGTATAAAGATTGCACTACTTATTCACTTCCCTGTTGTCAGATGGAAAAATAGACATCTACTTCTCAGGCACCCTGGGTACACATTCATTCTGAAATGTTGGCTTAGCAAATTTGTTTTCTTTCTTAAAAAAAAAAAAGAAAAAGAAAGAAAGAAAGAAAAAACCCCAAATGTAATATTTTTGATTCATGCATGAACCAAAATTCTGAAAGAACAAGAGGGTCTGTCTATAATCATAGCTCCCTTATACCCCTCTCTCCAGGTACCTGGTTCATCTCCTCAGATTCAACCACTATTACTAGTTTCTTAATAGTCTTTCAAAGGAAGTACATAGTTAGGCATATTGGAATGAGTGAATGAGTATGTGTGTGCACACAAATGACATGTGGTTGCATAGTATACCCTCTTTATACTTTACTTTTCCCATCTAACAATAACTTACAGATTTTTCCACATCAGAACATATAGATACATAGGAATAATGATAATGATGATAAAAATAAAAACAAAAAAGAAAAGGAAAGGAAGAAGAGGAAAAAAATTAGTGTTTACTGAATGGTAACACTGCTGGAAAGTGAAATTACTAGATTGAAGAGAGGTGCATTTTAAATTTAGTTGTTTATAAAATCAACTTACTATTTCCACATGCTATTCTCATTAATAATAAAGTCTTCAGTATGCTGAAGTATGCTGAAATACCCCTTCAGGTGTTTACCATGATTATCCACATTTATGATTAAACTGAGATACAGATAGATTAAGGGATTTGCCCAAGGGTGCAAAGCTAGTAAGTGGTAGTATCAGGACTCAAATGTTGTCAGTGTTACTGTGAGGCCTGCACTCAGCTTCTGCACCAGGCCTCTTCCTTGTGCAACCATCACCAGCAAACATCTTCAGAACATACTCATTTTCCGTAACAGAAACTCTGTTCCCATTAAATTCTACTCCCCATTCCCCCCAGTCCCTGGAAATCACCATTGTATTTTGTCTCCATGAATTTTAGTACTTATTTCATATATAAGTGGAATTATATAATATTTTTCCTTTTATGATGGCTTTTTATTTTATTAAGCATAGTGTATTCAAGGTTAATCCAGGTCGAAGAATGTGTCAGAATTTCCCTCCCTTTAAAAACAAATACTTCATTATACAGAAAGCCAAAGATATTTGAGATGGCACTCATATACCCTGTCCATTCCACCTCTATTTTTGATATTGGTTCAATTTTTGCAAGTTTACTTACAGTAGACTGCAAGGTTGAGTTTAGAGCAGGCAGGCTTGGGTTTGAATCTCAGACCTGCACTTATTAACTGTAACCAAAGGGAAATCACTCAAACTCTGCTCTTAAGTTACCTCAACTATAAATTGAGAATAGTACCTTAAGTGTCAGGGAATAGGTTGTTCAACTTCCATTCCACTCAAACTCCCTTACAACATGCCTATCTAACAACAGAGGCTAGAAGCCAAAGACAAGTTTCCCAAACTCCCCTGCAGTGCGGTTTCACATCTGGCCTGATTCTTCAAGGGAGTTTGTAAAGCCCTGAAGGAGACTTGGGAGATAAAGGCACCCTTCAATGAGACTTGAGAGGTGAAAACACCATTGAAGGTGACGTGGGCGGTGAAGTAGGTGAAATAGGTGGTGTAAAGGCTTTGAGAAGACATTGTGTCTTCTTGTAAGCACTGTAGTAGATGTGACTGGTATTTTGGGAGTCATGGATGTGGAGTTTCAGTATTTGATCCTGAGCATCTGTGGAGATGGCAGAAGCTGTGTGGTTCCCCCAGGGTAGTCTCAAGTTCTGAATGAGTTTTTCCTGGTTATGTTCCTGAAAGTGTAGAATGCAAACTTATTTACATGGCTCCCCCCAAAATTCTTAAGCTTCCAAACATCCTATATTAATTTTGTTTTGTTTAAGCTAGTGGTAAGAGTGAATTCCATTGTCTGCAACTCAGAGACTAACCTAGGATTTTGGGGAAAAGTTGATATATGTAACTAGCACAGAATTTCACATACACTGTGACACAGATTTTTATTATTTTTTAAAATATTTTTAAAAATTTTCAGTGGGCCTTTTATTTTATTTATGTATTTATAGTGCTGAGAAACAAACCCAGTGCCTCACACATGCTAGGCAAGCACTGTGCCACTGAGCCTCAACCCAGCCCAACAAAATCATTATTATTATTTAAAATTTTATCAGAGTATTATAATTATACATAATAGAGAATTCATCGTGATATATTTGTACATGTACTCGGTATAAATTGGTCTACTTCATGCCTCCATTCCTCCCATTTCTCTCCCCTTCTCCCTCCCCATTCCCTTTCTCTATACCACTGCTCTCTATTCTATTTTCATGAGGTCTCTTTTTCCTTCCTTTTCCCTCTCTAGCTTCCCTGTATGAAAGAAAACATACAAACACTGATTTTCCAAGTCTGACGTATCTCACTTAACATGGTGTTCCATCCAGGTGCATCCATTTTCCTGCAAAAGACATAATCTCATTCTTTTTTTTATGGCTGAATAAAACTCCATGGAAGCCACATTATGATTTTTATGTGTATCAGTTGCCATAATAAATTAGAAACAAGCATCCTGGTTTGCTTAAGGGTTTTCTGATCTTTTTAAAAATTATTTCTTGATTCTGTAACTCTTTGATGTATGGATTGCAGAGTAGAGCTCTTAGCTTTGTACATTGTTAGAATTGACAGTCGAACATTAAATATTAAACTAAGAAGTCTGTACTCTTTCAAATGGGGGACATCCAGGAGGAAAGAAAACATCCTTATGATTTTTACTTAAGTTCTAGGATTGTCTTAACCTCAGTTAATAGGGTTTATAACATACCAGATACTGTTTGGAGCTGAGGCTTTAAAGAGTTTTTGATAATAATTTAGAAGTTTTGGATTTTGGGGGAAAGTTTTATTGGAGAGTAGTATTAGAACCTACATCTGAGTATTGGGTGTGCTTGTTGGCAAAAGGCTGTGATCACTTCTGTGTCCTCCCAGTGACAGAACTAAGTTGGTGTATATGATTACACCAATTCATTTTGCATGCATATCTGAATTGTTATCTCTCCAAATGCATCCACATTAACCTAACCATGAGTTCAGACTGATGTCATGACTCTAATCCATGACCACATGGTTTATTCTATCCTTTTCCCCTTGCTTGTTTAAAATCTCCAATAGTTAGTAACATGTCTCCCACCATCTGCCATCAACTTCCTTGTTTGCTCCTGTCCAGTAGACAGGTAAAACCGTTTCAGAATTGTTAACCTATACCTGTGAGAAATATTTTTCCCAAATAGAGCACAATGCTCATGTTGTTCTTTTAATCTTCAGTTCTATAGTTTCTAGACAAAACACTATTTTCCAGGTTAGTTAGATCATTCCTTTCCTTCTATCCCTTCAGTGAGGTTATATCACACATTTGTAATACGATCAGAGTATTTTGTCACAGTCTGTGTTCCATCTTGTATCCCATGACGACTTCTTCTTCTTCTTCTTCTTCTTCTTCTTCTTCTTCTTCTTCTTCTTCTTCTTCTTCTTCTTCTTCTTCTTCTTCTTCTTCCTTCTTCCTTCTTCCTTCTTCTCCTTCTCCTCCTCCTCCTCCTCCTCCTCCTCCTCCTCCTCCTCCTCCTCCTCTCTCCTCCTCCTCCTCCTCCTCCTCCTCCTCCTCCTCCTCCTCCTCCTCCTCCTCCTCCTCCTCCTCCTCCTCCTCCTTCTTCTTCTTCTTCTTCTTGACTTCTTGGATGATTTATAAAATTTGTCTACACTGAGGTTTGGTCTGTGATGTAAAGTTGTATGCATTTGATAGTGTTGTATGTTCATTATAATAGGACAATACTGGTTAGTCCTTCCACCCTTAAAAACCCTCATAATTTTTGAGAGTTCCCAGGTCATTCATTCCAGAATGTTAACTCAGCTTGATCTTTGGTAGAAAAAAACAAACAAACAAAAAAACAAAACTTAAGCTGTGAGTTAGTTCTTTTCAGGCAATGCTTCTTAATCCTGGGTGCCCCCTGGAATTCCTGGACGTCTTTTAAAAATACTTAGACCTGATTCCACCTTCAGATCCTGATTTAATGGGTCCCACCTGGTTTAATTGGTTTGGTATGTGAGTCTGGGCATTGGAACTTTGAAAAACTCCCCAGATGCTCATGGTGGTAAACTACGGTTTAGAACTACTAATCTTGAGTTCTTCCATATCTTGTTTGATCCAGATGCCTTTTGATCAAAAACATCAATGATTGCTACATTTACATAACTTTGGGAAATGATATGAAATATCATCTAAATTTTGTGAATAAGTAACACAGCAAGGGTGGATTTCATACACTAAATAATCATGTACACAAAACACATTATTTATTCTTTACTCTCTGAGCTCAAAATGAACCTCTATTTCTACTGATGAGGGCAAACGGAATTTTGATAAGTCAAAATGATTTAATTACTTCAATTTAAAACTCACTTCTCATACTGAATTTAGTTTTGCCCTCTTTCTCTGTTCATTTTTTTTCCTTGGAACAATCTAGGTTTGAGATCAGATATTAGGGGAGGCATATCTGGTAGAAGCAGGCCTTTTTGCTGTTATTTTCTATTTGATCAACCTGGGCAGTACCAGGTGATTTTCTCTGAGGGCATCTAGTCATGTTCCAGGCTGGATTAGTCACCACCTTTACAGATTTGGGTGCTGTGAATCCTCTGAGATCCAGCTGTCTTCTCAGTCTCTAGCTTATAATCACTACCAAGTATCTGTTTTGGGGTCCCATGGCAACTCTGACATGCTACCTGCCTTAAATTTTTGTATTTCTCCTGTGCCCCTCTCCAGGTGACATGGAAATCTTGCAGACTTTCTCCACACCCATTGATAAATGAGAGAGACTATGCCTGGATATGCCCCAGAACCATTGCTACCCTACTGTAGCTGTCCCCTCTAAGAATTCTCAATAGGAGGCAGGGCCACAAATCCTTTTGTTTGTGAACCCCAAGTCCATCTAAGGTTTGCTTTACATTTCCTGGTACTTTAACCCCCAAGAAATCCCCAAATAGCTAAGACTTATCTTATATGGAAACTCTCATTCTCCTCTCCCAGTTCCTACCCACTATACAAAGAGGGAATGGCAAGGAAACTGAGTCATGCTATTACTCTTTCATCATAAAACCTAGACTTTCTGTCCTCCAGAGTTACTATTGATATGCAGTCCCAATATTTTAGGATTAAAAAGCCAAAAGGAAAACAATACTTTTGTCTCTCTAGAGTTGGATTCTCTTCAAATAATAGGCTTGGGATTTCAGTCTGTTACTTCTTTGTGTATTTCCTAAAAACGCACTCTGATATTCAGACTCCTGTGTTCTGAACTATTATTTGCTTTATGTTCCAAAGAAGCAAAAGGCACTGACTAAATTGGCAAAGAACTTGACACAAGAAAAAAAAAAAGAGGAAAAGAAAAATCTCCACTGATGTCCCCAAATAGCACCTCTTTATCTTCATGTCACATTGTGATATGGATCTGATGCTCAAAGTGAATCTCAATCTGTAGTTGGATGGATTTGGAAGGCAAAATTAGTTTCATGCAAGTGGTAACAATAAAGCCAGATAAGATGTATCTATGTTTAAAAATCCATAGATCTTTCCTCACATATAATAGAAAAAGTTGAACATATATTTGAGGCTTGGACCAAATGCAATTAAGACCTCAGAAAGCAAACATGGAATATCAATATCTATTCTGTATATATTCCAAAATTTCACAGTCAAAGTAACAGTTGGGGATCAGTGTCCAGAGGGACTTTAGTCAAAGTCTATTGAGATTAAAAAAAAAAAAAAAGGACTCAAAACAATTAAGAATGAAAATCCACTGGAAAACCAGATTATCAACTCTGTGTTTAGATTCAAAGACAAGTAACCACATATTGTCTTTCATTTTGTCCTCAGCTGGAAAGGCAGCTAACGTTGCAGAATGAAATGAGGGAAAGACAAATGGCCATGCAGGTTGCTTGGTCTCGGGAATTCCTCAAATATTTTGGAACATTTTATGGCATTTCAACCATCTTTTTAACAGCTGGGTATGTTTTCTATTTACTTTAACATTTTTTAAAAATAATCTGCTTCTTTTGTCTTTACTATAATCACATTAATTTGGCAAAAATAGGACTTTGGTCCAAACAGTGTACATGTAAACAAAGAAACCTCTTATTGATTAATCCTTGGTGGTAACTCTGTAGAACCAGCTTAATAATAGTAAATCCTGCCTTTAGTTCCTTAGATTTCATCTGTCCTTTTCTCCACTTTGTAAATTAGGGAGAGGACTGACTTGACACCAAGATAGGGGGCCTTTGTGGGTTTATCTCTGCAGTCCCTGAATGGTAGCTCTTAATCTTCATCCATTTTAAAAACAGGAATTTGAGTGTCAAAGTCAAATAAAAGTGAGCAGCTGATGGTGCATACCTGTAATTCCAGTGTCTCAAGAGGCTGAGACAGGAGGATTGCAAGTTCAAAGCCAGCCTTAGCAACTTAGCGAGGCTCTAAGCAATATAGCAAGACCCTGTCTCAATAATTAAAACAAACAAACAAACACACAAAAAACAGGATGGGGATGTGGCTCAGTGGTTAATTGCCTTTGGGTTCAACCCTTGGTACTGAAAAAAAAAAGAGGGGGATTTGGGGTGAGGGAATTCTTATTTCCCTACAAGATTTAAATAAATTAAATAACTTCTGCCATAGAGGGCATTCTTCCAGAAAGCAGGTATCTTTTTTTCTTCAAGTATGGATCTATGTATTTACAGGTTATTCCTTGATAATGTTTTTTTTTTTTCATTCTTGAAACAGAGCAATAAAACAAAAGAAGCCAGCCTTCCTCTTCCCTATAGTTCCATTAAGCTTCGTCTTCATCTATCAGTATGACTTGGGCTATGGTACTCTTCTACAAAGAATGAAAGGTAAGTCTCCTAGAGATTCAGGAGGCTAAGACAGGAGGATCACAAGATTGAGGTTAACTGCAGCAATTCAGCAAGGCCCTAAGAGGCTTAGCAAGACCTTGTCTCAAAATAAAAAATAAACAAAAGGGCTGTGGATGTACATCAGTGGTAAATCACCCCTGGGTTCAATCTCCAGTACATATCTACTTATTAAAACTTTCATTTTAGTGACATCCCAGTGGTAGCATAAGGTAAGTCATAGTGGGAGTATTGACACCATGGAAAACTTTAAATGCCAAGTCAAGGCTTAAATTTTTATTTTGTTGATCTTCTATATCAGGGGTTGGTCTAGCTCACTATTTTTGACAATAAAGTTTTACTGAAACAAATCCGTGCCTACTTATTTTTTCATTATCTATGACTATTTTCTCATGACTATGAAATAGCTGAGTCATTGAAATGGAGACATTTGAACTCATAAGCCTAAATGTTTTACCCTTCATGAAAGTTTGCCAACCCATAGTCTAGACTTCAGAAATAGATGAAAAAAATTGCCAAATAATAGTAGTAATTAAGCTAAATTGTTGTATCTGTAGCCATTTGTTTTAGTCAGCTTTTTAGCTGCTGTGACTAAAAGATCTGACTGGAACAATTATAAAGAAAGAAAAGTTTATTTGAGGGTTCACAGTATCAGAGTTCTCAGTCCATAAAAGGCTGGCTCAATTCCTCAGGGCTTGAGGTGAAGCAGAACATCCTGGCAAAAGAGTGTGGGAGAGGGAAGCTGTTCACATGATGATCAGAAAGCAGAGAGAGAGAGAGAGAGAGAGAGAGAGAGAGAGAGAGAGAGACATCTCCACTTGCCAAATACAAATATCTGCCCCAAAGCCATGTTCCAGTTCCTACCTCCTCCAGCCGTACCCCACCTGCCTTCAGTTACCACTAAATTAATGTCATCGGGGGATTAATTCATTGATTGGGTTAAAGCTCTTGTAACCCAATTATTTCTTCTCTGACCTTCTTGCCTTTTCTCACATGTGAGTTTTTGGGGGACACCTCACATCCAAACTATAACATTCTGCTCCTGACCCCAAAAAACTCATATTCATCTAACAATGCAAAATACATTTAGTCTATTCCCCCTAGACTCAACAGTCCTGAGACTGCTCAAAGTTCAAGGCTAAAGTTTCTTCTGAGACTCAGGGAAAAGTTGCATTATGGGTTCCTATAAAAATCAAAACAATTTACAAGTAACCAATATATAATGGTACAGAGTAAACATTTCCATTCAGAAAAGTAGGGGGCCTAGATAGAAGGGATAGGACCAAAGCAAGACTGAAAATCAGCTGGGGAAATAAGTCCGGTAATTCTGTGTCTGGCATCTGGAGCCGTGTCATTATGATGTTCTCTCCAAAGGACTTGTGTAGATCTTCTTCTGTGGCCCTGTTTGTTGAAGCCCAAGTGGCCTTTCTGTTTGCTTGTCTCACCTCTATTCCTGCAACTTTCCCAAGATGACGTCCCCCATTACTGGCACTTCTTGGGGATCTCCACTGCAGCTTTGGGTTCCTCCTCAAATCTCCACACATTGTCCTCTCAGGGAGTGCTTGCAGGACTCTGACCCTTCTGCACTTTGCCTGGCCTCCAAGGCCTTCCTCTGAAATCTCAGTGGAAGCCTCCATAACCCCCTAACTCCAGCATCCTGTAATCCTGCAGAATCAGCACCATGGGTTGATACCAAGGTCTGCCACCATCTCGAGCAGTAGCCAAGTCTCCAGGGACCTTGGCTACAGCAGCCTATGAGTTCCTGGGTAGCTGAGCATGTTGAAAAAAGCTTCCTAGGCCACCTTGTGCAAGAAAGGTATTCCACTGGTCTTATCTCAAGAGAATTTTTACTTTTTCTCCCTTGATATTGAGATGGATGTAGTCTTACCAGCTCCTGAGATGCCCTCAAGCTTTCTCATTGTCTCTGGGCAAGGTCTCTAGCATTTCTTTAGTGGTAGTAAGGTCTGCAACTTCCTTAGTCCCAGTTTTTCTCCTGCCTTTCAAGTCCAAGTTTTTCACATCTTTCTGCTCTGATTTTTGCTCCAGATTATCGTAGTAAATTTGGCTAAAAAATGACCAGCAATGTCTGTGTCACCACCTGAGTGGTATGCTGTCTAGAAATATCTTCTGCCAGATTAGGAAGTCCATTGCTTTTGAAATCATCTTCCCAGAAAGTCTCTGGACATGGGCAAAATTCAGCCTACTTCTCAGTCAGACCATAACATGAATGGCCTCTACTCCAAATTCCAATAGTGTGTTCCTTTTTCTCTTGAGCCCTGTTTTCACTGTTCACAGTCCTATTGGCATTCTGGTCTTCTGAGCTCCCACCGGAATCGTCCACTAACCTTTGCTTACAATAATCTAAAGCATTTCCAGCTTGCACTGCTAACCATCTCAGTATTCCTCATACCAATTCCAAAAGGCTCCAAATGCTGATGAACCACATGGTCACTCTCGGGACCAATTTCTGTTTTATTCAGCTTTTTTGCTGCTGTGACTGAAAGGCCTGACAAGAACAATTTTAGAGGAAGAAAAGTTTATTTATGGGCTCATGGTTTCAGAGGTCTCAATTCATAGACAGCAGACTCCATTCCTCAGGGCTTGAGGTGGGCATTGGGGGCATGGCTTTGGGATATATATTTTGTATATATATATATTTGTATTTGGGGAGTAGAGTCTCTAGCTCTGCTTCTGATCATCATGTGAGCTACTTCCCTCTGCCACACTCTTCTGCCATAATGTTTAGCCTCACCTTGAGCCCTGAGGAATGGAGTCTGCTGTTAATAGATTGAGACCTCTGACACTGTGAGCCCTCAAATAAACTTTCCCTCCTCTAAAATTGTTCTTGTCAGCTCTTTCAGTCACAGCAGTGAAAAAGCTTAGTAGCTCTTTTATATTGTGAATAGTGTAAAAATGCAAGAAAATATTCTTCAGGTGTTTAAAAACTATTATCTGATTTAGCAAAGTTGTTCACAACATTCTCAAATGAGTGAAGTTCCAATACAATCATCATTGTTTCACTTTTGTTCTACTCCTTAGTGTAAATGAAAACATTAATCATCATTCATGTTGAAATTATACTCTCTCATCAACTGCAAATATACTTTAGTTATGGATTCAAGAGTTCCACAAAAATCAGCAAAAACGTTCAGTGAGAATCAATTTGCTACATGGAATTTATGATCAAGAGTATTACATGCTTTATTGTATGCTATATATATATGTGAAATTTATAGTAAACAGGTTTATTTATTTATTTATTTTGAGAGCTGGTTGTTAAATACTCTCTGCAATAACACTATTCTCACAGGATCCTGGCTCTTGCTACCTTAGAAGATGGTGCTGCTGCGAAAGAAGCCATTCCTGTTCTAGAGAGATAGGGTTGCCCATTAGTCTAGGACATAAGTGTCTCCCAAATTTCTACCACTTCTCCGAGATTCACACTCTAATAAAGATTCCTGTGTCCCTTCTTTTTAACCCTTCAATACAGAGCACATTGATCATGGGCTTTACCAACCTGTCCTGGGCCATGAGCCTATCATTGTTCTATTATACTGGTTTGGTATGGCAAAGGAAGAGTTGTACACTCCTCTCCAGGTATTGGGAGTAAAGAGCAGAACATTTCATTCCCAGGCCTAGGGAGATGGAGGGGTTCTTCAAAATTTCCATTTGAAAATGGAAAATGCATTTTCCACACAGAAAAAATGTTCATTTAGACTCAGGTACTATTGGTATCATGGTTTAACTGTATTGTGGGCTAAACAGTTTTTGTAGATAGCCTTGAAATTGATTGATAGCATTACTACTGTGTTGCATTCTGAGTTCCAAAAACACTAATTTATGAATTAACTTTTGGAATATAAACTCATTTTAAGATGGAAACAGTACACAACTTATTTACAAATATTAAATTTCATGTCCATTGCCTGATCAGTTTCATATTACTCATCTGCTTAAGAATTCACTAGTCTATGCTCAAATATGCCTATTTATATGGAGAATAGAATTCTTAGTGCCTTGTAAAAGATGATTTGTAATATTAAGGAATATCAATTCCATTGTATAGCATTCACTTGAACATATTACTAAAGGAAAGCAAGTTTTTTTTTTCCTAGAAAAATTTGATTATCTGTTTGGAAATTAATTTTATCAATCAAAAATTTCAAATTTCAAGGCAAATTATGTGAGTTTCCTTTAAAAATATTACAGCTTTAGAATCCATCAGGAAACATCACAATAGAAAGTTGAGATTATGTATTTTCCCCTGCTAATAGTGATGATTCTAAAATATGCAATTCCTGCTTGACTGAATCTTACATGGAAAACATCTAGTCTTTCCTCAAAGGCCAACTATTTATATATAATTTTATTATTTTTTTACTTGGTATTTAAAATTGAGGCAAAAAAAGATGTTGGAAGATAGTTAAAATGTTCTTATAATTTGAAAATTGTAGCCTGCTTCATGGGTTTGGAGTACAATTAAGAAATGATAAATGAGTAAGGTCATAGATATGCTAAGTACCATGATTTTAAAATATACAATGTATAAATGAATACAAACATCAACCTATGCCCCTAAGTATGTACTTATAAATTGTCAATAGAAATTTATTAATTAATTAAACAGTGTATTAAAAGAGGAGTACGTATAGCAAGCAGTTGTCTTCATTCATATGCAGGGTTATAGAATGTCAACAACAAATTCTTAAAATTTTTGTTAATTTGTTTTCAGAAATAAAAGCAAATGTCACTGGGCCCAAGAAATTACTACATTGTTTAGTTCTTGTTTGAAAGAGGAATTATTTATAAAAAAGGTATATACACCAGGCACAGTGGCACATGTCTATAATCCCAGAAGCTTGGGCGGCTGAGGCAGGAGGATTGCAAGTTCAAAGCCAGCCTCAGCAACTTAGTGAGGTCTTAAGCAACTTAGTGAGACCCTGTCTCAAAAAAATATATAAAAATGTCTGGGGATGTATAAAAACAATGTACATGTGTGTGCCTGCATGTTTACAGACTACAGAATATTTAATATTATTTTGGGTGTTTGTGAGTGATTTCAGGTCAAAACATAGCTTTCCTGAAAAATTAGAATTTTTAGTAGAATTGACTTTCTCTCCTGTCACTTCATTTATATTAAGGGACAACAGGAATGACTGTAATTTCTGCATCTCATTTCATCGTGAAATGGAGAAATTACATAGAGTTCAGACACAATTAATACTGATGATCCTGGCTTTGGTTCAAGGAAAGAAATATTGCTCATCTTGGTGTTCTTTCTCCTCTCATTTTCAAATGCTGTCTTATTTCAAAAAAATTCTGGCATCTGATTGGTCTACAAGTTTCAGAATTCATCATTGTGTTTTCTCTGGTATGCATTGGTGCATTGCATTACTTCTGAGGAAAATGGGTGAAAAGTTTAACTGTGGGATATGAGGACATGGCCCCAAATGGTGTTACAGCTTGTCATAGGAACACAGCAATCAGGCCATCTCACAACATGCTGATGACCACTTTGTCACCTTGCATATATCTATCTATGCTTTGTTTAAGGTGAAGCTGAGGACATACTAGAAACAGAAAAGAGTATGCTGCAGCTGCCAAAAGGAATGATCACTTTTGAAAGCCTTGAAAAAACCAGAAGGGAACAGAGTAAATTTCTCATGGACAAATGAAGCAGGGTTTACCCACTGACTCTCAAAGCACAGAATTGTTGGCTTGAATCATGGTTTTTCATAATTTTTTTAAATGCTCAAGATTTTGATATAATGGATTTTATTTTGAAATAATAAAATGCAAGATGAATTTTGTTGAAATATTTTAAAATAAAGTTTATAACATTCAACACAAAATCATGGGGGTACTCCAAAAAATTTTACATTTCATATATATGTGTGTTTTATAATTGTCTAAATAAAAAATAATAAATTATACTGCCTGGAAGCAAATATCCTGCTGCTTACAGTTTTTTTTTTTTTTTGGCACATAAACACTCTGCATCACATTCAACTGTTACAGGTGATTCTTTTGTTTCAATTTATCAATAGTGCCCTGTCCCCACATAATAGCAAACAACCAATATCAATGACTAACATGTATACTGAACTTGCTATGGAGAGACTGTTTGGAGTGTTGTGTACATGTTCTTGTAATAATCCTAGTAAGTCCATGAGGTATCATTTTATGAATGTTGGAACTGGGGCAAAAAGAGGTGAAATTCCTTGCTCAAGGTCATACATGGGTAGAGTTTGGATCTGAACCTCAATAGTTTGGCTACACTGTTTGTATTGGAAAAAACCTTGAAATAGTTAGGTCTTATATTGAACATGCAAAGAAGTGCTATGAAACACAAAATGTGGCAACATTCAAATAATGACTCAGAACATAGTTGAGAGAGGTAGAAGGAGGTTGATTGGAATGCTTACCTTTTAAATTTATTTTAATTAGCTATACATAACAGTAGAATGCATTTATGCACTTTGAAGTACATGGATGGAATATACTTTCTCATTTTTTCTGATTGTACATGTTATAGAATCACATTGGTTAATTTGGATTCACTGGGAAACCTATACTTCTATTTATACTATTCCTTCAGATGTATACCCTGCATATATTACTCTCATTCCAATGGTATTTATTGAAGGCTACTGTGTGACCGGTACTGTTGTATGCAATGGAGCTATATCAGTGAAGAATAAGAGAAACCCACATCCTGGTTATATGAGTAAGTTCTGGAGAGGGGTGGGAGAACAAGGGAGGGCAGCAAACTAACATGAGATAAACAACGTTATTTTTTGTGGTGACGAATGCTTCAAAGGAAATGGAACCAGATGCTAAGAGAATGATTGGGAGCATAGGGTAGGGCTTCTTTAGATCTAGAACTGCAGACACTGTGTCTCTGCAGTGGTGACATTTGAACTGTGACCTGAATGATGACTAAGCCAGTCGTGAAGAGCAGAGCAGGGTGTGGGGTCAGAGAAGGCATCTCTAGGCAAAGAGAAGAGATATAGGAAAGGCTCTGAGACTCCATATGTCCAAAGAATGAAAGAAAGTCAGGGGGAGTAGCAAGTGATGAAATCTGAGGGTGGGAGCAAGCGTGAATGTGATGGGGACCCTATCTTTAAGGAGCTGATGACATATCAATGTTCATGCAATTACAATTATGTTGTAATTGTAAGAGAACCTTAGGCCAAGTCTCAAAAGATGCATATACATTCTCCACAAAGAAAAAGAAAGTTGGATGAATGGTATCTCAGGAAAAGGAGCTTGAACAAGTGCAGGACCATATGTGCAAAACTCAAAGGATCATTCTGCTGTCTGGGGCAAGGGACTTTTCAGCTGGGAAACTGTGTGTGTGTGTGTGTGTGTGTGTGTGTGTGTGTACTGGAGATTGATCCTAGTGAAACTCATCACTGAACAACATTTCCAGCCCATTTTGTCTTATATTTTGAGGCATGATCTTGCTAAATTGACCAGGCTGGACTTAAACTTGTTATCTCCCACATAGCTGGAAATGTGGGATACAACTGATACCATGCCTGGCACATGTAGGAATTGAAAGAAATGAACCTAGCGACACAATTCAACTCCTGGAGGGCCTTGGATGTAACACCAAGAACTCCTGAGCTCTAATTAGGGTAATTTGAGTGAAAAAATCCAATTTTGGATTTTTACCAGGATTAGTGGATTGGAAGGGAAAAATCCTAGAGTTCAAGCAATGACATAAGATAGAGTGGTCCACTTGAGCACTGACCGGAGGTCCTGAATTAGGGGTTTGGCCTTGAGGATACTCTGAGGAAAAAGAAAGACGAACAGTGCTAGGAAACTAATTTGAAGTCATAGAGGGAGGAGAAAGCAATTTCCCATCATTTAATAATGGGTTAACTGGGGACCCTGGAGAACATAGGAACAAAGAAATGGTAGGAAGAATACTGGTAGCTAATGGGTGCCTAAAATGATTTGTAGACCACGTCAAAATCTGGAATTGTATTTTTCCCCCCTTAAGTTCAATCATGTTATCCAAACTTTCCTGATATACTCTAGCCAGGGCTCACCAAGTATAGTTTTGAGGCTCTTACAAGTGTTGACCTGGCTAAAGACCTTACATGGGGTTTGTGCTGGTGTGCACCATAACTAGATCCTGGGACCCCTAGGAACCACCAAGCCATTCACTTGTATTGATTTATCTTGGCATTAAAACTGAGTTCATTCATAATTCTATCTCAAGAGAAGCACTGCTGATAAGCACACTCACACATGAATTTACGTTTTTTTTACTTTATTTTAATTAATTAATTAATTAATTAATTAATTTGGTGTTGAGGATCGAACCCAGGACCAATCATCCTCAAATTATTCCATGAAATATAAAAGGAGGCAACCTTCCAAACTCATTCTATGAAGGTAGTATCACCATAATACCAAAAGCAGACAAAAATACATCAAGGAAAGAAACCTTCAGCCCAATATCCCTGATGGATATAGACGCAAAAATTCTTAATAAAATACTGGAAAATTGCATACAAAAAGCATAGTGGGGTTCATTGAGGGAATGCAAGTTTGGTTCAATATACAGAATCAATAAACATAATTTATCACATCTATAGACTTAAAGACAAAAATCACATTATCTCAATAGATGCAGAAAAAGCATTTGACAAAATATAGCATTGTTCACATTCAAAATACTACAGAAACTAGGGGTAGTAGAAACATACCTCAACATTGTAAAAGCTATATATGACAAACCCAAGGCCAACATCATTCTGAATGGAGAAAAATTAAAAGCATTCCTTCTAAAAACTGGAACAAGACAGGGATGTCCTCTATCACCACTTCTATTCAACATATTCCTTGAAATTCTAGCTGGAGCAATTAGGCAGAAGAAAGAAATTAAATGGATGCAAATAGGAAAAGAAGAGCTCAAACTCTTCCTGTTTGTCACGACATGATTCTATATTAGAAGATCCAAAAATCTCCATAAGAAAACTTTTATAACTCATAAATGAATTCAACAAAGTTGAAGGATATAAAACTAGCACCCATAACTCCTATAATGTAGTATCTGAAAGAGAAATTAGGAAAACCATCTCATTCACAATAGCCTAAAAAAATACTTGCAAATCCGTCTAACAAAAAATGGAGGACCTCTACAATAAAAAATACTTAACACTAAAGAAAGGAATTGAAAAAGACCTTAGAAGAACAAAAGATCTCCCATATTCATAGATAGGCAGAATTAATAATGTGAAAATGGCCATACTCCAAAAGTGCTGTAGACATTCAATGCAATTTCTATTAAAATTCCAATAAGTTCTTCATAGAAATAGAAAAAGTAGTCATGAAATTCATTTCCAGAGAGTCCTACCCAGGTCTACCTCTTGACTTTTGACTGAGACCAGGATTGTATTAGACTTTAAGTTTCCAATGCACCTGGTAAAGATTGAAGGCAACTCTCAGTCACTTTGGTTCATACTGACAATTTTGAGGATCCCATTTCCCTGAATTCTGGAATCTGGTCTATATAAGGGTCATAAAATAAGATCTACCCCTTCTCTTCAGGGTAACTTGTACTCTTATTATTGGCATAAGGAACCTTTTGGGTTTACAGATAATAGGTTTATTGCTGAGGAATTTAACATATTCTATTGACTTAAGCCAGGCAGGTAAAAATTGCTTTATTTTATTAATAAAATAAATGACAGCAGAATGCATTATACTTCTTATTACACATATATACCACAATTTTTCATAATTCTGTATATAAAGTATGTTGACACCCAATTCGTGTCTTCAGACATGTACTTTGGATAATGATATCTATCATGTTCCACCATCCTTGCTAATCTCCTGCCCCTCCCTTTCCCTCCCACCCCTCTTCCCAATCTAGAATTCATCTATTCCTCCCATGCTCCCCCTGCCTACCCCACTATGAGTCAGCATAATATTTTTTTATTTTTTAAAATTTATTTATTTATTTTACAGTAGAATGCATTTTGACATATAGTATACAAATGGAGTACAACTTCTCATTCCTCTATCTGTATATGGTTCAGAGTTATTCTAGTAGTGTAATCATACATGTATATAGGGTAATGTCTGTTTCTGTTTACCATTCTTCCCATCCCCACAACCTCATCCCTTTCCTCATTCCCCCTATACAAACCAAAGAAGAATGAAGGAGCTGTGGTAAATTGCTTTTTAGAAGAAAGTATGTGGGATCAGCAGAATCAGCCCAGTTCATAGAATTATCCCCTTAACCTCATGTTCCTACAGTTCACATCTATTTATTTTCTATCAGTGGTGATGCTTATAAATCTGGAACAGTTAAATCCAAGTCTCAAGAGCTAGCAGCAACATTGTTGGGTGAGTGACTTAGGACTGTTTCTTTTGGGGTGGTTTCCACATGTCCTGGTTTCCTGATAGTCTGCATAGATCAGCTCCTTCATTGAGTAAGACTTTTTTTTTAAACTGAAATTATCAGATTTTATTTAGCATGCCAATACAATTAATTTTGATAATCAATTAATGTGTACAGTTATAAAAATGTTTGTTGCTATGTATAAAGTATATCAGAATCCTTTAAACAGCCAACTTAATTTTTAAACTTAAAAGTGGGGTAACATCAAATTATTGATGAAAAATGGAGTTTCCATTCCCTGTAATTCATGATTCAGACAATTTTGAGTTTAAAGGTTTTAACCACCTTTTTGATTCGAACAATCTCCCTTTCATTCTGAAATGAGAACTAACAGCTAAAAACCTTCTGTTCCCAGTCAAAAGTGTCATGGGGTTAAATGATAGAGTGCTAATCTCAATTTGTTTTTTCCTTAGAAGACTTAATTTGTGGTCAACAACATTCTGTGGAATATATGTACAAGTCAATGGGTTAGAGATATTGATAGATTGAAATATTATAGGGAGGTTTGTGTAAGTTGATTATGTAATTTTTGTCTTTCATTATGTTATTGTGATTAACACTTACTGATTTATGTATATTGAACCATCCTGAATCTGTGAATGACCTTTTGTATAGGCTTGTAGATTTGATTTGATTTTCTAGTATTTTGTTGAGATAAGGATGGGTATCAGGGATACTGGCCTATAGTTCTTTTTTGTTTGTTGTGTTCTCGTCTCCTATTGGTATCAGGGGGATGATGTTCTAGTATAATGAGTTTGGAAGGTTTTTCTTTGTTTTAATTTTTTGGAACTAAAAAATAGTTTGCGAAGAATGGGCATTCTTAAAATTTGGTTAAGGTGTTGTGGCACATGCCTATTATTTCAGTTTCTAGAGAGGCTGAGGCAGGAGGATTACAGGTTCAAGTCCAGCCTGAGCAAATTAGCAAGACATAGTTATCTCAGCAGAGGCATTAAATGCATTAGATAAAATTCAACATCTCTTCATGATAACATCCCTGAATAAATTAAATATAGAAAGAATGTACAACAACATAAGGAAGGCTATATATGACAAAATCATAGGCAACTACATAGTGAATGGGAAAAGCTGCAAGCCTTTCCTTTAAGATCAGGAAAAATACAAGGATGTCTACTCTCACTACTCTTAATCAATAGAGTACTGGAAGATTTAGCCAGAGCAATTGGAGTACAGAAAGAAATAAAAGAAATATGATTAGGAGGGCAGGAGGTTAAATTATCTATTGTGGATGATATGATATAGGTATGGAAAAACCTGAAGACTAAAAAACTACAAGAAGTGATAAACAATTTCAGTAAAGAATACAATATCAACAAAAATCAGTAGCATTTTTATAAACTGGTCACAAATTTGCTAATGAGAAATCATGAAAATGACCCCATTATGTCAGCAACAAAAATACAAAAACAAAACTAAAAGAACCTAGGAATCAATTTATCTAAGGAAACAAAAGTCTTCTACAACAAAAATTACTGATGAAAGAAAGTGAAGATACCAAAAAGAAAAAAAAAAAAGAAAGAAGAAAAAAGTGATAAGTCCACCTATGTTCATGGATTGGAGGAATTAATACTGTTAAAATGTCCATACTACACTAAATGATTTAAGGTTCAATGCAATCTTCATTAGAAAACCAGTGGCATTCTTCACAGAACTAGAGAAAACAATCCTAAAATTCATATGGAAGCACAAATAGCTAAAGCAATCTCAAAAAAAAAAAAAAAAAAGGACAAAGCTGGAGGCATTGTAGTATCTGATTTTAAGACATACTACAGAACCACAGTAACCAAAATAGCACAGTGTTTGCATGAAAACAGACACATAGACCAACTGAATAGAATATATATCCCAGAAATATATAACCACCTCTATGTACAACTGATTCTTGATAACAGTGCCAAGAACATACATTGGAAAACAGCCAGTCTCTTCAATAAATGTGCTGGGGAAACAACACAAGCTGAAGTTTTAAACTTGACCATTTTCTCACCTTCTTCAAAATTCAACTCAAAATGTATCAACTCCTAAGGCTGGGGATGTGGCTCAAGCGGTAGCACGCTTGCCTGGCATGCGTGGGGCCCAGGTTCGATCCTCAGCACCACATACAAACAAAGATGTTGTGTCCGCCGAAAACTAAAAAATAAATATTAAAAAATTTCTCTCAAAATGTATCAACTCCTAAAAATGAGACCAGTAACTATGAAACTACTATAAGAAAACATGGAGGGAATACTTCAAGACATTGGTATAATTAGTGATTTTTCAGATATGACCCCAAAACACAGGAAATAAAAGTAAAATAAACACATAATTATCAAACTAAGAAGCTTCTTTTCAGCAAAGGGAATACTCTTCACAGTTAAAAAAGAAGTAATAGAATGGGAAAATATTTTGCAAAGTATTCTTATGACCAGGGATTAATAGCCAGGAGACAAAGAAACTCAAAAAAGTCAGTACCAGTGAAACCATCCATTTAAAAATGGGCATGTGATCTGGATAAGTATTTCTCAAAATAAGAAATGCAAATGACCAGCAAATATATGAAAATGCCCAATATCATTAGTCATCAGAGAAATGGAGATAAAAACTACAATGAGATATCATCTTACCCCTGTCAGAATGGCAATGATCAAAAAGACAAACAAACAAACAAAAACCAAGAAAACAAAAACATAAATGCTGGCAAGGGTGTGAAGTAAAAGAACTCTTATACATTGTTGTTGGGAATGTAAATTATATCCAGAAAAGTATGGAGGGTCCTGAAATAACTAGAATTGGATCTACTGTATAATCCAGCTATCCCAAAAGAATAAAAAAGGAGAGGAGATCAGCATACCAAAAAGACTTCCAATCCAATGTTGACTGAGGGCCGATTTATAATAGCCTAGAAAAATCCTAACCTATGTGGCCACTGACTGATGAATGGACACACAGTAGAATATTTTTCCACCATAAAGATGAATGAAATCCTGTAATTTGTAGGAAACAGTGAGACTCGACAACCTCAATTTTTTTTTTTTTTGGTCCAGGGATTGAATTCAGGGACACTCAACCTCTGAGCTACATCCACAGCCATATTTTGCATTTTATTTAGAGACAGGGTCTCACTAAGTTGCTTAGTACTTTGGTGAACTCATGATCCTCCTGCCTCAGCCTCCCTAGCCGTTGAGATTTCAGGCATGTGACACTGTGCTGGCCTCCACACCATGAATTTTATTTAGTCAAGGATATACAGATTGAGGTTATACTCTCAGGTGAACTGTTCTGAGAGATAAAAATGAAAAAAAAAGAGCAAAAATTTTTTAGAATATTTTATATTTATTATTATATGATTTATATATATTGTATAATATTGATTTTAACATTATAATAACACATGTATAGGCTATTGATCACACATATTTATTAGCATTCTATATCTCTGAAGTATAGATTTCTTTTTTCAAATTAATTTTTTAAATTTATATATGACAGCAGAATGCATTATAATTTTTACTACACATATAGCACAATTTTTCATATCTCTGGTTGTATACAAAGTATATTCACACCAATTTGTGTCTTCATACATGAACTCTGAATAATAATGTCCATCATATTCCACCATCATTTCCAACCCCATGCCCCCCTCCCTTACCCTCCCACCCCTCTCCTCTATCTAGAGTTTGTGTATTCCTCCAATGCTCCCCCTCCCTACCCAACTACGAATCAGCCTCCTTATATCAGAGAAAACATTTGGTGTTTGTTTTTTGGGGGGATTGGCTAACTTCACTTAGCATTATCTTCTCTAATTCCATCCATTTACCTACAAATGCCATGATTTTATTCTCTTTTATTGCTGAGTAATATTCCATTGAGTATATATGCCACATGTTTTTTTATCCTTTCATCTATTGAAGGGCATCTAGGTTGGTTCCACAGTTTACCTATTGTGAATTGTGCTGCTATAAACATTGATGTGGCTGTGTCCCTGTAGTATGCTGTTTTTAAGTCCTTTGGGTATAGACTGAGGAGTGGGATAGCTTGGTCAAATGGTGGTTCCATTCCCAATTTTCCAAGAAATCTCCATACTGCTTTCCATATTGACTACACCAATTTTCAGTCCTACCAGCAATGTATGAGTGTACCTTTTCCCCCACATCCTAATAGACATATAAGAAGAGGATAAACAACTCAGTGTCATGTATGTCTGCAATCAGAATTTAAAGGGATTAAGATAGAAATTCCTATATTTCATGACTGATCCTAACAAAACCTCCAGGATTGGCTAACTCCTCTCACAGCTGTCTTGCACAGCTTCATAAATGGCTGTAAGACCATGAAATGCCTTGGACAAAGCCAGGGAGAGTGCTATCTAAAATGGCGCCTTCAACCTAAAAGAATGAGGACAATGCCAAGGAAACTTACAGGCCAGACAGAACAAAGGGCCACTACCCAGAAGTACATGTCTTCAGCCTTGTCCTGGTCCATGTCCTACATCTTGTCCTCCACACAATCCACGGAGGCAGTCTTCCTGGAATCAGTGTGTATTTACTGCTTCTCATGATATGGCCACTGTTCTTTTAATGTGATGCCTTCAATCTCTTTTATGTCCCACTTTGATTAGGCTCTTATAGGTAAAAAATATTTCCCACTACTTGAGTAATAATGCAAGTAAAATGACAAATGATAATTAATATTTTCTCTTTCCCCATCATCCTCCCTCCCCATATTCTCTTTCTTCTACTCTACTGATCTGTCTTTAATTTTGGTGAGATCCACCCCCAATTTTCTTTTCCACTTTATTTTCTAATTTCCACATTTCAGAAGTCATGTGACCCTGAACTTTCCAGTTATTTTAACATAATGTGTTCCATCCATTTTCCTGTAAATCATGTAATTTTAAAAAATTTTTGTCACATTTTATTTCATGATTCACTTTTTCTAGTCTGCTAATTTTGTTCTTTCTTTCTCACTCTTGGTTTTAAAAGTGTGATTTTAATTTATATAACTACAGTGTTTAGATTTGCCTCTATTCTATTTAGATACTAAGAGCTTAGAGAAACAGGAAATTTTTGAATGAAGATATCCTGAAATAATTATACTGGTGCTAGTTTTTATGTTTCCCCATAAACTTTCTCCAAGAAGGTAAATTAGTAAAATCAAATTATTATATCTAGCAATGAAATGATGTAGCTATAATTTGAGAGTGATGTCTTAGTTTAAGAAGTTCAGTTTTGTGAATATAGAAAACAATTTTATTTCCACATTATTTTATTCTAGAAGGTAGAGTTATCTCTTATGTTAGCTAATTGGTAGAAAATTCAGTTATAAATAAAATTATGTTTATTACTGCAAAGTATTTGATAGCCATAAAGCTATATTAAAATTATTTGAAGATTAATTATAACACTATTTTAGTAGGAAAGAAATTTAATGGATGATGTGGATTATTTTGATTTTCTAAGAAATTCTTTTTTTTCTATTTTTTTTCCATTGGTTCTTGTACATGGCAGTAGAATCAATTTTGATAAAATTATACAAGCATGGAATATATCACATTCTAATTAGGACCTCATTCTTGTCAGTAGACATGATGGTGGGATTCACTTAGGTATTTTCATATGTGTATATAGAAAAATTATGTTAGATTCATTCTACTGTCTTTCCTATTCTTTTCCTCCCATCCTTCCCTTTGTTATCCTTTGTGTAATCTACTGAACTTCTCTTCTTCCCCTCCCCTCTTATACTGTAGTTTAGCTTCCATGTCAACTTTTGTTTTTTTTGGGATTGGCTTATTTCACTTAGAAAGATAGTCTTCAGATCCATCCATTTACTGCAAAATTTCATAAAGTCGTTCTGCTTGTGGCTGAGTAATATTCTATTGTGTAAATATACCACAGTTTCTTCATCCATCCACCCATCTGTTAATGGGAATCTAGGATGGTTCCATATCTTAGCTTGTAGGGAAAACAAAAAGAGACACATAGACAAGATGCAGAGGCAGGAAAGATGGCTGAATGGCAGAATGGCCAAGCTGCCAGCTTTATTTATATCAATAGGTTACATTAGGTCATTGGTATCAGTAATACATTATAGTTCATTGTGCAATTAGGTATGTTACAGAGTTAGCAACATTATGCAGTTTATTCCTCAGTTACATACTATAGTTGCAATGTGTAATGTTAGGAGCTTTGTGTAGCTCTCAAGAAAGTCCATTGTTTAAAGTTACTATTACCTGAAGAGGTTCAGGAGCAGCAGAGCTTGTTGAAACATTGTGATTGTCTAACAAGAGTGTTTCTTTATTCTCAGGAACTGTGTGCCTGAGATTAAGGTCAAGGCTGATAAGACTCTAGCACAGAGCCTCCTCATGCAGGGAGGGCATTGCTACAGCAGCCTGGCATTTCCTATCAGCCAGGCATTCTGTGTCTTTGCACAGAAACTTCCTTAGCCACCAAGCATGCCACAGTCATGAAGCTATCAGAGACCCCAATCCCAAACACAGAACCCCTACATTAGCTATTGTAAATTGTGCTGCTATAAACGTTGATGTGCTGTGCCACTGTAATATGCTGATTTTAATATACTGAGAAGTGGGATAACTGGGTCAAATAATGGTCCAATTTCTGGATTTTGAGGAATCTCCATACTGATTTCCATAGTGGATGCACCAATTTGCAGTCCCACCAACAATGTATGAGTGTTCCCTTTTGTCCACATCATTGCCAACATTTGTTATTACTTGTATTCTTGATAGCTGCCATTCTGACTGGAGTGAGATGAACTCTCAGTGTAGTTTTAATGTGCATTTCTCTAATTGCTAGTGATGTTAAACATTTTTTATGTGTGTGTTGACCATTTGTATTTCTTCTTGAGAAGGATCTATTCAGTGGCTTTGCCTATTTATTGATTGGGCTATTTATTTATTCATTTTGTGTTAAGTTTTTTGAGTTGTTTATATATCCTGGAAATTAACACCCTGTCTGATGTGCAGGTGACAAAGATTTTCTCACATTCTGTGGGCTTTCTCTTTATACTCTTGATTGTTTCTTTTGCTAATAAGCTTTTTAGTTTGATGCCATTCCATTTATTGATTTTTAAATTTTATTTTTTTTGTACTTTAGGACTCTTGTTAAGAAAGTCAGTTCCTGAGCCAATATTTTGAAATGTTGGGCCTATATTTTCTTCTAGTATGTGTAGGGTTTCTGGTCTAAGTGCTAGGTCTTTGATCCATTTAGACATTATTTTTGTGCAGGGTGAGAGATGGTGGTTAAATTTTTACTCTATTACATATGAATTTCCAGTTTTCTCAGCACCATTTGAAGAGGCTATCTCGTATGTGTGTGTGCGCGCACGCACGCGTGCATGTCTTTATTCAGTATGAAGTAACTGAATTTATGTGGGTTTGTCTCTTGTCTTCTATTTTGTTCCAGGGATCTTCTTGCCTATTTTGGTGCCAATACCATGCTGTTTTTGTTACTATAGCTCTCTAGTATAATTTAAGGTCTGGTATTGTGATGAATCCTACTTCATTTTTCTCATTTAGGATTGCTTTAGTTTTTCTAGACCTCTTATTTTTCCAAATAAATATCATGACAGTTTTTCTATTTCTATGAAGAACATCATTGGAATTTTGATGGAAATTGCATTGAATCTGTATTGTGCTTTTGGTAGTATGGCCATTTTAACAATATTAATTCTGCCTATCCAAGAACATGGGTGATCTTTCCATCTTCTAAGGTCTTCTTCAATATCTTTTTTTAATGTTCTTTAGTTTTAATTGTAGGAAACCTTCCCCTCTTTTGTTAGATTAATTTCTAAGTACTTTTTTTGAGGCTAATGTGAATGGGATGGTTTTCCTAATTTCTCTTTCAACTGCTTCATCATTATAGTATAGGAATGCAATTGATTTATGAGTGTTAATTTTGTATCCTGCTACTATTCTTAATTCATTTATAAGTTCTGGAATTTTACTGGTGATGGAGTTTTTTGGGTCTTCTAAATATACAACTTTATTACCAGATAATAGGGGTAGTTTGAGCTCTTCTTTTCCTAATTGTATCCATTTAATTTCTTTCTTTTGACTAATTACTTTGGCTAAATTTTCAAGGAATATGTTGAAGGAAAGTGGTGAAAAAAGTCATCCCTGTCTTGTTCCTGTTTTTAGAGGGACTTCTTTCAATTTTTCTCTGTTTAGAATAATGTTGGCTTTGGGTTTATTATATATAGCTTTTACAATATTGAGGTATGTTCATTCTAAGATTTTCTAGTGTTTTGAATATGAACAGATGCTCTATTTTGTCAAATGCTTTTTTTGAATCTATTAAGATCATCATGTGCTTCTCATCTTTAAGTCTATTTATGTGATGTATTACATTTATTGATTTCCATACATTGAACCAACTTTGCATCTGTGGGATAAAACTCACTTGATCATGGTGCACTTTCTTTATAGTGTGTTTTGTATGTGATTTGCCAGTAATTTCACTCTCTTTATGACTGAATAAAACTCTATTGTGTATATATACTACATTTTCTTTATCCATACATCCATTGAAGGATATCTATGCTGGTTCCATAGTTTTGTTATTGTAAATTGTGCTCCTATAAACATGATGATTAATCATGATGATTAATTCTTTTAAGATATGTTGAACTTCAGTTGCTAATATTTTGTTGAAGATTTTTGCCTTTATGTTCACCAGGAATATTGGCCCACAATTTTCTTTTCTTGTAGTATCCTTGTCTGGCTTTGGGTGTTATTGTATTGCTATAGTATGCTGACCTTAGTTCTTTAATATACTGGGAAGTGATATATATTGGTAATATGGTGGTTCCATCCCTAGTCTTTTGAAAAGCTTTCATACTGATTCCCATAGTGCTTGTACTAATTTACAGTCCCACCAATAGTGTAAACATGTTACTTTTTCTCCATAAACTCTCCAGCATTTATTATCATTTGTGTTCTTGATGGCTCTCATTCTGACTGGAGTGAGATAAATCTTAGTGTAGTTTTGATTTGCATAGAAGAGATATTTGTACTATATTAACTCTTCCAATCTGGAAGATGGCTTGTCTTTCCATTTATCTATGTTTTCTTCAATCTCATCAGTGTTTTATTTAAGTAGATGGTTCCTTCTTAGTTATATGTACACCTCGGCACTTCATTTTTCTTGCTACTATAGAATTCGTTTTCAGATAGCTCATTATTAGTATATAGAAATGCTATGGATTTTTGTATTTTGCATTTCTATCCTCCAACTTTACTGAATTGGTTTATCAGTTCAACCAGTTGTCATCTTTTATTTTTGTTTTTGGTGGATTTCTTAGGGTTTTCTATAATTGGCACATCATGTCATCTGCATATAGGAACAATTTCATTCCTATTAAGGTGCCTTTTCTTTCTTTCTTTTTCATAAGTGTTCTGGCAAGGACTTCCAATACTGTGTTGAATAGAAGTGGTGAAGTGAACATCATCATCTTGCTCCTGATCTTAGAGAAAATGCTTTCAAGTTTTTGACATTGAGAATAATTTCAGCTATGGGTTTGTCATCTACAGCATTCATTGTATTGAGGCACAGCACCTCCATACCTAATTAGATGACAGTTTGTATCTTAAAAGCATGGTGAATTCTCTTAAATGATTTGCTGCATGTATTGGGATAATAGTATGATTTTTATCCTTCATTCTGTTAATGCAGTGTATCACATTTAACTATTAGTGTATGTTGAAACATTCTTACATCCCTGGGATAGAATCCACTTGATCATGATGATTTATTCTTTTAAGATATGTTGAACTTCAGTTGCTAATATTTTGTTGAAGATGTTTGCCTTTATGTTCACCAGGAATATTGGCCCACAATTTTATTTTCTTGTAGTGTCTTTGTCTGGCTTTGGGATCAGAATAATCCTGGCCTTATCTAAAGAGTTTAGATGTACTCCCTCCATTTTGTTTTTCTGTATGAGTTTGAGAATGACTGGCATTAGTTCTTTAAATGGTTTTTGAAGTAGCAGTGAGGCCATCTCTTCTGGGCTTTTCTTTGACAGGAGATATTTTATTACTGATTCAATCTCCTTACTCACTATTGTGTGTTCGTATTTTTCTATTTCTTCATTGTTTAAACTTGGTATATTGTATATAGCTAAGAATTTGTCCATTTCTCACAGATTATTCAATCTGTTGATATATAATTTTTCATAGTAGTCTCTTACAAACTTTTGTATTTCTGTGGTATTTGTGGTAATGTCTCTGTTAATTCCCGCTTTTATTTATTTAACTCTTTTTCTCTCACCCATTATTTTAGCTAACGCCTTGTCAATTTTATTTATCTTTTTAAAAACACAATTCCTGACTTTGTTGAATTTTTCTATAGTTTTCTAGCCTCTATTTTATTTATTGCAGTTATAATCTTTATTTTTCTTTTATTCTGCTTACTTTCAGCTTAGATTTCTTCCTATTTACTTGAAAGATAATGCTATGTTGTTAATTTGAGAACTTCATTCATTTATAATGTAGGTGTTTATTGCTGCTATTAAAAACTCTTGGAAATACTTTTGCTGCATCCCATAAAATGTTTCCATTTTTACTTTTCTCCAGTATTTTTTAAAATTTTAATATCCTCTGTTACCTTTTGGTCATTTGGAAGAATGTTTTGTAATTTGCACACATTTGTATGTTTTCCAAAATGTCAACTGTTATTGATTTATAGTTTCCACTGGAGTTCAAATAGATATTTAATATAATTTTAGTCCTCATATATTTAAGAGGAAGCATATGGTTGGATTTTGATTTTTAAATTTTTAAATCTGTTCAGACACTATAATTTTTGACTGAAAATTTTAAGACATATAAATGCAAGGTAATTGGTAGGTAAGTACATGATACTGCCATTTTTAAATTTATTTTTTGAATGTTTTATAGGTCATGTTTCTTTTTGTCTTGTGTTTATACTGTGTAATTCAATAGCTTTCTGTAGTAATATGCTTTAAATCCTTATACTTTATGTAACTTCTGTATGTTTATAGTTACCACAGATCTTACATTAAACATATTATCCTTTTAATAAGCCAGCTTAAACTAATAAAAACTTTACACACAAAATTCTACATCTTTATTGCCATCCCCCCAATTTTTATGATTTTCTTTTGAAAACTTGTAATTTTTCTAATTTGCAACCTTATCAATTTATTTATATGTTCCTATTTTTAATAGTTTTGTCCTTGTTATGGTTTATGTCTTTGTGGTATCCCCCAAAAAGCTCACATGTGAGACAATACAAAAAGGTTTGGAGGAAAGCTGATTGGGTCATAGGCTTAATCTAGTCAGTGAATTAATTCCTATGGGAGTAACTGAGTGGTAGCTGGAGGAAGGTGGGGTGTGGCTGGAGGAAGTGAATCACAGGAGGCATGGCTATGGAGTATGTATTTAATTCTGAAGAGTGGAGTCTCTCTTGGCCTCCTGATCACCATGAGAACTGCTTCTCTATTCCGTACTCTTCCACCTGCCTTACCTCCAGCCCCAAGGAATGGTGCCAGCTTTCTATGGACTAAGACCCCTGAAACTGTGAGCCCTCTAATACACTTTTCCTCCTCTGTAATTCTGCTGGTTGGATCTGTTAGTCACAGCAGTAAAATAGCTGACTGAAACAGTCTTCTAACCTTCATAGTTTGACAGCATTTCAATGCACATTACACTAAATATTGGAAGATTTCTGAATATGACTGTTATGACATATCTTTAAGGATTTTTTCTTTCATGTGGTTTGTGTTATTAACCTTTCATTTCAGTTTAAATATCTTCCGTCATCAATTCCTACAAAGCATTACCAGTGATGATGAATTCTTTTAGTTTTTATTTGTCTGGGAGAACTTTTATGCATTTCTCACTTCTGAAGAATAGCTTTGCTAGATAAAAGGTTCTTGGGTTGCAGTGTTTTGTTTGTTTGTTTATTTGCCTCAACATACTGAATATATCATCCTCTTCTCTCCTGGCCTGTAGTGTTTCTGATGAGAAATCTGCTGAAAGCCATAATAGAGTTCCCTTGAATGTGATGTTTTCTTTCCTTCTTGCTGCTTTCACTTGTCCTTCTTTGTCTTTGTTGGTAATTTGATTATGGAGTCTTTGGTGAACTGTTCTGTGGTTAAATTTCATTGGAGATCTTGTGGCTTACTTTACCTGGATATTGTTTTTCAGCAGATTTGGAGATTTTTTAAATTATTTTCTTAAATTTCTTTTGGAATGCTCCCTCACCCCATTCTTCTGGAACTTCAATTATGCAAAAATGTTTCATGTGCTTGATGACATATTATAAATTAATTATTTTTCATTCTTATTTTTTTTTGTGTGTGTGTGTTAGTTCCTTTGATAAGGTAATGTCACATGTCCAATGAATGAACCCACTGATTCTTTCTTCTACTTGTCAAGCCTGCTGTTCAAACTTGCTATTGAATTTTCATTTTGGTTATTACCTAATCTCCAATATTTCTTTTTCATTGTTTCTATTTCTTTGTTAAACTTCTCATTTTGTTCATGAACTGTTTTCCAATTTTTATTTAACTCTCTACCCATATTCTTTTTTTTGTTTGTTTGTTTTACCTAAATTCTTTCAAAAGATTATTCTGAATCCGTTGTTAATCATTTATAGATCCCTATTTCTTACAGGTCCATTATTGAAGCTTTGTTAGTTACTATAGTGATGCCATAGTTCCCTTATTTTTCACAATCCGTCTTTTGGTGCCTTTGCATTGAGGATATGACCATCTCTTTTGGTCTTTGAAAATGTTTTTGTCAGTGACAGATGCTAGATATTTACTCTAGCCTAGGATTCTGGATGGACCAGCTAGTATTGACCCCACACAGGTAGAACTTGGGTTAGGTTCTCTGATTCTACTGAGACTCTGTGCTCTGAGGTCAGAAGGTAATCCTACTTCTACTCTGAAGTCTGGAGATATCACTGACTAGACTCTGGACAGGCAGAGTTATTTACTGGTCTTTGTGATAATCTCAATCATCTCTCATTGTATAGTGTTGCACGTGTCTGCCCTAACTGGGCAATACTAACGTTTGGGTTCTGTGGTTGAGAAGTGCTGTGTGCTTCAAGGATGTGTGAGAACTGTGTGTCATTTATCAGCCACACAGTGCAGCCAGGGTCAGATGCTATACTCCACAGATATCTCCAGACCTAGGCTTGAGTTGTGCACAAGGATAAGCTTCAACAGTGTGCTGAGGCTTGAAAATTTGCCACTAGGCTACTGAGGTTGGGCTGGGCATGATGCTCCTTCCATTGGCAAACACAGAATAAAACTTGCCTCTTGGCCTGGGGTTAGTTTTATAAGAATACCAAGGCTTAGTTCAACAACCCTGGGTTTGGGAAAGGCCAGCTGCTCCCCTACAGGTTAATGTTGATCTCTACTTGTGTTCCTGCCTAGGGAAGGCTTAAGGAGAATTCTGAATCTAACTGGAAAGCTGCCTAGGGACTTTTGCCTGGCAGATTTATGAACCACCCTTCCTGCAGTACTATGTTATTAGCTGGTCTCTCTGGTGTTGTGCCCCCTATTAGACAAAATGCAGAGCAACCACCCAGATATGCATGGTACTCACTAAGAACCCCATCTTTGCTCTTTGCTTCTAACTGACCACAGGTGAGGAGGCCAAGGTTTTCCCATGAAATGAGACAAAAGAGAACTCCCTCCAAAGAGTACCAGAATGGTGGGGAACAAATGCCCTCTAGCTCTCTTTTTGGAAGGTAGGAACCATGGGCCCAGTAGACTCTACTGAGTGTGGCATTGTGCCCTCTTGTGATAGGGGTATACAGTTAAAAAGAAATCATTCCTCTTATCAGTCAAACATGTTTTTGTCAATTCTACTGTGTAACAGGTGCCTTAGCCTCAATTCTGAGTTCTGGGATATCAACAAAGATATTATTGGCTGTGAGTATTTGATACTTTGATTCTGTGGGTTAGGGGTAGTGGGACTATAGAACTATATCAACCTCATTACTTCTTGCTGACATCACTCTCCTGCTCCCCATTTGTTTGCATATCCCTTCTGAGATATATCTCTTTTCACATGCTTATTGGCCATCTTCTCTGGAGTAATTCTGGTTTAAATCACTTGCCTAGTTTTGAGTTGGCTTATTCATTTTTATGTTGTTAATAAGTAGTTTTGAATGTGTTCTCAATGTTAGTAGTTGGTATGGTATACAATTTTCAGCTAACTTCTTCCATTTTTGGATTTGAATTTCCCCTCTCTTGACAGTGTGTCTTTTGATGCTCCAAAGGTTTTCATTTTGATGTAGTAAAATTTACCTATATTTTCTGTCTGCTGGGATTTTTGGTGCCTTATTCAAGAAGTCATTACCAAATTCATTCAGCAAACTTTCCCCTGTGTTTCTTTATAAATTTCCTCTAAAGTTTTATAGTTTTAGAAACAGATTAAAGTTTAAGTTTTCCTGCCCTGGGCTTGCTCCAGCAGCAGGTTTTTGTTCCTGGACTTTTGTTCCAGTTTTCTGAGATTCACTTTATCTTCTTATCTATCCAACTTGAGGAAGCTGTCTTTTCTTGGACTTCAATTCTCTAATGAATCTAAAGGGTTGTTGGTTTTTCAGGTACTCAGTCAATATTTTGTTGTGAGAATTGGAAAGGCAACTTGGCAGCTCCTTATATGTCTTCACAGAAGGGTGAGCCCATATCTGGCACAACCAGCCACTGTTGTATGGAAGAAGTATATAACCATTTTCAACATGTGTTCTTTCTCTGTGAAAAGGAAAAATGGCTACTTGACTAGACAGTATGAAGACAGCTATAAGACTATCCATGGAGCCAGGCATGGTGGTGGACACTTGTAATCTCAGTGACTCAAGAGGCTGAGGCAGGAGGAACCTGAGTTCAAACCCAGCTTCAGCAATTTAGCAAGGGACCCTGAGCAACTCAGCAAGACTCTGTCTCTGATAAAATATTTTAAAATGGGCTAGGGATGTGGCTGGGTTGTTAAAAGCACATGTGGGTTCAATCCCTGGTACAAACAAACAAACAAAACCCCCACTATCCATGGAAAGTGTCTGGTGCAAATGAATACTCAGGGAATGTGTACTCTTTCCCCTTCTTTCTCTCTGTGTTACTTTCTGCTTAGAGGTGCTCCGAGATCTATTTGGTTTTCATGTATAAATAGTCAAGGCACAGGATGTATGTCTAAATAGAATCTATGGCTCTTGAATTGAGACCTAACTTTTATCTTCTGAGAATCCAGGCATATATGAAGTTTGTCACTTTGTCCAATTATCTGCCTGAACAAATAATTCTTGGTACTTTGTTCAATTGTTTCTCATCTACAGCTATGTTGGTATTAAAATAATTTACTTATCTAAGACAAGCAACAATCACTTGTAAAAAATTTAAACATTATGCTAAAGTCAAAAAGAAAAACATCTATTTTTATTAAGTAGTGATATGTAATTATTTGAGTCCTCTCTCCCCTATTCTTAGTCTACCTCAGGGTTTGCAATTTTGTTTTTTCTTTTTGTACAATGAGCTCTTTATTTCATTGATCCTTTGTGTTATTTTTAGTCTCCATTTCACTTATTTCTGCTCTCATCTTTATGATTTCATTCTGCTAAGTTTAGATCTAGTTCATCTTTGTTTTTCTAGTTGCTTAAGATGTAGTAACAAATTGTTTATTTGAGATAATTCTAATATTTGGTGTGGTTGTTGGTTGTTATAAACTTCCCTCTCAGTCCTTCTTTTGCTGTATTCCATTGGTTTTGGTGTGTTGTGTTCCATTTTCATTTGTTTTTAAATTTTTAAACTTCCTTCTTGATTTCTTCCTCTATCCATTGGTTGTTCACAAATAAATTGTTTAATTTTCATACATTTGTATACTTTCCAAAAATGTTCACATTTTTGACTTCTGGTTTTATTACATGTGATAAAAACATAATCAATATGATTTTAGTTTTCTTAAATTTGTTAAGACTTGTTTTGTGTCCCATCGTATGATCTACCTTGGAGAATGTTCCATGTGTTGATGGAATGCCACTGTTGGAAGGAATGTTCTGTAGATGTCTGTTAGGTACATTTGCTCTAGAGTGCAATTGAAATTTGCTTATTCATTTGTTGATTTTCTGCCTGGATGATCTTTCCATATCTGAAAATGGGATGTTAAAGTCTCCAACTATGATTCATTGGCTTGTCCTCTCTCATTAGTCCTATGAAGAGTTGTTTATATATTTATGTACTTAAATAGTAGAGGTGTATATATTTAGAATTGTTATTTCTTCTTGCTGAGTTGATCCTTTTATAATTCTATGATAACCTTTTCGTCTCTTTTTACTGCATTTGTGTTAAAGTCTATTTTCTATAATATAAGTATGGTCACTCCAGCTTTCTTTTGGTTTCCATTTGCATGGAATATCATTCCATCACTTTGATTTCAGTCTTTATGTGTTCTAGATATGAAATAAGTTTCTTGGGTTGCTGTTATTTATCCATTCAGTTACTGTATATCTTTTTTTAAGAGATAGAGAGAGTTTTTTAATATTATTTTTTTAGTTTTTGGTGGACACATGCCAGGCGAGCGCATTACCGCTTGAGCCACCTCCCCAGCCCAACTTTATGTCTTTTAATTGGAAAATTCAAGCTATTTACCTTCAGGGTAACTGTTTATAAGTAATGCCACATAACAGCCATTTTATAAGTTTTTTTTTCTGGTTTTGCTGTAGTTTCTTTCTGTCTCTTTTTTTCTTTCTCTTCTTGAGAAACAAATTGCTCTAGAAGTGTTTTGATTCCTTGCTTATTATATTTTGATATCCTATGATATATTATTGCTTTGTGGTTATCATAAGGTTCACAAAAACATCATTTGATTGTAACTAGCTATTTCAAGATAATAGCAACTTAACATAATTGTAAAAATAAGAACAGAAACAAAACAATGCATAAAAGAAAACACATGAAGACAATTCTCCAGTTGTGTTCCATTTCTTCCTGCATTTTGAATTTTTCATATTTCATTTTACATCTTTCTAGATTGCCTATGGCTTACAATATTAATGTAATTATTATTTTTAATTCTATTTTGGTCTTCATACTAAATATATGAACAATTTATAATATTAGAGCATTCTAAGTTTGTATAATTATTCTTACCAATGAGGTTATACCTTCCTATGTTTTCTTACTTTTAACATCTTTTTCTTTCCATTTGCTTTAGCACTTCTTGTGAAACAAGTCTGATAAATGCATATTCTCTCAGCTTCTTTGTTTGTTTGTTTGGGGGGATGTCTTTATCACCTCTTCCATTCTAAAGAATAACTTTGCCGAATACAATTTTTGGGGGTGATAGATTTTTTTCCCTTAACTTCTATGAAAATTTCCAGGATTTGAAGATGGCAGATTAGAGGAAGGCTGCATTCCTAGTTGCCCAATAACCTGGGATTCAAGCAATACAAGTATTGTTTCAAAGTGAGGTGGGTGAAAGAGGGATTTCATTAAATTCAATTTTGGTCAGAGTGTCTTAGAGACTCAGAAATTCAGTTGAATTGAACAAACAAGAAAGTATTGGATCCAAGCCAGAGGCTGTAGCAGCAATAGCACTAGTCTACTAGACAAGGGAGAGAGAGAGAACACAAAAAGAAACACAATGATCAGATTTGTTATGTAAAAACCTGAGATGAGAAAAGCAATTTGAATTTATCTAATCCAGAAGCTACACTGCAATCTGGTGTTTGAAAAATGCTCTGTATTTCTCAACTGGCAAACTGAGAGCTGACACAGGAGCTATCTTAAGGTGGCGACTCTATAGATGCTACTGTGAGGTCAGAGATTGTACTGCCCTGGCAAGCATCTACCACATGGCCTAGGGTGTACCTGGAAGTATGTGAGTGAAAGAGATACAGAGAAAATTTTACCCAGGGGGATTCAAGTCATAAAAAAGAAGAAGAACCTAACGTGGCTTTTCCTTTGACTCTGCATCTCTAGTGTCCAGGGAAGAGGGTGGTGAATCAATCTGAACAGGCAGGGGTGAATACTCTAAGGGATTAAGGCTTGGAAGGTTGTGTTCATGGGCAGCGGAGTGTGTGGAGGACTGACTCCCTTGCCCCACAAGTAGAATTCCTGGGAAGCTCTAGAGATTCAGACTACCAACAGAGATCAGTATCTTCCTGGCCCTAGGGTTTGTTGAGCTAATCTCTTCAGAGCAGACACCACACAACAAACCCTCTAGGGCCTTATTAGACATAAGACACAACCATTGGAACTCCCCTCATAGAACTCTGTAGCAGTCCCACCCTGGGGGTGCCTTGATCTGGTCTGTGCACGCAAAACTCCTTTGGCAGTACTCTGCACTCTAACCTATCTTAACCTGGTAAGAAGGGAAGCTGAGAGCTGTTTCAACCAGCTTCAATCTTAGGCCACTCCAACTGGCAGCTCAGTGAATAACATGAAAGGAGGACTGTATTACCAACCTCTAGTTCTTGTTCTGCCTTTCTGTTTCTTTCAGTTCAGGGCCTATTAGAAATGGAAAGAAGGACGGTTGGGCATAGACAATAAATATCCAATTTTGTATTTTTTTTTTAAATTAAGAATCCCTTCCTTTTTGATTTGTTTGATTTTTTTTGTCTGTGTTTTGGTGTTCTTGCTGTGTTTATTTGTTCATACATATATATGTTTGTTTATATTTTCTCATTTTTAGCATTTTAAAAAATGTATTTTCCTTACTTTATCTTTTAGGGTTTTTATTTTTTATTTCTTTATTTTTTATGCATGCTTTAATTTTTTTGTTCTCTCTTTCACTCTACTTTTGCTTGTTTTTTTCCTATTTTTTTCATTTCTTTTCTTGTAGATCATCTATGACATCTCTTCTGCATTCTCTCTGCTCACATATGTACATTGTAAACTCTCTTCTACCTTCCTATTACATTGTCAGTTCTCTTAACTGTGATTATAACATCTTTTATAACTCATTGGTTTACATAACTTCTACCTCCACCACTCATTTGGTTGCAATTATTATGCTGTGTATAACATTGAGAAACATGATGTTGCTTTAAAACCAGATCCACTACATGGTTATTTATTGTTTTTGCTGTTTCCACATAATGATCTCAATATTCCTGTTTTTGTGGTGATTAATGTTGTAGCTGTCATAGCAGAAATGGGTACTCTTTTTAATGCTGTATATTGTTTGCATTTTTTGTTGCTATTGTTTGTTTCTCATTGTCCTGTAAATTGCTGGGAACATACCAGGAACACAACAGATTACTATGGCAGAGACTATTCTACTGTCCTAAGCTCAGCCAAAATATAGCACACTCCCAAATTAATGACATTCAAACTTCACCTATATATAGGTGACCTTATATAAGCAGATAGAGATTTAGAAAAACACCCACACAGAAATGGTGGAACTAAAAGATACCATAATCAAATGAAATGTTCAGTTGCAATTCCTGCTAACAGAGTAGACCATGCTGAAAACAGAAGCTCAGAGCTGGAGGACAATTTTTTAGATTAAACATTCAGACAGTATTAAAGAAAAGAAAATAAGTAACCATGATATGAACATACAAGAACACTGGGACAACAATAAGAGACCAATTTAAGAATCATGGGAATTAAGGAGGGTTGTGAGATGCAGGCTAATGGAATAAGTAACCTCTTAATGGAAATAATAATAAAAAATCCCCAAAACCTTCAGAATGAGATGGATATCAATATGGAGGAGAAATCAGAATCTCAAATAGACAAGATCAAAAAATAACTTCTCCATGACACATTGTAATTAAAATGCCTAACATACAGAACAAGGATAGAATTTTAAATGCCCCAAGAGAAAATCATGGTTCACATTTAGAAGCAAACCAGTCAGAATCACTCCTCATTTTGGAGCATAAATGCTACAAGCTAGGAGGGCTCAATGTTGTGTTCCAAGTACTGAAAGAAAATAATTGTTGACCAAGATTGCTTGATCCTCTAAAGCTGTGTTCCAAGATCAAACTGGAAATAAAAACCTTCCAAGGTAAGCAGAAACTAAAACAATTCACGACTACAAAGCAGGCACAACAGAACTTTATTAAAGAAATACACTACACAGAAGAAAAAAAAACCTCCCAGAGCTCATAAATGTAGAAATCTCATTTGAAGAGTATCTGAGCAAATGAGAAACAGAAACAAGTTAAACATCAGAAATAAATTTAAACTGTAGGAATTAATAAATATCTCTATATAATAACACTAAAGATAAATCTTCTCAACTCTCAAATTAAAGGACATTTGCTGGCACATGGATTCAAAAACAAGAGCTAACTATATGTTGTTTGTAGGAGATTAACCCTACAGGCAAAGATAGCAACAGAATGAAAGTGAAAGGATGGAAGTTGATATCCCATGCAAATAAAGTTTGAAATAAGAAAGAGTAGATTCTCACATGAATGAAAAAGCAGACTTCAAAGCAAAATAATTCAGAAGAGACAATGAAGGTAACTTCATACTGATAAAAGGACCATTCCACGAGGATATGATAATAATAAATATTTATGCCCTAAGCTTGGGTGTAACAAATCACATACAAGAGATACTACACAAATTGAAGCCTCAGATAGACCCCAGTAAAATAATACTGGATGATTTCAATACCCCTCTCTCACCATTAGATATATCATCCAGCTATAAACTCAGTAAATACACTTTGGACCTGAAAAATATTATAAACTTAATAGTCATCTACAGAATATTTCATTCAACAACAGCTGAATATCCTTTCTTCTCAGCTGCTCTGGGAATGTTTTCTGAAATAGATAATATTTTAAGTCACAAACCAACTCTTAGCAAATAAAAAAAAGAGTTGTAATGCTTTGTACCTTATCAGAACATAATGGAATTAAATTAGAAATCAACATGTCAAAATCCTAAAGGAATTATATAAACATATGGAGATTGAATAGTACACTTTTGAATGATGAATGACATAAGAAATCAGAGGAGAAAGTTAACAAATCTTAGACTCAAATGAGAATGGTGATACAACATACCAGAACCTCTGGGACACTATGAAGGCAGTACTAAGAGGAAAGTTTATAACTATGAATATCTATATAAGAAAATCATATAGAACCCAAGTAAAATCTAAGGCTGCATCTCAAGGTCCTTGAAAAAGAACAAACCAATTCTAAAACCAGTAGAAGGAAGTAAATAATTAAGATCACAGCAAATATCAATGAAATAGAGAATAAAAAATTACAAGTGATGACCGAAACAAAGAATTGTTTTTTTAAAAAATATTTTATTAGTTGATGATGAACCCTTATTCACTTATACGTGGTGCTGGAATCAAACTCATTGCCTCACACATGCCAGGCAAGCACTCTACCACTGAACCACAATCCCAGCTCCAAGAAATGGTTGTTTGCAAAGATAAAGAGGATTGATTAAGCCCTTAGCCAAAAATACCTAAAGAAAAAGAGAGGAGACAAATATGAATAAAACTAGGGTGAAAAAGAAGTAACCACAGACATCATAGAAACCCAGGAGCTGATTAGGTACTATTTAGAAAACTTATACCTCAATAAAATGGAAAACCTAGAAGAAATAAATACATTTCTAGACAGATACAATCTGCCAAAATTGAATCAAGAGATCATAGAAAACCTAAAAAGACTAATATCTTGCCATGAGAAAGAATCATTAATAGAAAGCTTTCCAAAAAATAAAAGTCCCAAACTAGAAGAATTTGCAACTGAATTCTACCAGATATCTAAAGAAGAACTAATGCCAATGTTCCTCAAATTATTCCATGAAATAGAAAGGGATGGAACACTTCCAAATTCATTCTATGAAGCCAGTATCACACTCATACCAAAACCAGGTAAGAACACATCATGGAAAGAACACTACAGACCAAATCCCTGAAGAGCCTAGATGCTTAAACCCTTAATAATATACTAGCAAATCATGTTCAACAACATATTAAGATGATTGTATATCATGACCAAGCTGGTTTTATCCCAGAGATGCAAGGATAGATCAATATATACTAATCAAGAAATGTAATTCATCACATAAATAAAATTAAGGACAAAAATAATTATTCATTTCAATAAATGCAGTGAAAGTCTTTGACAAAATTTGGGATGCATTCCCAGTAAAAGAACTGAAGAAACTAGTGATAGAATAATCCCACCTCAACATCATAAAGGCTACATATAAAAAACCCCCACACCAAACTCATCGTAAATGGAAAAAATTGAAAGCATCCTGGATTTGCACTCTTACCACTCTTATTTAATATAGGGCTAGAAATTCTAGACAGAATAATTAGGCAAAAGAAGGAAATAGAAGGATAAAAATAGGAGAGGAAGTGTTCAAATTATCACTGCAGATAATATGATTCTATACTTATAGGATCCAAACAGCCTCACAAAAGACTGATAAAGCAAATTCAGCAAGGTATCAATTACAAAAACAATGTACAAAAATTAAGTATTTCACATATACCAGCAATGAATCTGCTGGGAAATATTAGCAAAATAATCCCATTCAAAATGCCTTATAAAATAATACATAGGAATAAATCTAATCAAGGAGCAGAAAGACCTCTACAATGTGAACTATAGAACATTGAAGAAATAACTTGAAGATCTCAGAAGATGGAAAGACCTCCCATGCTCATGCATAGGCATAATAAATATTGTTAAAATGGCCATACTACCAAAAGCAATATGCAGATTCAATGCAATCTCCATGAAAATACCAATGACATTCTTCCTGGAACTAGAAAAAGCAGTCCTAAAATTCATTTGGAAAAACAAAACACCCAGAATAACCAAAGAAATTGTAAGTCAAAAAAAATCACAATACCTGACTTCAAATTATACTAGTGGTATAAGTTGGTACCAGCATAAAACATAGACCAATAGTATAGGATAGAAGCCACTTAGACAAACCCATCCATTTACACTCATGATCCTTGACAAATGTGCCAAAATTATAACTTGAATAAAATAATGTCTTTTAGACAAATTGACTATGAAATCTGGGAATCCATATGCAGAAGAATTAAACTATACTGTTAACTCTCACCCTGCATAAAAGTGGAATGAAGCTTAACTCATGATGAATCAAGTCTTAAGAATTAGACCAGAAAGTATGAAACTCTGAAGAAAATGGACAGTCAACACTCCAGCATATAAGTACAGGCACCAACTTTCTCAGTAGAAGTCCTAAAGCTCAGGAAATAATGCTAAGAGTTAATGAATGGAATAGCATCAAATTAAAAAGCTTCTGCACAGAAAAGGAAACTATTAGGGATGTCAAGAGAGAATTTACAGAAAATCATTGCTAGCTAATAATCTACAAAGCATTAATTCCTAGAATGTTTTAAAAAAAACTCAAAGCAGTTAACATCAAAAACCCCAATAACCCAATTAATAAGTGGGAAAATGAATTAAATAGACACTCTAAGGAGACAAAGTACAAATGGCCAACAAACATATGAAAAAAATGTTCAAAAACATTGGCAATTAGGGAAATTCCGATCAAAATTACATCAAGATTTCATACCACATTAGAATGGCAGCCATCGATTCAGCAAATAATAATAAATGCTGGAGAGTATGTGAAGTAAAAGGAAGCTTTTCACGCTGTTGGTAGGATTACAAATTATAGACCCAGATACACATGGTGGGTCTATAATACAATGGAAAGTACTATGGAGGTTGCCAAAAATAAACAAACAAACAAAACTATGCATATAAAAATACATATGAAGATAGATATGAAATTATATATCAAGATAATATATATGAAAAAATATATATGTAAAGCTATACATATATACATATATATGTAAAGCTATACATATATATGTTCATATATTTATTCATAAATATATGAACATATATATTTGAATAAATATATGAACATATATATGAATATACATATATAAATAATTATACTCAGCTGTATCACTTCCAGGTATTTATCCTAAAGAATTTAAACCATCATACTATAGTTATATGTGTATACCTATGTTTATAGTAGTACAATTCACAAAAACCAAACTATGGAACCAGTCTAGGTGACCATCAATATAGATGAATGGATAAAGAAAAAGCAATATACATACACAATGGAGTTTTATCCAGTCATAAAAAATGAGATTATGTCATTTGCCTGGAAATGGCTGGAACTTGAGAACATTATGTTAAGTGAAATAGGCCAAAGTCAGAAGATCATATCTTTTCTCTCATATGTGAGGCCAAGGCATATCTTTTCTCTCATATTGAAGGTCAGAGAGTAAAAGTGAAAAGAAAGGTGGGGAGTGATTACATGGAAAGCAAAAGTGAGATCATTAGAATAGAGGAATAGTACCAGGAGGTGGAAGAGAGGAGGGAGGAGGAAAGCACTAGGGAGGGGTATTGTCTGAATTACATATTATATTGTGTGCATCTACTAATATGTAACAACAAATCTTTACATTATGTACAACTATAATGCACCAATATAAAAGAAAAATACAAGAGAAAATCTCAAATCACTCTTTCCTGCCCTATAAAGTTCCGGCTAAGAAGTGTGCTGTCAAGTGAACTGAGATACCCCTATTATTATTTGTTTCTTTTCTGCTGCAGCCTTGCAGAACATATTTTTAACCCTTTCTTAACCTTTGACTTTTCTTTCCCTGGATACTTATGTCCTCTCTAAGTCTGCAAAGTTTTCTGTCATATGTCTTTGAATAAACTCTCTACCCTTTTGCATTATTTTTGCCTATCTCTCCAAGAAATTGTAAGCAAGCTGGTTATTTTCTGTGATGCTATAGTCATTTCCACTGTTTCAGCAATGGGTGGTGCACAAATCCAGCTTTGCCTGGAGTATGTTGTTAATGTGATTTATTGTTTCAGTACTGGACGATAACCCAAGCATGGATTTGTCACAAATGTACAGTTGGTGTATCATTCAGAAAGAAACAAAGAAGACCTAGAAAAAGTAGGCTGTCCCCATAATCCTCTCTCTGGGGCCAGGGTAGGCCCAAGTGCCTTTCCACCACAGTTATCGGCATGTGGTCAGATACTGCATAAATCTGCTGTACTCTGAGCACAGTCACTGTGGATGGACAAGCTCTAGGCTCCTGTGTCACACCTATGACCACCAAAGCCATATAGCTATGTCATTTTCTAAGCCCACATCCCACAAAGACTAACACAACACTGGGTTAGAACCAAGGCCTACTTAGGTGGAATGCTGGTCTAAGACCATGCAATCAAGCACAAATGATGCCACCTGGAATTGGCAGAGGAATAGAAGGAAAGTAGGAAATTGGTAGGAAGTAATAGCATGTAATTTCTCACAACTGTTGAAGGACCTCAAACCAGTGTTTTCCCCTGACTGTCCAGGAAACCAAAGGATTCTTTGTGATTTCTCATCCTCATCAGGAGCTCTGGAAGTCACACATAAGTATAGGCCCATTCTGTAGTTTCTCTTCATTCTATTTCTTGTGTCTTTTGCTGTGCAGAAGCTTCTTAGTTAGATATAATTCCATTTGCCAATTTTTGTTCTTGTTTCCTGCACTTTTGGGGTTCCATCCAGAAAAACCACTGCCTGTCCCAATGTCTTGAAATTTTTCCTTTATATTTTCTTCTAATAGTTCCTGGCCTTATATTTAGGTCTTTGATCCATTTTAAGTTGGTTTTTAGGGGTGGGTTTTCTTCAATTTATAGTAATTTAATGTGCCTGAGACTTTTTGAAAAAGTGTGTCATCTTTCATTATAAATGTACATAACATACTTTGGAAAAAGCTACTTGTGACCAACTTTCCTGATAAGAAAATTTTCACATATATAAATATGCAGCATAACCTAATTTCTATTGACTGGAGTTTTTTTTTTATTAATCCCTTCCAGCCTCCAAAAAAATTTGAAAGACATGCAATCAACATTTGTCTTCCTTGGCCACTATATTATCCAGAAAATATATTCTTAGAAAGTAGTTTCCTTGGTTCCGATTTACCCATAATTTCATTCTTAAGTTTCTCTCATCCTTAACCACATTTTGTTGTTTATTTTGATTTGTTTTTTTGAATATTGCCTACAAATACAAATATTAAAATGATATTCAGTAATCATAAATACAAAGAAATTTAGATGATATTTCAGTTCACAGTGGCTCAAATTCCTGAAAACAGAAAGGAAGAGGGAGTCTTAGCTTATGATATAAAGAAAATGATAAAATTCCTTGTTTTGTCAATGCTGTGAGCACACCCTTAGGTGGATACATAATTTAACCAGATATTAGCAGGCAAACACTTAAGCATCTCACTCTTGTTTAAATAACAGATTGAGCTCATTGTACCAATCCTTTTGTGACAGGTTTGTTAGAGCAACAGTCAAAATTGCTCCTTTTGTCTTCTTATCCTTCCAACCAGGTTCTTTCTGCTTATGCTCCCCAGAAGTAAAAGCTGCTAGCAAGTTCTGTTTTCTGGTGTGTTTTAATGCTGCTGAATTTATTATTTTGAAAAGATGACAGAGTAGAGGAAATTTACATTCCAAATCATGCCGTAGTTTGAAACCCAAGCAGCGTGTGTATAGAGTCTCAGCAAGGTGGTTGAAAGGCACATTTCATTAAAATTCAATATTGGACATTCAAAGTGGCTTAAGGACTCAGAAATTTGGGCAGAGATAGTCTGATATCAAACAGCTTCAACTGTAGGCTGTTCCAACTGACAACTCAGAGAGCAATACAAAAACAGGAAGGGGTGAACAACTCCCACCTTTTGCTTTCTCTATCAGTAGATAATTAAAGAAGAAACAAAAAGAAAGATGGTTGGGCATAGACAGTGACCAGCAAACAGAAATGATTTGAGTTCTTTTTTTCCTGTTTGTATTTCTTCAATTTCTTTTTCTTTCCTGATTGCTCTGGCTAGATTTTCAAGGACCATGTTGAATAGGAGTGGTGAAAGTGGGCATCTTTGTTTTGTTCCTGTTTTTAGAGGACACTTTTCAGTTTTTCTCCATTAAATATATTGTTGGCCTTAAGTTTGTCATATACAGGTTTTCCAATGTTGAGGTAAGTTCCTTCTATCCTTAATGTCTCTAGTATATTAAACATGAAGGGATGCTGTATGTTAGGCATTTTGATTATGATATGTCTTGGAGAGCTTCTCACTTGAATAGGTCTAGTTAGGGTCTTGTATGCCTCCTGTATGTGTATGTCTATCTCATTTCTGATATGGGAAATTTTTTCTATAACTAATTTATTGAAAATGTTCTTTATGCCTTTTATTTTTATCTCCATCTTCTCTTCTATCCCAATGATTCTCATATTTGGTCTTTTAACGTTGTTTCATAGTTCTTCTGTATTCTGGTCATGTCGTATGATTTTTTCCCTTTATTGCATTCTGTGTACTCAAGGTCATATCCCCTGTCTTCAAGGCCTGAAGTTCTGTCTTCAAGTGATGAGGTTCTATTTTCTACACAATCTAATCTGTTAGTGATGCTTTCAGTTGAATTTTTAGTTTGATGAATTGTGTCCATCATTTCTAGGAGTTCTGCTTGGTTTCTTTTCATTGTTTCCATTTCTTTATTAAAGTGGCATTCCTCTCCTATCTTTGTTCTCTGTTCTGTGTTTTTCTGTGTTTTCCCTTCTTCTGTGGTGAATCAGCATCGCAATTGACACTGCTTTTGACAATCAATGCAGCAGGAATTGTGGATCAGTGTTTGCCTGCATCAAAAACAATACGTAACCATCAACTGAATCTGGCTTTAAAGCAAACAACAGGTGTCAACTATGTCTTCTACAGCAATAACAATAGCAACAGCATTGATACTTGGGGCAGGAATTATACAAACCAATTCTAAAAGATGATGAAAGCAGTTCATTTAGAGAGAAGAAATGGAGTTTACAAAATTCAAAAAGTAAACAGAGACAATGCAGAAGATATGTTGGATGAATGGTAATAATGAGAGGAGAAAAATAGGAAAAAATACTAGTAAAAGGAGAGAGGATGAGAGAACAAGAGAACTTAGCTGTTAGTAGGACTAGAAAAGAGAAATAAATGAAAGCAAAACAAAATCAAAATAAAGAAACCCAAAAAACAGCCCTCAAAAAAGAAGGTAAAGAAAAATATCTGCATTAAGAAATACTAAAAAATAGAAAAAAATCCCAAATATTTTTGTGTATATATGTACATGAACTAATCAGCATAGAAAAACAGCAAAGAAAAGGGGAAACGTTCTTATTGTAAAATGAGGGAATTGTCTCCACTGAGTTGATCAACATAGTCAATAAAACTCAGTGTTCACTTCCTATGTTCAATTGTCCTTTCCATTTCTAACTGGGTCACACTGAGAGAGAATGGGGTGTGGGAGAGCACACACAAGCATGTGCAAAGGAGGGCACGCAATGGTGGCTGGGGGTTGTTAACTCCTACCTCTTTTCTGTTATTCACTGTCCTGCCAATTGGAGTGGCCTAAAACTGAAGTTTGTTGAAATAAGAAGCTTGGTGAAATAGCTCGTAGCTTTCCTTCTCACCATGAGTAGAGTGGGTAGTATTGTCAACTGGAGTTTTGTCTTAGACCAGATCAATGCACTCCTAGGGTAGGTCTGCTGCAGAGCCTTATGAGTTAAGTTCCAGTGACTCGGTCTTCATTCTAATGTGTTCCTACAGACTTTCTTGGATGGTGTCTGGTCTAGAGAGATTAGATCAACTAATCCCTAGGGCCAGGAAGATACCAATCTCTGTTGAGATTCTGAATGTCCAGAGCCATTGAAGAATTCTACTCATAGAGCAGGAGAGACAATCCTTCACACAATCTGCTACCCATGAACACATCCTTTCCAGTAAGTCACTAAGTGTATTCAAACTACCCTGTTCAATTCATGACCCACTTCATCTTGACAAATGAGTGACCAATCTCAAAAGAAAAGTTAATTGGGATCCCCTTCATTTTTCTGATATTAATCACCCTGGGTACAATTCTCTTTTCACCTATTTCACTCAAATTCTTCTAGTTGTACCCTAGAGCACATAGTAGGTCCTCATTGGGGCAGTCTTTAAATATTTGCTGTGATTTTCCAGTCTCTTGTAGCAGCAAGATACATGTGGATGCCTCAAGATGGCTGCTGCCACAGCTTTCTGTGGCCAGTTGAGAAACACAGATCACTTTTCAAGCAACAGTGCACAGTGCAACCTCTGGATCAGCTAAGTTCTGGATGCTTTTCTGATCTCAGGTTTTTCCATACCAAATTTGTCTGTCACGCTTCTCTTCATGTTCTTCTTTCCCTCTGTGGTGAATCAGCACTACTACCATAGCTGTTGCCACAAAGGCTTGAATCCAATGGACTCTTTCTTCTTTTTTCAATGTACCAAAATTTCTGAGTCTCTAAAACACTCTGACTGACCAATTTTAGTGAAATACCTCTTTCTCTCAACTTGCTGAGAAGTAGTACACCTGATGTTTGAATTCCGAGCCATGGAGCAACTAAAAATGCAGATTTCCTCTAATCCATCTTCTACTCTAGTCCTAATAAGTGATTCTAAAAAACAGTCACATATGGTCTTGGGATATAGTTAAGTGGTACAGCACTTGCCTAGCATGCACAGGGCCCTGGTATTGATCTCAGCACTATAAATAAAACAAAATAGTCATATATACAGCCCTGTCGTCATAAAATATCTAGAGATGTGGGCAGAAGGTCATGGTTAGAGAGAGAAACCACAACAGAGAAACCTAAGTCAGGCACAGGACATGTGAAGAGGTAAAGAATTGAGAAAGAAAAGAGCAGTGAAAATCACTATGTATTATTTTGGATGCCTCTTTGACATAATCATATGATTACTTGATTGAGAAACTCCTATATGATAGAAGTTGTTCTCTATCATTAATGAACTTACAATTAAACAAAGGGATAGACTGGGAGAGGTGAAGTAATTTGGAAACAGTATAAGACAATACATGATTTAATGCTAAGTCAAGGCCTGTGTAATGTACTGTTGGTATTCAGTGAGGGGATAAAGGAACCTTGAAATGTTTGATAATTTTGTGTGAGAGGTGAGATTTCAGTAAGACTTGGGTCAGATCTGCAAAAAATGGAGGTGAAAGGAAACCCCATATTTACTAAGTATGTACTTTGAGGTACTCAGTGTGGTCATATATATTTGTATATATTTTGCTTTATTTGATCCTGAAAACAAGTCTATAATGGTGTTGATCCATGTTTATGTCTATTTTATGAAAGAAGTTAAGACCAGATTAGTAAAAGTAAAGTAACCCACCCCAAAACTGAGCTGGAAAGAAATGGGCCCAAGGTTTGAATTGACATCTCTGTCTCCAGATTCTAACCATGTGTCATGAAAGATAGAAATTCCTGGGGGCTGGAAAAGAGAAAATACTAGGAAAGTTGCAGGATAGAAATAATAATGAGAGGAAAGAAATCCTTTTGGGGAATAGTGGAAAACTAGGTTGCTGATAAATTTGTTGAGTTTGGAATTTTTGCAGAGCAATTTGGCTTGTTGTACAGAACATAGAGAGATTTTCAGCAGGGCAGGAGATGCAAAGAAAATGCTTATGGACTATTAGCTTAGAAGCAGTAGGTATAGGGGATATGGGTTGGGAAAACCCACATAAGAAGGTTATGATTATCTCCAGGTTTAGGTTGGTATGAATGGAACAATTCAAAAACACATGTGACAGATTTGAGATCAATTCAGAGGAAGAAGGATGACTGTGAAGTGTCAAACTTGAGTGCATAGGAAATGGTGTACTTTGTTAAGGAAGGTGGAAAGGGAAGTGACCAATTTTAGTGAAATACCTCTTTCTCCCAACTTGCTGAGAAATAGTATACCTGCCTATGCTTTTGGGATTCTTATTTGGCATAGTTGCTTAGGTACTTTCAGGAACCCTGAAACATTTGAGAGGTACACTAGGAAAGATCATCTCCAGAACAACATACAGGCAGGGGCCCATTAGAACATCTCCCTTTGTTTGATGAGGAGAATGGGTAATTGATGGAAGACTTTTAGGATGATGATCTCTCTTGAGTATTGTCCAGCCCTGTTCTGTGACACCATGGACTAGCCATGCAAGGCTAATGCTGAGCTGAAAAACAGAGAACTAGATGATATTACCTAATAGCAAAGATCTTTCTCCTCCACACTTTCCATCCCCTTGCCCTTTGGTCATGGGGAGAATTTGACATTTATTCATTGCTTAGTGCTCCCAAGGGACCTGGTACTTGTTAGGAAACCTAAGATTCCCCTAGACAGTGATGGCTTTTAACAATGAAGACTCTGAAAATTCTGGGCAGGTCACTGATGTCTCATGGCATCATGTGACAAAAGATTGTCTAAGATGTCTAAAAGCTAAAGAATGTGATGTTCTGTTCTCAGAATTGAATGGAGGCAATGCTACCATTGCTTCCTTGTATTATATTTCTAAGACTGTAAGTGAGACAATATGGTGGCATTAAATAGTATTAAAATGTATCATTTTTTATGATTTTGACTCTAACTAGTAATAGTTTGATTCTACCCAGTGGTAAGAACCATTTAAAAAATTTTAGTACCAGATTGTGTGAGTTTTGGGGCCAAAATGAAAGAAAGAAAAAAATATTTGTAACCAGGAATTTCAAGTTGTAATGGTCAAAAGCCCCAGCAAAGGAGCTGGAAACAAATCCCCCCATTCCTCTCAGTGCCAGTGTGTTTAGAGTTATAGAGTCACACATCATTGATTTCTGGGGTAGGATCACAATGTTATATCACCAAGATGTTAAATAAAACGTATGTGTGTCTGTGTACATGTGCACATGTATGTGTATGTGTGCATAAGTGTGCTATTGGATTTTGAGTTACTGCTAACTCCAGAACAGATTTTGATACTTTACATTTGGTTTATAACATTGTTGACTAATTTGGGATCTTTTGTTCCTTGGCACCCATTTTCATTAAATTGATGGTTTGCCATGAAATGCACTATATTGTATACTAGTTTAAAAGACACTGGCCATTCAGAGAAGTATGGTGGAACTGAACAATACAGAGTTCAGCAAGGCTGAAGCCCTGATGGCTTGGTTTATTTGTGTTCCCAAGTAGTGAGGTAAGATCATGGCTGAGGGAGGAAGAAGATGGTATGAAGAATTACCTTGCCCGTGTTTAATCCTTCTAAAGAATTTAATGGGGGCAGTTTACACCAGTTCAAAATGATCAACTGGGAATTTTTAAGGAGCTTAAAGTCTGGTCAGTCATTTTGCTTGCAAATGGAGCGAGAGGGTTTTCTGCAGATCAAGCAGAAGAAGTGGTGGCTGTTAGCACAAACCCACCAGGAAGCGAAGAGAGCCACAGCAGTTCTTGCTTAGTGGTTTTTGCAATCATGCCAGAAAGATTTCTTTCTTCCTTCCTCCATCCTTCTCTCCCTTCCTTCTTTCCTTTCTTCTTTCTTTGTTTCTGATAGATTTCTGATGTCACTAAAAGTAGCAGGCATGAGTTTGTTAAAAAGGAAGGAGAAGAAAAATGGGGACACTGTAAATGAAAAAAAGTGCATCCTCTTAGAGAGGACAGAGTCAACTCCTACTGCCAAGCAGTTTTACTGGAAGTTCCAGGGAAGTTTCCAGAGAGCCTTGACCAGGTGCTTCTCTTGACTATTGACTGACAGCAGGATTGCATCAGACTTCCATGTCTCCACTGCACATGGTAAATATCCAAGGCAACTCTGAGTCACTTTGGCCCACCCTGATAAGCTCTAATTTTCCTGTGTTTCTGAATTCTGTGTGGTCTATCTAAGAGTCATTAAAGTCTCATCTGGTGCTCTCCTTTAGGATAAATTGTGCAGTACTTATTGTCAGGAAGGAGCATTACAGGTCTGCAGATAATAGGTTTATTGCTAAGGAATTTAGCATGTTCTATTGACTTAAGGTAGGCAGGGCTGCAGGTGAATTGCTTTTTAAAAGAAAATGTGAAATCAGCACAGTAGACCCATTTCATAGAATTATCCCCTTAACTTATGTTCCCCTATTCACATCCGTTTGTTTCCTATTGGTGTTGATGCCTACAAATCCGGAACAGCTAAATCCAAACCTTAAGCAACACACATAACAATACATAACAAGCCTTATGCCTTAAGTTGGGTGAATGATTGAGAACTGCTCCTCTGGGGAGATTTCCACAGTTGTGATCTGGTTCCCTGGTCCACTGCAGAGCACAGCTCCTTCACTAAGCAAGACTTTTGTAACTAAGTCCTAGACCAGAGGCTTGATTCTGGGGATCCAATAAATCAGGTCTCGCCCCTTGCCTTAAAACAGAACTAAATAGAAAATTAATGGTGGAAAAAAGAAAAGGAGCTTGGATCAATATAGCTATACTGGGGAGACAAGGGGGACCCATGTCTAAACCCTGAGTTTGAGGGGATGACAATAAGTTGGAGGTTTGATTGAAAGGGGATTGAGGGAAAAGGTTGGGGTTTGCATAGCTGGATGGTTTGCAGAGCTACCAAAGCAGGTGATCTTGTTTAGGTGTGGTCTGATTCATCATTATCTCAGGGTTTGTCAGGAGGAGTCTTGTCACATGGGGCCTTGTTACCACAGGAAAGTTGCCATTATTTTGCACATAGTTTTGACTTATGTCACAAGATGTTTGTTAGAGCTTTTTTTTTTTTTTTTTTGTCCCTGGAATCCAACATCACTCTAGAAGAGAATGGCTCAGGAGAACTCAGAAGGAGAGATAAAAAGAGTTACAAAGATAAGATGGAGTCAAAATGAAGTTAGTTCAGTGACTGGGTTCTCCTTCCCTTTCATTGCTTTGGAAAAGAGGACTGGGCTGGTTATTGCAGACCATAAAGTGTCACTTTGTCTTCATCACCTTCAAGGGGACAGAGCCTAGGCAGGATTTGATTCTAATTTTGACAATAAGTCTTGAGGAAACAGTGGAGGAAAGGATACTTATTACCACACATAGAAGTAGGGAAATGGTGCTGCATGAGTAGACCTGGCAACCCTCAAATGCATATGGCAGGGCTACTAAGTGTCAACTGCAGTGAATGACACTTTATTTTTTGGCTTATTATTTAGCACTGAAAAGCATGTAGTGGAGATGATTACAGTAGCACTTTGGGAGACTGAGGTACTCTCTGGCCCATGCTTTGGAGAGATACTATGCGTGGTCTTCCACCAGGCTAAACAGGAAACCTCCAAAATCCATATTGCCCCAGAGAAGGATGACCAGCCCTGAAAAAGTCCACTGTCCAATAAGGTGATACTTTCTTGGCGTTTTTAAAGCTGCCTTTTGGATTTTCTGGACCAAATAGCCCACTTTTTCTTTTGAAGAAAATGAGAGTTTTTTTTTTTTTTTTTAAATATGGGAGTGGAGGGAGTAAGCTAGTGTGGTAGTACAGTGGGTAAATAAGGAGAAGACTTGGACACTTATATTGCAAACTCTCCTGGAGGTTTCAAGTAGCATCATTAAAGGAGCTTCATTTTTAACTTCATCTTCTTTGTTATCACCTAATCCTCCTGAAGTTATGGCAGAGACTCTGCGATAATACCTGACCCTGGAAAGGCCAACCTGCCAAGAGAGTGGATAAGCAAATTGGTCTAGATAGCATGTTGACTTTTGTATTAATGCAATGGTTTTTCTTTGTTTTAAGGGATATTTATTACAGTGTTAAATAAAAGTGTAACATAATAAATGTGTAGAATAAATGTGCAATAACAAAAGAAAACTCTTGGTATAAACTTCAGTTTCTGTACTCCTTTTTTATACTACCTGGCTTTTCCCATAATATTATTACAGCAAGACTGTGTTAATTGTGCATCTTTTTAAGAAATGTGACTTTGGTTAAGTAAGTCTTAGCATAGTTTTGAATAGTTTGGTTTGGTTTTATAGAGTGTTCTCTATAAATATTTGAATGCACAAATACCAGATGTGCTATTTAGAAAAATCATATTAATGTTTTAGTTTTTAAAAGGAGGACACAGGTTAGAAAGGATGGGGAATGTGCAGACTCATATTGCAAAAATAATCTACAACCAATATAATCTAAGTATGAACAGTATAAAATTAGCAATTTAATTTATAGACTTCAACAGTTTCAATACATGCATGTTCAAATGTGCTAACCTACTGAAACTAGCTAGAGCCTAGATATTTTTTCTCTTCCACCATTTCAGGTAAGGAAGAAACTCTTCCTGAGAAAATAGTATTGAAGTGTCTTATTTGGCAGTGTGGTATCTTTTGGCCTTGGTATGTGTCTATTCTATAATAGGATAAGTAGTTCTCCCTAGAGTTTGGTCATGTGGATGCCCACAGGAGATTTCAGAAATATCGTGTATATCACCAATTGTCTAATTTGAAGAAAGCATTTTTAGTATATCCCTCAAGGCTGACTATTTAGCACTTCCACTGTTTTTTCTTCTGGCAAATTTGGGTCAGTACCTGTGGTTTATGAAGACTGGAGCACACTTGGGCTCCAGGTATACCAGGAATCCAAGAGTGGTTGGGAGCTGGGGGAGTGAGACAGGTCTAGAAAGTAAGAATGGAGTCAAGGAAGAACAATTTTCATGAAGGGAGTGAGCTGACTCAAGTACTACCAGTGGTAGATAGATCAAATTTGTTGCCAAGTTTCATTTACCGACTTGTTGAATTTGAACCTCCTATTTCTGCTCCAAATACCAAGGTTAGCAGTGGGATGTTCTTACAGGTAGTACAGACTTGTTAATTTGTTTTGTTAACTTGTTCTTCTGGCGGCTACTTTAATGACAGTTGATTTGGCTCATCACAAATCATTATGCCTAGAATAAAAGCAACTGGAAACCTATATTCCACTGATAGGGACTCAGTGGCATCACTAATTCTGAGGCTTGCACGATAGTTCTAGTCCACAACTGCTAGTTTAATAGTGTCATGGGGTTGAATGATGGAGTGCTAACCTTGGTTAATTTATTTTATGTTATTATTTTTTTTTTCTTTAGAGTACTTCTCACCTGTAGTCAGCAAAATCCTGTGGGCAAATTGATATTCTGTGCAGGCAGAATAGATCCTGACCTTGAGTTGGCCTAGGTGTGTTTTTTACTGTTAAGAGAACATAATTCAGGATGAAAGCTTGTCCTAGGAAGAAATGGAAATCTAGGTAGCTTGGTGAAGTTTTCAAAAAATGATAAGAAATTCCTGTGGAATATATACAACTCAATGGTTTAGAGATATTGGCAGTTTGAAATATGATAAGGAAGGTTTGTGAAAGCTGATCATATGAGTTTTTTCCTTTATTCTGTTGATTCAGTTAATACTGATTTATGTATATTGAAACATCCTTACATCCTTGCAATAAATCTATTTTAGAAATGATGAATTACATTTTTGATAGGCCTTTAGATTTGATTTGTTAGTATTTTGTTGAGACAAGGACAGAACATACAAAAACTATAAGCCAATATTTCTGATAAACATAGATATTGGCCTATAGTTCTTTTTTTTGTTGGTTGTGTTCTTGTCTCCTATTGATATCAGAAGGATGCTGGTCTGGTAGAATGAGTTTGGAAGATTTCCCTTTGTTTTAATTCTTTGGAATAGTTTGAGAAGAATGGACACTCATTCTTAAAATTTGTTTAACCAGGTATGGTGGCACATGTCTGTAATCCTAGTTTCTTGGGAGGCTAGAGCAGAAGGATTACAAATTCAAGGCCAGCCTGTTAGTGAGATTTTATCTCAACAGAGGCAGAAAAGGCATCAGATAAAATTAAACATCTCTTCATGATAACATCCCTGAATAAATTAAGTATAGAAAGAATATATAACAACACAAGGAAGGCTATATGTGACAAAATCATAGACAGGTACAGAGTGAATGGGAAAAGCTGCAAACCTTTCCTTTAATATCTGGAAAAATACAAGGATATCCACTCTCACTACTCAACAGAGTACTGGAAGATTTAGCCAGAGCAATTTGACTACAGAAGAATTAAAGGAATTTGATTAGGAGGGCAAGAGGTTAAATTATATGTTTGTAGATGATATGATTCTAGGTATAGAAAAACCTAAAGACTCCACTGAAAGACTATAAGAAGTGAAACAATTTCAGTAAAAGATACAAAATCAATATGCAAAAATCAGTAGTATTTTTATATACCGATAACAAATTTGCTGATGAGAAATCATGAAAACATTTACCCCATTTATGTCAGCAACGAAAATACAAAAACAAAAATTAAGAATCTAGGAATCACTATATCTAAGGAAGCAAAAGTCTTTTACAATGAAAATTACAAAATACTGACAAAAGAAAGTGAAGATACAAAAAAAAAAAAAAAAGTAGAAAGTCCTCCCATGCTCATGGACTAAAGGAATTAATATTGTTAAAATGTCCATACTACACTAAGTGATTTAAGATTTGATGCAATCTCCATCAGAAGACCAATGGCATTCTTCACAGAACTAGAAAATACAATCCTAAAATTCACATGGAAGCACAAATAGCTAAAGCAATCTTAAACAAAAAGAATAAAGCTGGAGGCATTGCAGTATCTGATTTTATGACATACTACAAAACCACAGTAACCAAAACAGCACAGTGCTTGCATGAAAACAGACACATAGACCAACTGAATAGAATAGATATCCCGGAAATAAACACTTACACCTATGGAGATCTGATTCTTGATAACAGGGCCAAAAACACACATTGAAAAAAAGCCAGTCTCTTCAATAAATGGTACTGGGGAAACAGCACATGTAGAAGATTGAAACTTGGCACTTCTTTTACCCATATAAATATCAAATCAAGATGGACTGTTAAGCACCTCTTCTAAAAAATGCACATTAAAAATTAAAACATTAGTCAAAATTATATTATGCAATGAGTGATTCCTTTGGAAGACAGATTTGAAAATGGATTATTCTTGCAAGAACTCTTAACCCCTGTCCCCCTAAAATATCTTTGAACTTCAATTTTGAGAAGACTCTCTTTAATGCTTGTCTTCATGAAACCCCCTTTTAAAACAGCAATGCCTCTAACCATTCCACAGCTTTCATTAGGTATGATCTTAATAATTGTACAGTGCACATTTGACCAATGCTAATTGGGCCCTGTTGAAATTGTAATTGAGCTAATACAGCTGAGTAGGTTATGCATGCAAGCATATGAATTGTTGGAAAAAACAAACAAACCTATTTGCACATAAAAGTTCCCTGGACATCTATCAGAGTTGTTTAATGAGCATATGACCAGAAACTCTGTTGAATATTTTTAAAGTTAAAATAAAGTTCTAAAAAGTCAACTCTTACCAAATGCAGCAAATATAGATTACAGTAAGAAAAAAGCACATTTTTTTGTGTGTGCTAAAACATGTTACCAACATTTTTTTTTTAGATTGTGGGATTCAATTTCTTCTTCATTTCTTTTTTCTTTGTTCATTCTCCACCCCCACCTCCCACCCCCCTCTCTCTCTCTCTTCTCCAATCTATAAAAATACAGAATATAATCTCACATTACAATATTCATATTACAATATTGTTTACAATCAAGATGTCTCCCAGAGGAGAAGGCAAGTACCATGAAGAATGTCTGTTATAAAGTTAAGATTTGACTGTACAAACCTATTGTGTGTGTGTTTTAACTAGGATTCACAGTAAGATCCAGTTTTTTTTCTCCTGTCAACAATTTATCCATCAATGCATCATATCTTTTATGGGTTGATATACCAGACTCTATACTATTTTATCCAACTTATCTTGTTTAGGCTAGAAGATAGTGTGGCAAATATGCATGCTGGAAAACTTTGGGTTCTAAGAAGATACTACTTTATTTTTGGTGATGGAATTCAATGTAACAGTCATTTCTTGCTCTATATAAAGGAAAGGCTGCAAATGGAGAATGACTTTAGTACACCAATGGTTTGAAGGTAAGAAAAGAGAAGAAAAATTCAATGTAAAAAGGCCCAGGGCAAAAGAATGGGGTAATGGAGGGAAGATGGGGAGGGTGAACAAGAGCTGAGTAAATTCCATGGAGGTGGGTGGGGAAAGGGTGGAGCTGGGACCATTGGCTCAAGAGCTGAGCAAGAGCCCAGAGAATATAAAAGGCTGGTTGAGCCAGGTAGGAAAAGCAGGCTGAAGCCAGGGAAGCCACACAGGCTCAGGTCTGTGGGTGAGATCTGTTGCATTCTCTAGAGAAAGGCTGCCAGTGCCAAGAAAAAAGGCCCAGATGTCTCACCTGTTCTTGGTCCACCTCCTAGGAATCTGGCTGCTGCTCAGCCAAGTTTCCACAGCACCCCAACCAGGATGGTGGGAAGAGGTTGTTCAGATGTGTGGTCGCCAATTAGTCCGAGAAGTGATCAACATTTGTGGCCATGCCACCTGGAACAGGCCAGTGAGATATCCCCATCGGAGATCTGCAGGTGAGAGCTTTGGTTTGCCTAGGCTTCCCCCATCCGCCACCAGTGGTCCATCACTTCCCATTGGTTGCTATGGGCCTGCCAACCTATCCAAAGGGGACTCAGGAAGTCTGAGATGTCATCCTGCTAGTGGTGTTTGTTGCCCAGCTTGAACCTTTCCTTTATAACTTGCTTTTATTGAAAGAACCTCGAAGGGAATCTTGCCAGAGGGAGGAGAAATGCAAGAATAGCAAAAAGCCTCATCTAAGAGATACTTGGTATTCTTTTCACCTGGTACCATGTCAACACTGTGGGGACATGGGGGAAGCCACAGAAGAGGTGATGCTGCACAATTTCCAGCAGGAGATAGGTACAGTCCTGGACCCCAGAGGAAAAGCTGAGTAGGTCAGGTGGCAGGCATGATGGTAACCTAGCTCCTAGGTGGAGCATCTCCTATTCAAAGGAAAGGGGGCAAAAATTGAGCTGGTTATCTTCTAGTTTCTGTACCAAAGGATACATTGCAGCATGGTGAGACCTCTGCTGGGGTCCTGAAAAGTGAGATAGCAAGTGTCTTAGAATTAGTGACTATCCTTCTTGTCAAAAACTGGCAGTGGCCTATGCCACGAAGATTACCTCCACTCCCTTTGAATGTACCTTGTGGTGGGAGCCTGGCCTCCCCACCTTTTGAATTGGGTCTCGTACTTCAACTGTGACAGAGGTGATGGAAGAGAAACAAAAATGACTCGATGAGTAAAGAAAAAACATAAAGGACACCAGGGAAATGGGAAGCTTGCTTCTTAGACCAGGAAAGCTGAAGACTTTATTGTTGCTTTCTAAAGTTTTAGAAATTGCAATGAATACATTTTTTAAAAGCAAAATCTCAGAACTAGGAGCAGTTCAAATATGGATTGGTTTTTAAAAAATATGTTTATTATTTCTAAAGCATTTAGGAAGATTAAATGGAAGCCAAGTTAAAGAAGCAGTGAAAACCCATAGAGGGTTCTATTAAATCCAGAGAAAGCAAGCTCAATTACCAACAATTAAGTGTTTTATATTTTATATGGTGTATGTAACTTATCACAAACTTATCACAAAGTAGATTTGTGATACCATTTGCATATAGTATACATAAGTGATCCTCATGTAGAATCAATGTGTAAAATAAATACATTTACTTTTCTTTCTTTTTTGAGCATGAAAATGATTTATTGATTAGACATTTGATTGTTTTAAGCAGTAGGCCTATTGAAGATAGAATTACATAGCTCATGGAATAGAAAAAAAGTTCCATCCAGCACCTGCATAATTTCATATTTCCTGGGGACAATTTATGCATTCTGTATCATAGCCTCACCCTAAAACATCTACAGTGCTTGATGTTGATGAACTTGAATAGGATATAAGAAACTTCACGGATGCTCAGTTTGGCAAGTATCATTAGTGATATGACTTTCAGAAACATTCTTATGCACTAGAAATAGCACTACCTGCAGTGAGTCTTTGAAAATTAAAGAAAAGAATGCCATTAAATATAATCTTCAAAACAGGAAGGAAAAAATATATATCAGAAACAATGTTGCAATGGGATTTTCTTTCTAGGAAATTAAAAATGTAACTTTTAATTAATAGGTGATTTGTTGGTATTAAAAATCAGAGAAAAAAACAATTTAACATAAATGGAATTTAAGAAAGAATGCAGGACTATTAATATGGAACAAGAGCTTAACTTCTTTGGCTAACTTATTAAAAACTGCCAATTGAACATTTTTAGTCAAATTTTATTTAAAAACTACAGCAGATCAACATTACAATTCAATAATCTAATCTAAGTATGCACTTGACAATGAAGCACATCTGAGTATGGAGAGAGAGAGGGAGAGAGAGAGAGAGAGAGAGAGAGAGAGAGAGAGAGAGAGAGAGAGAAAGCTAGAGAATATGAGAGAGAAAAGGGAGGAAGGAGAGACAGAAGACTTGGATTGTCAGCCTGTTGACCCAAGAAGAACTGAGATGTCTAATTTGTTCAGTTGAGACCAGGCATCATGTCAAATCTCCATTTTTTTAGAAGGCAATTAAAAATCACAATTTCAACAGCCCACAAATCAAACAAAAATATTATAGAAAGAAATTAAAACTATGTTCAAAGAGTTTTTTCTCCCAGCTTGTTTTCAGCACCCCAAGGAAAATAAAAGCATCCATGACTATCACAGATGAAAACAAATGTATGTCATTGGAATCAGTTATTTTTCTCTGAGGTATTATTTTCCTGAGGTATAAAATCTATATAGAAATTTGATACCATACTGTAACAAATTGTATTCTCTCTCTCTCTCTCTCTCTCTCTCTCTCTCTCTCTCTGTGTGTGTGTGTGTGTTGGATATTGAACTGAGGGCCTTGTGCATGCTAGGCAAGCGCTCCACCAACTGAGCTATATCCCCCAGCCTCAAATTGTACTTCTCATAGTTCTGTTTTAATTTTATTTAAACCCTGTTTAATATAATTTTTTCAATGTTGTTTTAATGATCTGGTTCCAGTTCTTTTATATTTGCTTTTATGTCAATAATTAATATACTGGCTACCAGTTCTAATCAGGAAAAAAAATCTTGATAATCTCTTCATTGACAGCACCCAGCAGAAATTACTGATGTGCAAGCAAACCATAAAAGATGCAGCTCTCTAGAAAGCACATTGTGTTGACTATTTCCTTGTCTGAATATTCTTTTCCATGATTCTTGATGAGAGACTGTTTCAATCTTGTAAACATCAGTGTGCGAGTCTCACTACTATGCAGTTTCACGTTCTTGGACAGGAAGTGAAAAGCTAGAGAAGTCTGAGTTTTAATGGCTGATAAACCTTATATCCTGTAGAGGAGGAAAACACTTTTCCTTTTTTGCTACTTAAGAATGTGGCAGAAACGCATGCTGAGGTAGTCCATTCAATCCTTATTTTTTTCTTTTCTAAAAAATTTGGTCTCAGAATATTTCGGGAAGGGTGACATTTTGAAGAAGACACTGCTGGGACCAGCTTCCATTGAAGTCTAATGCTGGGCACCTAGCTGTCCTCTTCTGTTGCTTTATCCAGGCACAGATTACTATTCACATGCCACAGGGTTAATTTCACTGGATCATATTCCTGGAGCTGGTTGCTTTTTAGGTGGTGGCATTTGAGCATGGTAACTGGGCCATTAAGTTTGGATACATCCAAGCAAAAGTCATCTGTTCTAATTTCTTTATTGGCAGTATAAGAGAAAACCTGATTGCCTCCCATACCATGAAAATTAAAAATTCCAACTTTTTCATTTTCTCTTTTAGCCATGTTATCTAAACACTAATTTGTTTCCACATTTCATATCTCTCCCAACGAAAAATAGTGATGTGGAATCTGAGAATCAGGGTAAATATTCTCTAAGTACCAAGAAAAATGTTTGTATTGTAGTTTGTGTCTTAGACCAAGTCTTGAAGATATATCCCCATAATCTATCTTTGTCACACCTGGAGAAATTAGATAGAAAATATTTTTGAGTTCATCCATTTATACTTCTGCAAGTTGTTTATTATTTTTATTGATAATTTGCCCTGTGCCTCCTGGAAATGTGTATGGATCAGGTAACTTTCCAAAACACATGTTCAACATGTGAGAAAGTGACAATTTCCAAAGTTCCTCCACATTGCCAAATCTTAAAGGAGATTTCTAGTTTTTCCTCCTCTCCAAATATGCATTCTAGCATCATATGTTCCAATTTCCTGACCGTAATCTCTGTCTATTGGAAAAAGGTCTCCTGCCATTGTAGGTGATCTACCAGGAAGAGTCTAATCATCTTTCCTTCTGTTCATTTCTCTCTGGGAAACAGGATACCAGCAAAAATTGAGCTTCCAGTTGAATCCACCATAGGTCATATCAGAGCTTGCCATGTACTCAAAAGTATCATCAGTGATCACGTCAATGATAGGACATATCACTGTTCTCCTGTCATGTTTGATCCTTGCTAAGAGAGGCTCCAACCACCCCACTGTGCACTGGTGATGAACATCTAAGAAGGTGATCACCTGGCCTTTGGTCACTGTAGCTCCTTTCAATCTAGCTCTGATCAATCCAGAATGCTGTTCCATTCAAATTACATGATCTGGCACTTTTATTTATTTATTTTGTATTTTTTGTGGTGCTAGGGACTGAACCAGGGCCTTGTGCATGTGAGGCAAGCACTCTACCAACTAGCTATATCCCCAGCCTGCACTTTTAGTTTCTTCACATAATTCTCTAGAGGTCTTTTCAAAAAGTCTCTTTCATTGGCATCATTTACTAGAACAGTATCTTCTATCATGAGCTTGGTGAGCGATTAAGGACACTATGGACAGTTCACAGAAGTGTCCTCCAAGCCTCATTATGGAAAACAATCACCACACTTGTGTAGGAAGATTATATGGATACACCTTTGTTTTACACCCTTCTAACCTAACATCTGGTAAAGATCTGTTGTTTGCAATCATCTCACTTGCCATTAAATTGAACTGATTGATTTTAAACATCTCTTTCATCTTTTCTTGATCCTCTTTAGGAATGACAACTGGTTTCCCCATTTCTCCAGGACCTTCATGAGCTTTTTATGCTGGCTGTAGAACATTCCTAGCAGGAAGTCCTCTCTCATTTTTCTCATCACATTTGTTGCATTCATTGAAGTAAAGCAGCAAGAACGTATCCAACAGTACCCAAATTAAGGAGGTGGCTAGGACCACCCTGCAATATACAAATTTACTCATGGCACTTTAAGTCAAATGCAAAATTTAAAAAGAAAACACACACACACACATACACACACACACACACACACACACTATGAAAATTATTCCAATCCAGTTTCATCAGAAATCACATTCACACCCCCAAAGCGGTTTTTCACATGAATTTCAAATCCATGTGTCCCACATCTTCCTGTTCCGTGTGCAGCAGTGGTGGCTGCAAGCGATCCTCTGGGCAGTCTCTGGCAGTCACAGCGCAGTTCCAATGTGCTGCAGAGAAGGCGCTACTCTGGGGCTGCAGTCCGCAGCACTGCACATTTACTTTTCTTTATGGGATTTAAAGTATGATTTAAATTTATTTTCTACATTGTCAGAGATTGATATAATGCCATTCATTTCATAATTCTTGTATAATAGTTATAAAGAATACCACAGAATCTTGGAATTTACTAATTCAAACTAGGAAAGATGAGATTGCTTTGTATTTGCTTTTTGTTTGTGTTCTTCTAACCTGTTTCTCTTTTCAATATCAAAGTCTATTGACTTGGAGTAAATAGTCTGGGGAAAAGTGATTGCTAAAGAGATTTGTGAGAGACATATCCTCAGCTAATTATATCAGAGCTCTTGGAAATTCCTCATTTTAAACTTTATTCTGAAGCAGTAGCTTGCCACCATGAGTTTGGATAGGTTAAGGTTATTATGGTCCTCTTTAAGGGTTACTATCATAAGTAAAATTTTTTTAGTAATGGAAAAGATTAAAAAATCAAAATCCAGCATGGAGCACTGGCATCGACAGTTGTACTCCCAGCAGCTAGGGAGGCTGAGGCAGGAGGATCACCAGTTCAAAGCCAGCCTGAGTATCATAGCAAGGCCCTAAGCAATTTAATGAGACTCTGCCTCAATGCAAATTTTCTTTCAGTGTGGTACCTCCAATCCATCTTTTCTGTCCCACTTTGATTAGGCTCTTATGTATAAAATATATTTTCCACTGCTTGAACAACAAAGGTTAAAGTAAGATGACAAACAGTAACTAATATGTGACCATGGCAATGGGGTGAGAGTAAAAAGCTGGTGGAGGCTGCAGTGAGCTGCAGGTGCCTTCAATATGATGTTGGGATGCAGTTTAGTGGTTAAGTGCCTCTGGATGCAATCTCTAGTACCAAAGGAAAAAAAAATTCCATCTTTTGTTTAAATTAGTGATTCAATGAACAGCATGACATCAGAAAGATGAGAGATGAATGTCAAAGCAAAGAGGGGATGACGAGAAAAAGAGGTGACAGAGGACCAAGTGGAGTAAAGCAGAACTTTGACAAGATTATATTACTTTAAGCTACTCAAATATAAGGAAACTGGGTTGCTTAGATAGCAGGATACTTGCTGCTTCTTGTTCACTGTTCAAGTATATTGAGGAAATGCCTTCGTTTTTGTCTCTTCTTACTTTTACAGTTTTCCTGATGATTCTTGACATCAATATTTTCTCCCCCTCCCCACTTATTTTTTTAAACTTAATAGATATCATGCCGTCCTCCCTCAATGAAGATGCAGGTGCCTTCAATATGATGTTGGGATTCAGTCCTAATTTGCCACAACAGCTGAGGGCAACACCATCTGAGAGGCTGCCATTGTCACTAGAGCTACAACGACAAGAACCTGCAATAGAGGATTCAAAGCCTAGTCCTGAAGAGTTGAAGGATATTATTCACAATAGACAAGGGGAAGCAGAAAATAGCCTTTCAAAATTAGAATACTTAAGCTTGAATACTCATTCCCGAAAAAAGCGACAGATCAATGAAGATTCGCTGACTGAGAAATGTTGCCAACGTAAATGTACCAGAAGATTTATGCTTAAATTTTGCTAAGATGAAGCTAATTGTGCACATCTTACCTGATGCTCACATGTATTCTTGATGAGATTTTTACTGATATCTCTTTCTGGCTGCATGATTATTAGAATATGAGAAATGACTATATTGTTTGATTTTTTTCATTTGATGTGAAAGGAAATGTACTTTCTGTTTTGTAGTTTCTGTGAATAAAACTTCTTGTGCTGAAAGTCTTTTTGTCTTTTTTTTTTCACAATCTGATTACATTATTGCTTTTTAGTGCTATTAGTTAATTTTTTTTTTCAATCTTTGTCACTTTACCCACACATAACTCATTTTAATGCAATGCCTAACAGAAGTTACATAAAGTGGACCAAATGCTTTTATTTACATTAATTCTTAGATTAGATATGCCTGAAACCACAAAGATTTGACTCTTTTAATTTTTAAACATTTTTATGTCTTATTGAATAATTCATTAGAAGCAGTCAGATTGAACACTCACCTTTGTTTAATTAAGGACATATAAACTAAGGTTATATTCTCAGGTGTAGGTTTTGAGAGACAAAAATAATTTTTAAAGGAGATAAATGGATAGACATATATAGAAGAGAATAAGCAACTCAGTATCATATATATTACAGAACTAACTCAGTAAGGAAAGACAGTTTATGCTTAATGTTTTATAACTTACAAACCATTCTTTTAACCAAAACAATTGTAGAGTAATATGAAAACTTGTTAGAAAAGTAAATAACATAGCTGCAATCTTCGTTTTTTGCCAGTTCCTTCAAATTACGTATACGTACATGTTAGCCAGCATTTAAATGGGAAGGTAATATATTACATCAAATGTCTGGAAACAGAATTTAAATGGATTAAGACAGAAATTTGCATTTTGAATTCCATACACACCTAATGACAATGATACTTCTAGAATTGATTAAATCCTCACAAAGCCACTTTGCACAGCTTCATAAATGACTAAAAACCTTGGAGACCACGAACCACTTTGGATGAAGTCAGGAAGATTACAGTCTAAAATGGAGCTTTCAATGAGGTTAATGCCAGGAAACTTACAGAAACTTACATACCAGAGAGCACAAAGGGCTCCCACCCAGATGCACGAGTCTGCTATTCACTACTGCCCTGATCCATGTCCTACATCTGGTCCTCCACACAATCCATGGAGGCAGGGTTTCTGGAACAGTGTGTATTTACTGCTTTATGACAATGCCAATTTTCTTTCAATGTGGTGCCTTCAATCCGTCTTTTCTGTCCCACTTTGATTAGGCTCTTATGTATAAAACATATTTTCCATTGTTTAATAACAAAGGTTAAAGTAAGATGACAAATGGTAACTAATATGTGACCATGGCAATGGAGTGAGAGTAAAAAGCTGGTGGAGGCTGCAGTGAGATGGAGAGTTTTTACCCATCAATTCCTTGTATAGCAGCAAAAGACAATCTGTGGTTAGCCATCTACTACCAATACTCAACCAGCTAGTATCTTTAGTACATCCAGTGCTTATGCTACTAAAGTCTACCTAAACACCACGAGAAACCGATCACATTCGCTCAATGCAATTCTTACATAAAAATTACTGTTCTTGTACATGTATCAGTTTGAATGGTATTCTCAGTGAATTACAGAACACACTAAAGCAGTGGTTTAAACAATGCCTATGGAATAAGCATCCAACTCTGGTTAGCCTCTGAATGATGCAGGAAGATCCATGCTTACAAGTCAGCCATGCTTAACAAATAAGGCTCCTTCCTGATACTCTACACCTTTGGTGCCAAGATAGCTGTTTCATCTCCCTCTCTCAGTGTCTGTTTCAGGCAGGTAAGGAGGGGAAATAGGAATGCTTAGTAATGGTTCAGAAGGAAATAAAAAGACTCCGAAGTTGTGTTAATATTGTATTAGCCAGAACTGTGTCACATGGACAGGGCTGCCTGCAAAAGATACTGAGAAATCATATTCAATGCTTGTGAGCTCAAGAGCTGAAGACAAGGGAGAAGGTTCTAGGAAAGCAGACTGGGAGTTAACCTATAGGGTTACACATGTTCTCTGTTCTTGAACCAATAACACCTCATTGAAAGACAATGATGTTCAATTATTTATCTTTGTCAGTAAATTAACTCAAGTGGTAATGGACCAAGTGATACTCAGCAGGGAGGGGGATTTTGGAATCCAGTAGACATGGGTAGGAATCACAGCATATGCACTAACCAACTATAAGCAGGAACAAATTTATTTCCCCTTTACAAAGTGCTTTGTTTTATTTTTGTGGAAAACATTGATTTTTATGTTTAAATGATTAATTAATCAGAAATTATTACATTCTAGTTCATAGAAAAATATAGTGAAAATCGAGATTCCCCAATTCACCCTGAGCTCACCAAAACCAACAGTTTTCTCTGTTATTAAACTCTTGCATTAGTGTGGTACATTTGCACCAACTTATGAACTAACATTGATGGATTTTTATTACTAGTTTATGCTAGCTTCACTCTTTTTGTTGGACTATATGGAGTTTTAGTTCCCTGCCTGTAATTCATTTGGATGAGGATTTTGAAGTAGAATAACTATATCACGTGGCCAATAGTTCTTACATTCTCAAGTTGTTAAGGAATCTTACATTCCCACCAGGAATGAACAAAGCTTTCAGTTTCTCCATATTCTTGACAACATTAGCTTTTTCCCTTTGGAAATGATAGATATCCTAATAAATGTGTAATTCTATCTCATTATACTTTCTTCTTCTTTATTTTTAATTAACAGAGCACGATTGTAGACATTTAGGGGGTACAAGGAGAGGTTTTGACATGTATATATAAATACACACACACAAAAAAAATATAGAATTGCTAAAACAAATTAATTCATGTGCCCATCATCTTGATCACCTGTCCTTTTTTGCAGTGAAGAACTTGAAGTTGACTCTTACTTATTTTGAAAATACCCCAAACATTATTATTATTATTGACTCTGGTCAGCCTACTGTGGAACAGTTCTCAAAACATTTTTTCTCCTATCAGATATTTTATGCTCTGATCAACAACTCCCCATTATTTTTATTCTCAAGCCCCTCTCCTAACCTTGGTACCTATCATTTTTGCTCTGTACTTCTAGGACCTCGACTCATTCGGATGCTATGTATAAGTGAGATTGTATGGAATTTGTCTTTCAGGGCCCACTTTATTTCACTTAATACGGTGTCCTCCAGGATCATTCCTTTTGTAGCAAATGACAGGATATCCTTATTTTGTGAGGCTAAGTAGTATTCCCTTGTGTATACATACGCCACATTTCCTTTTTTGATCCATTGATGGAAACATAGGTTGTTTCCACATCTTGGCTCCTGTGAACAATGCTGCAATGAACATAAAAGTGCAGATATCCTTTGGATTACTGCTTTTCTCCCCATCCTTTCCAACACTTTTTTTGTCTTTTTGATTAAAGTAAATCTAAGATCTAAGACATGGTATTCTGGTTTTATTTTACTTTTTCATTTTGTCTAGTGATGCTTGCCTAACATTTTTTTCTGTGACTGTTGACCATGTAGCATTGTTTGAGAAATATCTATTTAGATTCTATGCTGGTTTAAAAACAAGGTTGTTTATTTTCTTGCTGTGGAGTTGTTCAAACTCCTTATGCGTTTTGGATGTTGACCCCTTATTGGATGGATGGTCTGCAAATATCTTCTTCCATTCTGTGAGTTGCTTCTTCATCTCAATAATAGTTCCCTTTGTTGTGTAGAGCTGTTTTGTTTGATATCATTCATTTGTCTATTTTTATTTTCTTGCCTAAGGTTTCAGGATCATATTGAAATGAATTGTTACTGAACCTCTTTGTGGAACTTTTCCTCAGTTCTTATTCTAAGCTCTTCAATCAATTTTCATTTAGCTTCATTCATTCTGCATGTGGTAGGAAATAGGGTCTACTTTCATTCCTTCTCAGTGGACAGCCACTTTGCCCAGCACTATTTGTTGAAGAGACTGTTCCCTTCCCATATGGTGTTCCTAGTACCTTTGTTGAAAATCAATTGACCATAAATGAATATGCTTCTGTCTGGGCTTTCAATTCTCTTCCAGGAGCCAATGTGTCTGTTTTCAGCCTGTACAGTAGTGTATTGATTATAGTTGCTTTATAATATGGTTTGATGTCATAAATTGTTATGCCTACAAATTTGTTCTTGTTCAGGATTGTCTTGGCTATTTGGGGTCTTCAGTGGCTCAATTAAAAATCAATGACTTTTTTTTCTGAAAAATGATATTAAAAATTTCATCAAGATTTTATCAGATGTGTAGATCCATTTTTCACATTTTTGTGGTGTTTATAAAAGGCTTTATATTTCTCATTTATATATTTTTAATTGGTATTTTATAATTTTACACAATGAAGGGATACTTTGTTACATACTTGTACATGAAAATGATATAACAATATAATTTGACCAACATCATTTCCCAGTCTTTCCCCTCTTCCTTCCTCTTGCCTCCTCTGATCCCTTTTACTTCCTTCAATTTTCAAGAGATTCGCCCACCTGAACTTTTCATTTCCTTTTTACTCTTTTGTTTCCCCATATAAGAGAAAGCATATATCCCTTGTTTGTGAGTTTGGCTTATTTAACTTAACATAATATTCTCAAGTTCCAGCAACTTTCCTGTAAATGATGTAATTTCTCTCTTCTCTTATGGCTGAATAAAGGAAAACTCATTTGTGTTTACAGATCTCATTTTCTATCCATTAATTCTGTTGATGAATACCTAGGATTTTTTCATAGTTTGCCTATTATGATTTGCTGCTATAAACATGAATATGCATGTATCAATATAGTATGGTGCCTTTAGTTCTTAAGAATAAATACAGAGGAGGGGTACAGATGAGTCATATGGTGGTTTCAGGCCTACTCTTTTGAGAAATCTTCATACTGCTTCCATAGTGGATATATAAATTTAAAGTCCCACCAACAGTGTAAATGTTTCCCTTATTCTCCATAAACTCTCCAGCATTTATTATCATTTGTATTCTTGATGGCTCCCATTCTGACTGGGGTGAGATAAAACTCAGTGTAGTTTTGATTTGCATAGAAGAGACATTTGTACTATGTTAATTCTTCCAATCTGTGAAGATGGCTTGTCTTTCCATTTATCTGCATTTTCTTCAATTTCATCAGTGTTTTGTTTAAGCAGGTATTTCCTTCTTAGTTATATGTACACCTAAGCACTTCATTTTTCTTGCTACTAAAGAATTTATTTTCAGATTTTCTTTTGAGATTGCTCATTATTAGTATATAGAAATGTTACTGATTTTTGTATTTTATATTTCTAATCTCCAACTTTACTGCATTGGTTTATCAGTTCAACCAGTTGCCTTCTGTTCTTTTTGTTCTTTGGTGGATTTCTTAGGGTTTTCTATAGTTGGCACAACATGTCATCTGCATATAGGAACAATTTCGCCTTTTTATTCTTATTAGGGTGGCTTTTCTTTCTTTCTTTTTCTTAAGTGTTCTAGAAAAGATTTCCAATACTGTGTTGAATAGAAGTGATGGGGTGGACCTCCCCTTCTTGCTCCTGATCTTACAGAAAAAGCTTTCATATTTTTGATGTTGAGAATAATTTCAGCTATGGGTTTGTTATCTGCAGCCTTCATTGTATTGAGGCACAGCACCTTCATACCTAATTAGATGACAGTTTGTATCTTGGAAGCATGGTGAATTCTCTTAAGTGATTTGCTGCATGTATTGGAATAATCTTATGATTTTTATCCCTTATTCTGTTCATGCAGTGTATCACACTTAACTATGAAGGTATGTTCAAACATCCTTGTGTCCCTGGGATAGAATCCACTTATGATGATTAATTCTTTTATGGATTGTTAAATTTCCATTGTTAATATTTTGTTGAAGATTTTTGCCTGTATGTTCACCAGGAATATTGATCCACAACTTTCTTTTCTTGGAGTGTCCTTGTCTGGTTTTGGGATCAGAATAATCCTGGTCTCATTCAAAGAGATTGAAAGTACTCTCTCCATTTTGTTTTTCTGTATGAGTTGGAGAAGGACTGGAATTAGTTCTTTAAATGATTTTTCAAGTAGCATTGAGGCCATCTCTTCTGGGCTTTTCTTTGACAGGAGATATTTCATTACTGATTCAAACTCCTCACTATTGTGTTTCATATTTTCTATTTCCTTATCGTTCAATCTTGGTAGATGGTATATATCTAGGAATTTGTCCATTCATTACAGACTATTCAATCTCTTGATACATAATTCTTCATCACACTCTCTTAAGAATTTTTGTATCTCTGTCACATTTTGTGGTAACGTCTTTTTCTATTCCTGCTTTTATTTACTTAACTCTTTTTCTCTTACCCATTAGTTTGGCTAACACCTTGTCAATTTTATTAATCTTTTTAAAAACTCAATTCCTGGTTTTGATGAATTTTTCTATACTTTTCTTGCCTCTATTTCATTTATTGCAGTTATAATCTTTATTTTTCCCATCTTCTGCTCACTTTCAGCTTAATTTTCTTTCTATTTACTTGAAAAATAAAGTTAGTTTGTTATTTGATAAATTCCTTCATTTACAATGTAGGTGTTTATTGCTGCTATTAAAGATTCTTGGAAATACGTTTGCTGCATTCCATAAATTTTTACATATTATGTTTCTGTTTTCACTTTTCTTTATTAATTTTTAAAATTTTAATATCCTCTGTGACTTTTTGATAATTTGGAAAAATGATGTTTAATTCACACTTATTTGTATATTTCTCAAAATGTCAACTGGTATTGGTGCATAGATTCCACTGGAATTCAAAGTTATTTTTTATGATTTTAGTCACCCTATAATTAAGACTTATTTGAAACTGTGTGTAAAAAGCATATGGTTGGATCCTCTTTATTTTTAAATTTGCTCAAGCAAAACTCTATAATCTTTGGAGAATTTAACATATTTACATTATTGGTAGGCGAGGAAATAATACTGTCATTATATAATTCATTTATTGAATATTTCTTAGGTCCTTCACTTCCTTTTTCCCCATCTTGCTTTTATGTTCTGTAATTCAGCATTTTTCTGTGGGAACATGCTTTGACTCCTTCTTGAATTTTTTTTAACCATTGTTTTTACATTTTCAGTTACCATGAGTCTTACATAAAACCTTTTATTCATGTAAGTGGCCATTTTAAACAGACAAAACACTTTAATTACACACAAAATTCTACATCTTCACTAACCACACCCAAATTTTTATGATTTTTATGTAAAAATGTTTTTGTATACTTTGCATCTGTAACATTTTACTTTAGCTGTTCTTGTTTTTTCACTTTTGTATTCATACCTTCATGTTTTGACAAAATTGCATCACACACCTCTCTGGAGTTACACTGGTCATGTATTCATAGCAACAGAAAGTTATGTCCAATTCATTCTGGTACTTCCTATTCCCATTCCCTCTCCCTTTCCTTATACTCTTTTTCTAATCCAATGAACTTCTATTCTTACCCTCTCTACCCTCTCTTGTTCTGGGTTAGCATCCACATATCAGACAGAAAATTTTTCCTTTCTTTTCTGGGGACTGGATTATTTCACTTAGCATGATAGTCTCCAGTTCCATCCATTTACCAGCAAATGCCATGATTTCATTCTTCTTTATGGATAAGTAATATTTCATTTTGTATATATATACCACATTTTCTTTATCCATTCATCTGTTGAAGGGCACCAAGTTTGGTTTCACAGTTTAGCTATTGTGAATTGAGCTGCTGTAAACATTGATGTTCCTGCATCACTGTAGTATGCTGATTTAAAATCCTTTGGGTATGAACTGAGGAGTGGGAGAACTGGGTCAAAAGGTGGTACTATTCTAAGTCTTCTGAGGAATTGCCATACTGTTTTCCAGAGTGGTTACACCAATTTGCAGTTCCACCAGAAATATATGAGTGAACCCTGTTTCCTTCATCCTTATTGCTACTTGCATTCTTGATAATTGCCATTCTGTCTGGAGTGAGATGGAATCTCAGTGTAGTTTTAAAGTTCATTTCTCAAATTGTTAGAGATATTGAACATGTTTTTCATTTATTTGTTGATCAATTGTATTTCTTCTCCTGTGAAGTGTGTTCAGTTCCTTTGCTCACTTATTGGTTGGGTTCTTTCTCTTTTGGTGTTAAATTTTTTGAGTTTTTTGCATATCCTGGTTTTTAATATTCTAAGGTGAAGGTAATGAAGATTTTCTCCCATTCTGTAGGCTCCCTGTTCATGTTGTTGGTTGTTTCCTTTGCTAGGAGCTTTTTAGTTTGACACCATCCCATTTATTGATTCTTAACTTCCACAGTCTTATTGAGTTAGAGTCTCAGGCAATATGATGCAAATTTGGGCCTATTTTTTTTCTTCTAGTACGCACAAGATCTCTGGTCTATGTATCTGTTCTCATCTGTAAAGAAGTGTTTTGCCAAGTAAAAAGTTCTTGGGTGTCTGGGTTTTAATCTTTTATTTACTTTTTCCACTAGCACACTGAATATGTCATCCTCTTCTCCCCTGACCTGCAGGGTTTCTGCTGAGAAATCTGCTGAATGCCATATTGGAGTTCCCTCGAATGAGATGTTTTCCTTTTCTATGAGAGCTTTCAGCATTCTTTCTTTTCTTTGATTGTTGGTAATTTGATTATGGAGTCTTTGGAAAACTCCTCTGCAGGCTATATTTGATTATAGATCTCTTAGCTATATTCAACTGTATTTTGTCTTTCACCAGATTTGGGAATTTTTCAGCCATTATTTGCTTAAATATGATTGTTGTTACTCTCCCTACTTCATTCTTCTAAAATTCCCATAATGCAAAGGTTCTTACATGTGCTTGATGGTTCTTATAGACATTCTGCATTATTTTTCATTCTTTTTTGTGTTTCTTTCTTTGACAGGATAAGTTCAAATGGCCAATGTATGAGCCCACTGATTTTTCCTCTGTTTAATCAAGTCTGCTATTGAAGCTATTGAAATTTTAGTTTGATGATTACTTTTTTTGTGATCAACACTTCTTTTTTTATTGTTTGTACTTTTCTCTGTCAACCTTTTCATTTTTGTTCATGAATTGTTTTCTAATTTTAATTTAACTTTATATCCATATTCTTTTGGTTTCCCCTAAATTCTCTCAAAGGATTATTCTGAATCTATTGCCCAACATTTATAGATCTCTGTCTCTTCCAGGTCCATTGTTGGAGCTTTATTAGTTTTCTTAGTAATGCCATATGTCCCTGGTTTTTCATAATCTTTTTGTTAGTGCCTTTACAATGATACAATGGCCATCTCTTCTGGCCTTTGCAGATGTTTTTTGTGAGTGACAAACACTAACTATTCAGTCTGGCCTGATATACTGGATGAACCAGCTGATATTGATGCTGCATAGGATAAACCTTGTGTTAGCTTCTCTAGTTGGGCTGAGTGTCCTTCTGTGCTCATATGTCAAATGGTAAAGCTCCCTCTACTCTACAGTCTGAAGATGTCACTGACAGGACTCTGACAAGCAGAATTGCTGATTGTTCTTTGTGGTCGTCTCTCATAAGGTAGGGTTGCAATTGTTTTCCTTAACTGGACAATGGTTGAGCTCTGTAGTTGATCAGGGTTGTGTACTGGGCTTCAAGGCTGGGTTAGACAATAGGGTCATTCTGCACCCACATAGAGTAAGAAGCCTTGAGTTGTGTCCCAGGAGAAACTTCAACATATTTACTGAGGCTTGAAGAAATTGCCCGTCAGCTACTGGGGTTTGGCAGCACCCAGTGCTTAATGCTTAATCCATAGGCGAATACAGAATGGAACTAGCCTCTTGGGGAATATTTTAATAGAGTACCAAGCTTAGTTGGATCACTTCCTAACACCAGGTATTATGGTTTGGATATGAATTGTCCTGTAGAATCTCATGTATGAGACAATGAAAGAAGTTTAAGAGGAGAAATATTAGGGTTGTCTTAAACAACCAGTGAATTAATCCCCTGATAGGGATTAACTGAGTGGTAACTGAAGTGGTAGGTGTGGCTGGAGGAGGTGGGAGTTAGGACATTGTCTTGGTGTATAGATTTGTATTTAAAGAGTAGAGTCTCCTTCTTCTTCCTGATGTGAGCTGCTTCCCTCTGCCACTCTCCCACCATAATGCACTGTGTCACTTCAAGCCCTGAGGAAAGGAGCTGATCTTCTATGGACTGAGACCTCTGAAACCATGAGCCCTTAAATAAATGTTTTCTTCTCTATAATTGTCCTGGTTAAATCTTTTAGGCACAGCAGGCAAAATGGTGACTAATCAGATATTGGTATCGAGAAGTGGGGTCATTGCAGTGACTAACCTGACCATGTGGTTCAGAAGGTTTTGAGCTTTTTGGAATTGGTGGGAGAATTTGGCGTAGTCCGGCTAGGCTGCCCAAGTCTGGCTAGGCAAAATAACCGAGAGGTGACAAGCAACTTGAAGGTTGAAGCAGGAACTACTTTATTGCCAGTGAACTCAGCAGGAACTGAGAACTCAAAGTAGCAGGCACCCAGGGTAGCAGGAGCCGCCTCTCTGCTGGACTGTAGAGGTACATATACCCAACTAATTACACACAGCTTAACTTAATTGACATCATCTTGACACAGCAGTCAGTCATTAAGGAATCCTCATCATCTTAATGGCTTGCTGGCATTACTTCACAAACCACTCCTCTTGGCATAATGCCAGGCGCCATCTTAATTTGATTGTGGCCCTCATAATCTCCCCCTTTTTGTTTTTAAACAATAAGTATATGGCTTAGGGACCGTGCCTGTCTTAGGTTGTCCAATAATACATATGGTCCTTACCCGTAATCAGATGAGCTGACCTCAAGGCGTCAGCCTCCTATCTTAGGTTGGTACCATTGCAATTGGATCTTACCCATCATTGACTACCGGCCCAGCATTATTTAGCCATACTTGTGGATAACCTGCTACAAACATAAGGGGGAGGATTCAAAACGCCACGATACCAAGCCAATTGACGGCTCCTTTTGGAAAAATTGTACCACCGATGACACCATCAGCAAAGATACCCTGGTACTAATTACAATTTGTTGTATCAGTTCATAATGCATATAATGATACATAGTCAGGTAAGTTCCGCAAGCAGCTTAAAGCAGAGGAATCCATTAATATGTCTATTTCTTCTTGAAGTAAATATTAATGCAACAGTTTGTACAGTTTGTGTGACAGCCATCGCAGAAGCTGTAGTAGCAACAGCAGAAACAGCAACAGTTGTGATGATGGCAGCTGTAATTCTGAAGTCTCATTTGGTTTTTCAGTAATACTGGAAATTATTTACATTATCCTGAACAGGATTATCAAATATAGTGAAAAGAAAAGGTGATAGTAAATAAACAGATCTGTTAACCTCATTATTTGTTCATTTTTAAAAACAATACCCAATTTAAAGTAAACTGTTTAAGTCATGTGAATAAAAAAAAATATTTGGATCCATTTTTTCATGAGTGCTCCTAATATATGGACATACGCACATACAGACATACAACACATAACACAAGTGTGCACACATATCACAACAGTAAAGGCCTTGTAGCTTTTCACAGATGAAATCTCCATTGCAATGTTTAAAAAACTGCACAGTTGATTAAAAAAAATAAAATTGATCAGAAAAACATTAACCTAGATCTATATGACCTCAAAAAATAAAATAGAAAAATTCTTTTTGTAACTTGCATATGGGTTTGAAGGTATTCCCACAAGTAAGTCTCAAGGTTTTTTACATTTGAAATAAGCCTTAATGGTCCTCATTAGCCTCCAGGTGTAGGCAAACCATTATCGCAGATGTAAGAATAGCTAAACTGGGGTTCTGAATATCAGGTGTTATGGATTTTGAGCCAGATCATCTTCTTTTTGGTCTGTAGATATCGCTTTAGTTAGTCTCTCTGGAATCCAAATCGGCTGCTGTACTCTCTGTGGAAACACACAAACACACCCCCAACTCCATACAATCACTGGGTCAGGACCTTTCCATTGTCCAGTTAGAATATCCTTCCAAAGTACCTTTGGCTTATGTACATTTTTTGGACACATGTGCCTTTCTGCAGCACTAAGTCCTGATGAATCCAAATTTAAAAAGTTTAACAAAAAAGGGTTATGTTAAGTTTATCTTTGGGGGATTTATATCCCTTCCCAATTCCTTCTTTTTGTTTTAATAAGTACATCTTAGTAGTTTGATGAGCTCTTTCAACTATGCCTTGTCCCTATGGATTATACGGGATTCCTGTTATGTGAGTAATGCCAAATGATGAGCAAAATTGCTTGAAAGAAGTAGAAGTATAACCAGGGCCATTATCTGTTTTTAACTGTTTTGGAATGCCCACAGTGGCAAAATTTTGTAAGCAATGAGATATAATATCTTTAGTTTTTTCTCCGGTGTAAAGGGAGCCCATTAAATATTCGGAAGAAGTATCAACTGTAACATGTAGATATTTTAATTTTCCAAATTCTGGCAAGTGTGTGATGTCCATTTGCCATATATGATTAGGTATCAGTCCTCTAGGATTGATTCCAAGATTAACTTATGGTATAAAAGTCACACAATTTGACATTGTTTTATTATATGTCTAGCTTGTTCTTTAGTTATTTTAAAACGCTTTCGTAAAGTATTAGCATTAACGTGGAAGGATTTGTGAAAATTTGTAGCTTCTTCTAGTGTAGAAAAATATGTATCTCATGTGTGATTTTATCTGCTAAATCATTGCCCAAACTAAGGGCTCCAGGTAATCCTGTATGTGCCCTGATATGTCCTATAAAAAATGGATCTTTTCTGTCTCAGATTAAACTTTGTATAGCAGAAAACAAAGAGAAAACAGTAGAGGAAGGGGAAATCCTACCAGCATATTCATGGGAATTTATAGCATTAATTATATACAAATGGTCAGAAAATAAATATGGAATCTTTAAACATCAAAAAAACTTGTAATACTGCATTAAGCTCTACCATTTGAGCTGATTGTTCGGGTACTAAAAATGTAAAACTTGATCAGGGGTAATTACTGCTGCTGAACCATTATTTGACCCATCAGTGAATATATTTGGAGCATTCATGATAGGTGTTTTTCTTGTCATTTTTGGAAAAACTACAGGATGCGAAGACCAAAAAGACAACAAAGGATTGGACGGTAGGTGATTATCAAATGAACAAATAGATTTGCACACAATTATTGCCCAAGTATTTAACTCATTAGCTAACTCGTTAATTTGATCCATAGTATATGGAGTGATAATTTTGTTAGGAGAAATTCCAAACACTCCCTTTGCTGCTTTTATTCCTTTGAGTATTAATTGTCCTACAGTCTCAGGATACCTAGTAAGAATAGTGTTAGGAGAATAAGATAAATGTATCCATAATAATGGACCTTCTTGCCAAAATACTCCTGTAGGAATATTTTTTGTTGGTAGTACAATATATAATAAAGGCAAACTTATATCAATTCTATTCAAATGCATATTTTCCATATATGTTTCAATAAGTTTTAATGTCTGTCTTGCTTCAGGTGTTAACATGTGGGGTGAATTTGGATCCGATGGACCTTTTAAGATATCAAATAAAGGTCCCAACTCTCCTGTTGGTATGCCTAGATGAGGCCTTATCCAATTTATGTCTCCTAACAACTTTTGAAAGTCGTTAAGTGTTTTAAGTTGATCTACTCGTATTTGAATTTTTGGTGGACGGACCATGGTTGAGGATAATTGAACTCCTAAATAATTAATCGGAAAATTCAATTGTACTTTATCTATTGCTATCTCTAGATTATAATTTTTTAATAAGTTTGTAAGTGTGGCATAACATTCTAACAATGTGTTTTTATCTTTGTGTGCTAATAATACATCGTCCATATAGTGAAATATTTGTAGTTCAGGATTTTGATTTATAAGTGGCTGGATTGCTTTGTTAACATAAATTTGACACATAGTTGGACTGTTAGCCATCCCTTGAGGGAGTACTTTCCATTCATATCTCTGATCAGGACCTTCATGATTCAGCGCAGGGATAGTAAATGCAAAACGTGGACTATCCTCAGGAAGAATTGGGATGGAAAAAAAAAAACAATCTTTAATATCTATAACTAAAACATACCAGGTTTTTGGCAAAGCAGACAATTGAGGAATCCCCGATTGAGCAGGTCCCATGATAACCATCTCATTATTAATAGCTCTTAAATCTTGCAATAATCTCCATTTACCATATTTCTTTTTGATGACAAAAATAGGAGTATTATGGGGAGACACAGAAGGTTGTATATGTCCCTCTGCTAATTGTTGTTTGATCAAGTCATGGGCTGCTTGTATCTTTTCTTTAGTCAGGGGCCACTGAGGAACCCATACTGGCCTTTCTGATTTCCAAGTAATTTTTATTGTCTCAGTGACCCCTCCTGAAAACCCAATCCATGTCTATCTGTTTTTTGATCTATTTGTATTGGTGCCACTATACCTTGTCCTTGTTCTCCTAATACTTTTTCTTTCCTATAACCTTGTCTAGCCATAATAGTGGGCGCATTTGAATTGATGTTATTTGTTAATGTCAAACCTAATTGATCTAGGACATCTCGTCCCCATAAATTTATAGGAAGATGATCCAATACATATGGCTGTATAGTTCCTTCACATCCTTCAGGATCCTTCCAATCTAATACCATTGCACTTCTCTGGGGATTAGTTGCCACTTCTAAGCCTCAAAGCGTTTGAGTGGCTTGTTGTAATGGCCAATATTTTGGCCATTCTTGATGAGAGATGATGCTAAGGTCTACACCGTATCCAGTAGCCCATTAAATTCATGCCCTTGTATATTTAGCCTCAACATAGGGAGAGAATCCAAATTCAAAGAAAGCATAGCCCAATCTACACCTGTGGAGCCTAATCCCCTGGAACCTCTTTCTATAGTACAACTGGAAAATTTATCATGTAGGCTGGGTATTATTAATAATTGTGTGATTCTGTCTCCTGGTGAAATTACTGATATACCCCTTGGAGAACTGGCTATAATTTTTATTTCCCCTTCAAAATCAGGATCAATTACCCCAGGACTTATCATAAGTCCTTTTAGAGTAGAAGAACTGCGTCCTAATAACAAGCCTACTGTTCCTTGGGGAAGAGGTCCACTTACCCCTGTGGGAATGATTTGAACTCCCATCTCTGGAGTTAGTACTGTTCTAGTGGAGGCACAGATGTCCAATCCTGCGCTTCCTCTGGTTTGTCTAGTGAGGGATCTAATGGATAATGTGTCCTGGGCACTACCATGATGGTGTTGCTGGGTTCCTCCAGTGCCCCATATATTTGTGTTCATGGGCCCCGGAGCATTGGGCCCCCCTGTCCATTTTTTGGCAATGGAGTCCAATTTTTTCCTCCACGATATCGTGGGTAAATACCTGGTCCTTGTCCATTTTTTGATATGGAGTACCCTCTACAGTGGTTTGAGAATGGCATTCATTAGCCCAATGTCTCCCTTTATGGCATCGTGGGCAAATACCCGGTATTCTACCCCTTTGATACCTAGTTTTGTTAAACCCTCCTCCTATGGGGAAACTCCTTCTAAAATGTTCCATTTGTCCACAATTGAAGCTTGTTTTTGGCCTGGCTCCTAATGCCTGTTGTATTGCAGCTGTCAAGACTTGCCCCTGTTCATTAATGGCTCTACATAGATTAATATATGTGTTTAAATCTGTATTTCTCCATGGTCTAATGGCCTCCCTACACCATCTATTGGCTTGTTCATAGGCTAGCTGTTTAATTAATGGCCTTGCTTGTTCTGCATCCCCCAAAACTCTGGTTGCTGTTTGTATAAGCCTATCTACAAATTCCACATAAGGTTCATTAGTTCCTTGTATTACTTTAGATAATTGACCTTGCAAATCTCCATGCCCTTGTAAAGTTTTCCATGCCCTAACCGCAGCTGAAGCGATTTGTGAATAAATGGCAGGATCATATTGAATTTGTTGTTGCTGACCATCATAAGGACCCTCTCCTAGCAACGTCTCTATATTTATCTGAGGATAACCAGCATTTCACCTAGCTGTTTCCATACAAAATTCTTGATTGGCAACCTTCCACAGCAAAAATTGTCCTCCATTTAGCACAGCTCTGCGCATACTAGCCCAATCTGCTGGTGTCAAGTTTAAACTTGCAATGGATTCAACCATACTTACAGTGAAAGGGGCTTAAGGGCCATAGGTTGATACAGCCTCTTTTAACTTTTTCACAGTTTTGAAATCCAAAGTGTGGTGAATTCATTGCCCTCCCTCATTCTGAAATACAGGGCATGCTAATCTTTGAGGTCCTGTCTTAGGATATCATCTATCAACTATGGGGGTTGAGGGCCACTCCAGCATATGTTGTCTCCGTATATGTAGGTGGAGCTGTTGGTTGAATACTTATGCCCTCTGGTGATAGAAATAGGTTAGTGGAAACCTCCTGTTGTAATTTCTCCCCTGATAGCCCTTCTTCCTCTAAACTTTTTTCCCTTGTCTGACTAACTAAGATGTCTTCTCCTAGACTAAGCAAACAGGATTGTACCAACGTCCATAGTGGTAATGTGCCAACTGGCAGAGTTCCTGGGCTTTCCTTTTGTATCTTTTTAAAATCTTCACCATGATGGTTCCATTGTGATATATTTAACAATCCGTCTTTAATGAACCATGGGCTACACCTTTGTATCGTCTTAACGTATGCCCTAACTGTTCTTGATTTTACTGAGTTGCCTCCTTCCTCTAGCACTTTACTTAATGCCCTTTCAGTTTGGTTCTTATTAATTTTTAATTCCATATTTCCGTGACAAAGATACCCCTCACTAAGATAATGCAAAACAAAACCGAGATAAAATGAGGCAAAAATGGAACAAAAATTCATTATATCAACCTTTCTATCCTCTTGAAATGTCCATCCGTCCTTTCTCCCTATCTGTTCCTCAGATGCAAATAGTTTTTCCTCAGATTTGAGTGGTTTTTCTTCCATCCCACCTATCTCCAGGGACAGGCAACTTAAAACAAAAGCGAAACAAAATGAAAGAAGAATCTTTAAATGGTTAACCATCCTCTCACACTGCCCTCAGGGGCAAGCAGTTTACCTTATCACTTACCCTTAGGCGTTCTTCATATGGGCCACCATATGCCGTAGTCCAGCTAGGCTGCCCAAGTCCGGCTAGGCAAAATAACCGAGAGGTGACAAGCAACTTGAAGGTTGAAGCAGGAACTACTTTATTGCCAGTGAACTCAGCAGGAACTGAGAACTCAAAGTAGTGGGCACCCAGGGTAGCAGGAGCCACCTCTCTGCCGGACTGTAGAGGTACATATACCCAACTAATTACACACAGCTTGACTTAATTGACTTCATCTTGACACAGCAGTCAGTCATTAAGGAATCTTCATCATCTTAATGGCTTGCTGGTGTTACTTCACAAACCACTCTTCTTGGCATACTGCCAGGCACCATCTTAACTTGGTTGTGGACCTCATCAGGAATTTTTGAGATATTTAGCAGTGTGAACTGGAAATGCTTTAGGATATTGTAAGTAGTTCTTGGTAGGTGATTCTCATGGGAGCTCGGAATAGAGGCCATTCATGTTGTGTTCTGACTGAGAAGATTTCATCGTTTTGCCTATTTCTAGAGAGTTTCTGCGAGGCTCATTTTAAAAGCAATGGACTTCTTAATCTTGTTGAAAAAATGTTCAGGCAGCATAGCATTTGGTTGTCAGCATGGATATTGCTGGCCACTTTCAGCCAAATTTATTGTGATAATCTGAGGGAGAAAGATATGAAAAACTCGGACTTGAAAGGCCAGAGTAAAACTAGGGCCAAGGAAGTTGCAATTATTAAAGATATTACCACCACCACAGAAATGCTGAAGACTTTGCTCAGAGACAATAAGAAAGGTGACTTGAGGGCATTCCAGGAGCTGGCAAGACCATACCCATCTCAAGCTCAAGGGAGTAAAGGTGAAAATTCTCTTGAGAAGAGACCAGTGGGGCATCCTTCTTGCATAAGGGGGTCTAGAAAGTATTTTCAATATACTGTACTACCCAGGCACTCAGAGGGTGCTACAGCCAGGATCTGGGGAGGATTGAAAACTGCTCAACATGGTTGCAGACATTGGCATTAACCACGTGGTGCTGGTTCTGTAGGAATGCAGGATGCTGGAGTTATGGGGTCATGTAGGATTCCAACAAGATTTCCAAAGAAGGTCTGCAATTCCAGACAAAGTACAGCAGGGTCAGAGTCCCTGTGGGCACCCCCTGAGAAGGCAAAGTGTAGATATGTGAGGAGGAAACTAAAGCTGAGACCCCTGAGATTTTGAAATGCTAGTAATGTGGGACCTCGTTCCAGGGAAGCTGCAGGAATCAAGCAGAGGAAAGCCAACAAGAAGGTCACTTGGGCTGCAATCAACAAGGCCACAGGGGCAGAACTACACATGCCCTTTTGATAGAACATCAAGATGCCATGCGCCCTAGGTGTCAGATATGGAATTACAGGACTTATTTGCCCAGCTGCATTTTGGTCTTGCTTTGGTCCTACCCCTTCTTTCCATGCCCCTATTTTTGTAAATGGAAATGTTTACTCAGTACCTTTATATGCTGGATATTTGTAAATCACTTTTAATTTTACAGGAGCTCCCAATGTGAGATTGGTGTGAGCCTCAGAAAAGACTTTGCATTTGGATTTTGAACAATCTCACAACTGTTGACTATGGGGACACTGGAAGGGACTAAATGTATTTTGCATCATCAGATAATTGTTAGATTTCATGGGGCCGAGGCTGAATTTTATGGTTTGGATATGAGGTATTCCCCAGAAGCTTATATACGGGACAGTGCAAGAAGTTTCAAAGGAGAAATGATTGGGTTGTAAGAGACTTAGCCACTCAGTGATTTGATCCCCTGATAGGGATTAACTGAGTGGTAACTGGAGTGGTAGGGTGTGGGTGGAGGAGGAGGGAATTAGGGCAAGGCTTTGGTGTATATATAGTTCAACATGTTAATGATATCACTCACCTACACTTAACCATTCCCCTGACTTTTTTTTTTTTGTTTCTCTACTGATCCAGTTTTTGCATGCTTATTGGTCATACTCTTTGTAGTAATTCAGGTTCAAATCACTTACTATTTTGGGGGTGGCTTATTCATTTTTATGTTGTGAATAAGTCATTTTCAATGTGTTCTCAATGTTAGTAGTTGCTCTTGTATATAATTTTCAGCTGACTTCTACCATTTTTGGATTTGAATTTTCCCCTCTCTTGACAGTGTATCTTTTGATGCCCCAACAGTTTTTATTTTGATGTAGTAAACTTTCTCTATATTTTGTGTCTCCTAGGATTCTTGGTGCCTTATCCAAGAAGTCATTACCCAATTGATTCTGAAAGCTTTTCTCTGTGTTTCTTTCTAAATTTCCTCTAAAGATTTATAGTTTTAGTGGTTACACTTAGAAACAGATAAAGTTTAAGTTTTTCTGCCCTGGGCTTGCCCTAGCAGCAGGTTTTTGTTCCAGTATTCTGAGATTCACTTTATCCTCCTCTCTCTCCAACTTGAGGGAGCTGTCTTTTCTTGGCTTCAATTCTCTGATGGATCTAAAGGATGTTGATTGTTCAGGTACTCAGTCCTTATTTTGTTGTGAGAATTGGAAAGGCAACTTGGCAGCTCCTTATATGTCTTCACAGAAGGGTGAGCCCATATCTGGCACAATTTGCCACTGTTGCACTGAAGAAGCATATGACCATTTTCAACATGTGTCCTTTCTCTGTGAAATGGAAAAGGGCCACTTGACTAGACAGTGTGAATATTTAAGACTGTCTATGGAAAGTGTCTGATGCAAATGAGTGCTCAAGGAATGTGCATTCTTTCCCCCATTTTTCTCTCTATGTTATGGTCTGCTTAGAGGTGCTCCAGCATCCATTGGACTTTCATGCATCAAGAGTCAAAACATAGGATGTATGTCTAAATAGAATTTGTGTCTATTGAATTGAAACCTATCTTACTTTTATCTTCTAAGAGAATTCAAGCATATGTGAGATATATTCAGAAATTGTTGCCTGAACAAATAATTCTTGTTCCTTTGTTCAATTGTCTCTTATATACAACTACATTAATCTTAAAATAATTTGCTTATCCAATGCAAACAAGAATCATATATAAAAATTTAAAACATTATGTTAAATTCAAAAAGACAATTTTCCATTTCCAGCAGTAATATTATTTGAGTCTTCTCTTTCCTATTTTTGGTCAAGTTTAGAGATTGCCTATTTTGTTTGTCTTTTTCAAAAATAGCTGTTTTTTTCATTGATCTGTTGTTTTAGCCTCCATTTCACTTATTTCTTCTCTGATTTTCATGTTTTGTTTTCTTCTACTAATTTTGGATATAGTTCATCCTTACTTTTCTAGTTGCTTGAAATGCAACTAGTAACAAGTAGTTTATTTGAGAGTATTCTACTTTTGATGTGGGCAGTGATTGCTACAAAATTCTTTCTTTGTACTTCTTTTGCTGTATCCCATAGGTGGTTTTGTGTCTTCATTTTCTTTCTTTTTTTTTGTTGAGAAATTTAAAAATTTCCTTCTTGGTTTCTTCCTCTACTTGTTGGTTATTTGCAAATAAGTTAATTATCATGTGCTTGTATACTTTTCCCAAAATGTTCATGTTATTGATTTCTGGTTTTGTTGCATTGTGATCAGAAAAGTTGCTATACAATTTTAGTTTTCTTAAAGTTGTTAAGACTTGTTTTGTGGCCCATCATATGATCAACTCTGTATTGATGGAATGCTGCTGTTCTATGGAATGTTCAGTAGATGTCTGTTTAGGTCTATTTTCTCCAGGGTGCAATTGAAACTGTTATTTCTTTGTTGATTTCCTGTCTGGATGATCTGTCCATTGCTGAAAGTGCATTGTTAAATTCTCCAGCTATGATTCATTGGTTTGCTCCCTCCCATGAGGCCAGAAATATCTGCTTTTATATCTAGGTGTACTTGACTATTAGAGGCATATTTGTGATTGTCATATCCTCTTGCTGAATTGAACCCTTTGTCATTACATATGACCTTCCCTTTCTATTTTTATTGCCTTTGTTTTACAGCTTATTTTTCTTATATAAGTACGATCACTTCTGCTTTCTTTTGGTTTCCATTTGCATGGATTATTATTTCATGTCTTCACATTCAGTGTCCTAGAAATGAAGCACATTTCCTGTAAGCATCGCAGAGTCAAATCTTGTTATTTTACCCATTCAGTCAAGGTATATCTTTAATTAGAGAATTTAACCTATTTACATCTATTTAATTCATGGTAATAGATTTTAGGTAAAGTCTTACTATACCTATTATGTAACTTGTTTTCTAATTTTGTTGTAATTTTTTGATTTCTTTCTTTCCTTCTCCCCTTGCAACATTCCTTGCTGGTTGAAGAGATTAATACTGGTTATTACTTTGGAATTCTCTATTAAAGATTTTTGGTATTTTTGCTTACCATAAGATTTACAAATACAAATTTTGATTGTAATTAGCTGTTTTGAGATAATGGCAACATGAGAGTATACATAAAAATGAAAAAAAAAAAAAAACAAAGGATAAAAGAAAATATAGGGGGAAAACCCTCCTATTTGCATTCCATTCTTTGCCCTTTTTGAATTTTTAACATCATGTCTTACATCTCTCTACAATGTCTATAGATTACAATATTAAAATAATTATCATTTTTATTTCTACTGCTTGGTCTTCATACTAAAGATATCAACAATTTATGCACTAAACTTAAGATATTAGAGCATTCTAACTCTCTATGATCACTCTTAGCAGTAAGTTTTATACCTTTTATATTTTCTTACTCTTAACCTTTCCATTTGAATAACATCTTTTAGACTTTCTTGTAGAAGAGGTCTGAAGGAGGCATATTCTGTCAGCTTTTGTTTGTTTGGGAATGTCTATCACATCTTCATTTATAAAAGATAGTTTTCCTGGATACAATTTCTTTTGTTTTGACAGATTTTAGGGACATGGAAATGAAAGATGAGAGGAAGGCTGCATTCCTATTTTCTCTCTGGCTTGGGATTCAAGCATTGCAAATACTATTTCATATTAAAGTGGGTGAAAGAGGGATTTCATTAAATTCAATTTTGGATGGAGTGTTCTTAGAGACTAAAAAATTCAGGTGATTTAATAGAGAAAATGTATATTGAATCCAAGCTGGTGGTGGTAGCAGCATTGCAGCAGAATCAGCAATACCTCTAGTCTGAGACACAGGAGAGAGAGAGAGAGAGAGAGAGAGAGAGAGAGAGAGAGAGAGAGAGAGAGAGAGAGAACATAGAAAAAACCATCATGAGCAGATTTGGTAGAAAACTCTGAAATCAAAAAGGAAATTGAATTTTTCTGATCCAGAAACTGCACTGCAATCTGGTGTTTGAAAAGTACTCTGTATTTCTCAACTGGCATGCTAATTGCTGATGTGGGAGCCATCTTGAGGTGGTCACTTTACAGCAGCTGCTGTGGAGGTTAGAGATTGTATTGCCCTGGTAAGCACCTACTATGTGGCCTAGGGTGTACTCTTTAGTTTGTGAGTGAAAGAGGTACAGAAAAAATTGTACCCAAGGGGAGCCAAGTCATAAATATAAAAGAGAGCTTCACATGGCTTTTGCTTTGACTCTGGCATCTCTCCAGTGTTCAGGGGAAGAGTGTGGTGAATCTGAACAGGCAGGAGTGAATACTCTCAGGGATTAAGCCTTGCAAGGTTGTGTTTGTAGGCAACAGAATGTGTAGAGAGCTGGTTCACTTGCCCCACAAGTAGGAATCTCAGGTGGTTCCAGAGATTAAGACTCCCAGAGATCAGTATCTTCCTGGTCCTAGGGTTTATTGATCTAATCTCTTCAGAGCAGATACCACCCAACAAACCCCTAGGGCCTTATTAGACATAAGCCACAGCCACTGGAACTCCCCTCATAGAACTCTGTAGCATACCCACCATGGGAATGCATTGATCTGGTCTGTGCACAAAAAACTGCTTTGGCAGTACTATGCACTGGAATCTATCTTAGCCTGGTAAGAAAGGAAGCTGGGAGCTGTTTCAACCAGCTTCAGTCTTAGGCCACTCCAACTGGCAGCTCAGTGAATAACATGAAAGGAGGACGATATTACCAACCTCTAGTCCTTGTTCTGTCTTTCTGTTTCTTTCAGTTCAGGCCCATTAGAAATGAAAAGAAGGACAATTTTTCATAGACAATAAATATCCAATTTTGCTGACTATTTTGACCACCTCAGTAGAGATGATGCCGTCATTTTTTTCATTAAGAATCCTTTCTGGTTTGTTTTGTTTTGTTTTTTGTCTGTGTTTTGGTGTTCTTGCTGTGTTGATTTGTTCATAGACATACATATATATGTATCTTTGCTTTTATTTTCTAATTTTTAGCCTTTTAAAAAATATATTTTTTACTTTATCTTTTGGGGGTTTTATTTTTTAAATTTCTTTATTTTTGTGTGTGCGTTTTATTCTGTTTTTTTTTTTCTGTTTGCTCATTCAGTCTACTTTTACTTGCTTTTTTCCCTATTTGTTTTCACTTTTTTTTTGTAGATCATCTACTACATCTCTTCTGCATTCTCTCTGCTTCTGACTTCCTATTACATTGTCAGTTCTCTTAATTGTGTTTATAACATCTTTTATAACTCATTCGTTTATGTAACTCCTACCCTCATCACTCATCTCATTGCAATTATTACTGCTGTGGATAACATTGAGAAGACTGTGCTTTGCTTTAAAACCAGATCTACTACATGGTTATTTATTGTTTTTGGTGTTGCCACATGCTGATCTCAATATTCCTGTTTTTGTGGTGATTAATGTTGTAGCTATCATAGCTGCAAAGGGTGCTCATTTCATTGCTGTATGTTGTTTGCTTTGGTTGTTGCTATTGTTGCTATTGTTTATTTCCCCTTATCCTGTGCAGTTCTGAGAACTTACAGGGATACTATAAATTTGTAGTGTAGAGACTGTGCTGATGAACAAAACTCAGCCAAAAGACAGCAAACCTTGCTCCATATACAAATTACTAACAGTAAATCTTCAGTTATCATACAAAGAATAGAAGAGACAAAACCCCCAAATAATTACCAGGCCCCCAGTAAGAATAGCTAAGTTTGAGCCCTTGGTTCTCATTCATGGATATCCAGTGCTACAACAAAAAACAGAATAAATATAAAGGCTATGGATACAACTATGTGTGGGTCTCAAATCTAGATTATTGTAAGATACTTTTTAGTGCAGTGAAAGCTGTGCCCCAATTGACCCACATAATGAAATAACAGATAAAGAATTAAAAGAATAATTATCAAAATGATCAATGAATTCTAAGAGAACACAGAAAAACAAGTCGATAAACTAAGGAAGTCAGGATATGAATTAGAATTTCTATAATTAGGTAGAGATTTAGAAAAAGAATCAAACAGAAATCTTGGAAATGAAAGACACCATAAATCAAATAAAATGTTCAGTTAAAAGTCCTTTTTACATGGTAGTCCATGTTGGAAACAAGCTCAGAACTGGAAGATAAAGTTTTCAGGCTTGAACATGCAGGTAGTATTAAATAAAACAATATATATATATATATATATATATATATATATATATATATATATATATATATATATATATAACCATGATATGATCATACAAAAACACTGGAATATCATGGAGATCAAATTTAAGAATTATGGGAAATGAGGAGGGTTGTAAGATAGAGGCAAATGGAGTAGGTTTTACATAACATACAAGGATAGAATTTTAAAAGCCTCAAGAGAAAATGTCAGGTCATATTTAGAACCAAGCCTGCCAGTATAACTTCTGATTTCTGAGCACAAATGCTATAAGCCAGGAAGGTTTAGAATGATTGTTCCAAGTCCTGAAAGAAAATAACCAGTTTTCTGAATTCCGCAAACTGTCCTTCAAAGTTGAATTGGAAACAAAAACTTCCAAGGTAAGCAGAAACTAAAAGAATTTATTACTACTAAGCAGGCACTATAGAACTTAAAAAATACACCACAGAGAAGAAATAAAAATCTTGCCTCAGAACTCACAACTGGATAAATCTCTTTGAAGAGTAGCTAAGTAAATGAGAAACAGAGAAAAGTTAAACATCAGAAATAAATTTTAAAAAGCAGGACTTAATAAACCTCTTCCATTGAATTACAACATTGAATGTAAATGATCTCAACTCCCCAGTTAAAAGACACATGTTGGCAAAATGGATTGAAAAATAAGACTCAGTTACGTGTTGTTTGTAAGAGACTCATTTTATAAGCAAAGACAGACACAGGCAAAAAATGAAAGGATGGAAACTGATATCCCATGCAAAAGGAGCCTAAAAGCCAGAAGGATTAGACACTCTCTTAGCTGACATTGCAGACTTTAAAGCAAAAATAATCAGAAGGATAAACAAGGTTAGTTAATACTGGCAAAGGGAACAATCCAGAAGGAAGATATACCATAAATATTTGTTACACTAACATGGATGCAAACAATCACATAAGAGACATTATTCAAATGAAAGACACGGATAGACACCAGTACAGTAAAACTTGGTGATTTCAACACGCTTCTCCCACCATTAGTTAGATCATCAAGAAATTAAGACCCTTTGAACCTGAAAAATACTATAAATCAAATGGGCACAGCAGACATCTATAGAATATTTCATCCAACAATATCTAAATACATTTTCTTCTCAGAAGCTCTGAGAAGAAAATAGATTATACTCTGTGGAATAGATTATACTTAAGCCACAAAACAAGTCTTAGCAGTTACAAGAAACAATTGAAATAATTACTTGCATATTATTAGATCATAATGGAATTAAATTAGAAGTCAATATGGTAAAACCCTACAGTACATATATAAACACATGGAGATTGGATAAAACACTTTTGAATGATGAATGGGTGGTAGAAGAAATCAGGGGAGAAATTTAACAATTCTTAGACTTGAATGAGAAGAATGATACAGCATACCAGAACTTCTGGGACACCATAAACATTGGAGCATTAAGAGGATACTTGATAGCTATGAGCACATAAGTAAATCTGAATGACCCCAATAAACAAGCTAATGCTGCATCTCAAGTTCCTTGAAAAAGAAGAGCAAACCAATTCCAAAACCAGTAGAAGAAAGGAAGTATTTAAAATCAGAGCCAAAATCAATAAAATTGACAATCAAAATGCAAAGGATCAATGAAAAAAAACTACAAGCAGCCAAAAGGAAGATGGCGGCGAAGGGAGAGCATTACCCCCTTGTACTGCGTCACTGTGCGGGAGAATGACGAGTTAGAACGGCTAAAAGCTATCTTGTTAGGAATTTCCAGCAAAATTGGGGTGCTCCAAAACCTAGAGGAAGGATTTCCATCGCACGAGGATCAGCTACGGGGGCTCAAACGCGAGAGATTTGTCCGCACGGAGGGTCACGCTGCTTATTCAGCAAACCGCCCCGCGGCTAGAGTCTGCGGCGCACGCTGGGAAACGAGGAGATAGCAACGCAAAGATACAGTGCTGCAGTTTCCGCGGGCTTCTGCCAGCTGTGCAATCACCGTACTCAGTGCTGAATTCTGGGTTTGAGACGGGAGAAGAAAGAGGTCCAATTCGGTTCTCCACACCGGTCAGACCACAGAGGAAGCCAGCGGCCACCATCTTGGAGAGCTGACGTCACCATCCCTGTTTTCGACTGATCGCAGCTCATTCAGCCATAGAACAGGTAATTTCAGGCTGCCATTCACCTGCGGCTCGCAGACAAATTACTCAGGCTCAGTGCTAAATAACCCGCGGAAACTGCTTCTTGGAGCCTGCTCCTATCAGAACATACACCGAGCACGGAGCGGCTGAATTCTGGCTCCTGGAACTGCTCTGGCCCAGGGATAAAGAACTCGCGGAAACTGCTTCTTGGTCCGGGTCCTGCTGAATACTGTGGAGGTAAATACCAACCAAGCCTTCATAGGCAGTGGCAACAGGACTGAGGGCCAGTCAGGACTCACCCGTTGCTTTGGTCACCCGGCAAAGGTAACGAAATGCTGCCATTCGCATGGGATACCAACATGGCAGAGATCTGATGTCATCAGAAAGTGGCAGAGGAGAGAACTTCATCGATACCAGCGGCGACAGAAACAGTTGGTCTCCTGGTAAAGAAAGTGAGTCACAAACACCCGAGTCTCTCTCACTGTGTCATCAAGCCAGAGGGGCAGAGCAGAGCCGCCGACCGCGCCCGGATCAGGCCCAGCGGCCCACGGGCCTGGTAGTCACGTAACCCCAATTGGAGTAGGGGCAGAGCAGAGCCGCCACCCGCGCCCGCAAGGTAGGCAGACCTGCGACAGACCGGCGGATCAGGCCCAGTGGCCTGCCGGCGTGGTACACACGTCACCCCAATTGGAGTAGGGGCAGAGCAGAGCCGCCACCCACGCCCGAAAGGTAGGCAGACCTGCGACCGACCAGCGGAACAAGCCCAGTGGCCTGCCGGCACAACAGACACGTCACCCCATTTGGAGTAGGGGCAGAGCAGAGCCGCCTCCTGTGCCCGGAATAAGCCCAGCGACCCGCCGGCGTGGTAGACACGTCACCCCAATTGGAGTAAGGGCAGAGCAGAGCCGCCGCCCACGCCTGCAAGGTAGGCAGACCTGCGACCGACCAGCGGAACAGGGCCAGGGGTCCGCGGGCGTGGTAGACACGTCACACCAATTGGAGGAGGGGCAGAGTAGAGCCGCCGCCCATGCCTGCAAGGTAGGCAGACCACCGCCCGACCCTGCAAGAGAGACTTTTAAACTATACAAGAGCAATATAAATATATAGGGGGAAAATTTTCAAAAACACAACAGTTTCACCAAGCAGAAAGAAACGCAAGCAGTATGAAAAGACAAGGAAAGAAAGGACCACAAGCAATGCAGGTCAACTCAACTTTAGAAGAGGTAACAGCTGCAGCAGATGGAATGTCAGATAAAGAATTCAGGATATACATGCTTCAGATGATCTGGAGTTTCAAGGAAGACATTAGACAGCAAAATCAGACAATGAAAGATCACTTTGACAATGAATTACACAAACAAATCCAGGAAGCAAAAGATCAACTATACAGGGAGATAGAGGTTATAAAAAACAAACAAAGAGAAATCCTAGAAATGCAGGAAGCAATAAACCAACTTAAAAACTCAATTGAGAATACTACCAGCAGAGTAGAACACTTAGAAGATAGAACATCAGACAATGAAGATAAAGTATTTCAACTTGAAAAGAACATAGTCAGCTCAGCAAGACTGTTAAGAAACCATGAGCAGAACATCCAAGAAATATGGGATAACATCAAGAGACCAAATTTAAGAGTCATTGGGATACAGGAAGGGACAGAGTTTCAAACCAAAGGAATGAGCAATCTATTCAATGAAATAATACGAGAAAACTTCCCAGACTTGAAGAATGAGACAGAATCCCAAATCCTAGAAGCCTACAGGACGCCGAATGTGCAAAATCATAAGAGACCCACACCTAGACACATTATAATGAAGATGCCCAACGTACAGAATAAGGAGAGAATTTTAAAAGCTACAAGAGAAAGGAAGCAGATTACATTTAGGGGTAAGCCAATCAGGATAACAGCTGATCTTTCAACACAGACTCTGAAAGCTAGAAGATCCTGGACAAAACTAAAAGTTGGTTCTTTGAAAAAATAAATAAGATTGACAGACCCTTAGCCATGCTAATGAAGAGAAGAAGAGAGAGAACTCAAATTACTAGCATACAGGATGAAAAAGGCAATATCACAACAGACACTTCAGAAATACAGAAGATAATCAGAAATGATTTTGAATCCTTACACTCCAATAAATTAGAAGATAGTGAAGGCATCGATAAATTTCTTAAGTCCTATGATCTGCCCAGATTGAGTCAGGAGGATATAGAAAACCTAAACAGACCAATATCAATTGAGGAAATAGAAGAAACCATCAAAAGACTACTAACTAAGAAAAGCCCAGGACCGGATGGGTATACAGCAGAGTTTTACAAAACCTTTAAAGAGGAACTAATACCAATACTTTTCAAGCTATTTCAGGAAATAGAAAAAGAGGGAGAACTTCCAAATTCATTCTACGAGGCCAACATCACCCTGATTCCTAAACCAGACAAAGACACTTCAAAGAAAGAAAACTACAAACCAATATCTCTAATGAACCTAGATGCAAAAATCCTCAATAAAATTCTGGCGAATCGGATACAAAAACATATCAAAAAAATTGTGCACCATGATCAAGTAGGATTCATCCCTGGGATGCAAGGCTGGTTCATTATACAGAAATCAATAAATGTTATTCACCACATCAATAGACTTAAAAATAAGAACCATATGATCATCTCGATAGATGCAGAAAAAGCATTCAACAAAGTACAGCATCCCCTTATGTTCAAAACTCTAGAAAAACTAGGGATAACAGGAACATACCTCAATATTGTAAAAGCAATCTATGCTAAGCCTCAGGCTAGCATCATTCTGAATGGAGAAAAACTGAAGGAATTCCCTCTAAAATCTGGAACAAGACAGGGATGCCCTCTCTCACCACTTATGTTCAACATAGTTCTCGAAACACTGGCCAGAGCAATTAGACAGACGAAAGAAATTAAAGGCATAAAAATAGGAAAAGAAGAACTTAAATTATCACTATTTGCAGATCACATGATTCTATACCTAGCAGACCCAAAAGGGTCTACAAAGAAACTATTAGAGCTAATAAATGAATTCAGCAAAGTGGCAGGATATAAAATCAACACGCATAAATCAAAGGCATTCCTGTATATCAGCAACAAATCCTCTGAAATGGAAATGAGGAAAACCACTCCATTCACAATATCCTCAAAGAAAATAAGATACTTGGGAATCAACCTAACAAAAGAGGTGAAAGACTTATACAATGAAAACTACAGAACCCTAAAGAGAGAAATAGAAGAAGATCTTAGAAGATGGAAAAATATACCCTGTTCATGGATAGGCAGAACTAACATCATCAAAATGGCGATATTACCAAAAGTTCTCTATAGGTTTAATGCGATGCCAATCAAAATCCCAAAGGCATTTCTTGTAGAAATAGAGAAAGCAATCATGAAATTCATATGGAAAAATAAAAGACCCAGAATAGCAAAAACAATGCTAAGCAGGAAGTGTGAATCAGGCGGTATAGCGATACCAGACTTCAAACTATACTACAGAGCAATAGTAACAAAAACAGCATGGTACTGGTACCAAAATAGGCGGGTGGACCAATGGTACAGAATAGAGGACACAGAAACCAATCCACAAAACTACAACTATCTTATATTTGATAAAGTGGCTAAAAGCATGCAATGGAGTAAGGATAGCATCTTCAACAAATGGTGCTGGGAAAACTGGAAATCCATATGCAACAAAATGAAACTGAATCCCTTTCTCTTGCCATGCACAAAAGTTAATTCAAAATGGATCAAGGAGCTTGATATCAAATCAGAGACACGGCGTCTGATAGAAGAAAAAGTTGGCTACGATCTACATACTGTGGGGTCGGGCTCCAAATTCCTCAATAGGACACCCATAGCACAAAAGTTAATACCTAGAATCAACAAATGGGACTTACTCAAACTAAAAAGTTTTTTCTCAGCAAAAGAAACAATAAGAGAGGTAAATAGGGAGCCTACATCCTGGGAACAAATCTTTACTCCTCACACTTCAGATAGAGCCCTAATATCCAGAGTATACAAAGAACTCAAAAAATTAGACAATAAGATCACAAATAACCCAATCAACAAATGGGCCAAGGACCTGAACAGACACTTCTCAGAGGAGGACATACAATCAATCAACAAGTACATGAAAAAATGCTCACCATCTCTAGCAGTCAGAGAAATGCAAATCAAAACCACCCTAAGATACCATCTCACTCCAGTAAGATTGGCAGCCATTATGAAGTCAAACAACAACAAGTGCTGGCGAGGATGTGGGGAAAAGGGTACACTTGTACATTGCTGGTGGGACTGCAGATTGGTGCAGCCAATTTGGAAAGCAGTATGGAGATTTCTTGGAAAGCTGGGAATCGATCCACCATTTGACCCAGCTATTCCCCTTCTAGGTCTATTCCCTAAAGACCTAAAAAGAGCAAGCTACAGGGACACTGCTACATCGATGTTCATAGCAGCACAATTCACAATAGCAAGACTGTGGAACCAACCTAGATGCCCTTCAATAGATGAATGGATAAAAAAAAATGTGGCATTTATACACAATGGAGTATTACTCTGCATTAAAAAATGACAAAATCATAGAATTTGCAGGGAAATGGATGGCATTAGAGCAGATTATGCTATGTGAAGCTAGCCAATCCCTAAAAAACAAATGCCAAATGTCTTCTTTGATATAAGGAGAGTAACTAAGAACAGAGTAGGGACGAAGAGCATGAGAAGAAGATTAACATTAAACTGGGATGAGAGGTGGGAGGGAAAGGGAGAGAGAAGGGAAATTGCATGGAAATGGAAGGAGACCCTCAGGGTTATACAAAATTTCATACAAGAGGAAGTGAGGGGAAAGGGGAAAATAATACAAGGGGGAGAAATGAATGACAGTAGAGGGGGTAGAGAGAGAAGAGGGGAGGGGAGGGGAGGGGGGATAGTAGAGGATAGGAAAGGCAGCAGAATACAACAGACACTAGTATGGCAATATGTAAATCAATGGATGTGTAACTGATGTGATTCTGCAATTTGTATACGGGGTAAAAATGGGAGTTCATAACCCACTTGAATCAAAGTGTGAAATATGATATATCAAGAACTATGTAATGTTTTGAACAACCAACAATAAAAATTTTTTAAAAAAAGTGTTGGTGAGGATGTGGAGAAAAGGTACACTCATATGTTGCTGGTGGGATTTCAAATTGGTCAACCTCTATGGAAAAGTAGAGTGGGGAATACTTAGAAAACTTAGAATGGAACCACCATTTCACACACTTATCATACTCCTCAGTCCATACCCAAAGGAGTTAAAATCAGTATAGAATAGTGACACAGCCACATCAATGTTTACAACATTTCTGTTACTCTCTTCTGTCACAACATTCAACCTCACTTTGAACCCCAAGAAATGGAGCCTGTTGTCTATGAATTGAAATCTCTGAAACCATGAGCCCTCAAATAAACCTTTCCCCATTTACAGTTGTTCTGGTCTGGTACTTAGTCACAGCAGTGAAAAAAAAAAAAACAGACTGAAACAATGTGTATAATTTTATAGTAACTTACCACTTCTATTTAATTGACATCAATATTAGTACTGGAAGTCAGCCTTATATTCTATCTATCTGTCCTATAGGTGATTGTCTATTATCTCAAATTATTAATAGAATAAGAAGTTGTACTTCTAATAAGAAGTTGTATTTCTCTAAAGCACCCAGACAGCAGTTCCAAAGTGTTATAAGGAAATTAGAAAATAAAATTAACAAGAGAAAATGCATCTTTAATTGGTATAATAGCTATGAACCAAGAAACAAAATTTTGTAATCACAAACTTCTAATAATTATATATAATATTCCCTGTATATTTTAGACCACAATAATCTGTATAACAAAAAATCTATTTTTTGAACTTAACTTTAAATTAACTGGATTTTAGTGTATTTTGGACTCATCCTGACATGGAATAAGATGAGAAGCAGAATCTTAACTCAGGTAAGGTGTCCTCTTGACAATTCTTAGGTCATTTTTTTTCTGAAACTGAAAAAAAAATTATTTATATTATAAATATTATTTCATAAAATTTTAATATTGCTTTCTGAGTCTAACAGATATCAGTTAACACAATCCAACATTACATCTGAAGCCTGAATTTAAAAAAAACTAGAGATCTCTTAACCACTTTTTTGGGGGGAACGTGGCAAAATGAATTCATGTTCCACATTTTCAATCTTTAAATAAACTGGGCTTTACTTATTACCTTCCAAAAAGAATAACACAAAATGTCATACAAAATTTATTGATGACAGGTTCTTTTTACCATGTTACAAAATATTAAATGATATAAATAAAATTCTAACTACATGTGTCATTTTTCTATATGTGTTGAAGAGATTGCTGATACAGAAAGCCTCAGTCTGAAGAACACCAGTTTGGTAAAATGCACTCCTAAAATTTATATTCTAAAGGCTTGTATAGTGGGAATATTATGAATACATCTCATATACAAAGAATCCAATAATAGTTGTTCATTTAACCAGAGTTGTACATACCCTAATTCCTTTAAAACCAGTTCCCCTAAATATTAGAACCTAACAGACACTGGAAATTATCTTGAGAGATATGACCAGATTAGTGTTTTAAGAATAAATTATCTTGATAGATAAGAGTTGACTAGACCTTTAAGAAACCTTTGCTATTTCAACAAATACAGAATTAAATTTGGGGTTTTTGAGCTTCAGAAGAAAACCTCATATATAGGGTACTTTTGACCACTTACTTTTCCAAGATTTTGTATAACCAAAAGTTAGATATAAGGTGTGGATTTTATAAGGTATGGGGTTTTACTTTAGATTTCCTCTGAAGACTATTTTCCTATTATGACAGTTGGGAATCAGGCCAGGTTTGGAAGTAGATAACTATAAGTAATTTTTTAAAAATTTGATTAGGTCTTTCCCATTATAATTTTGAGGAAGAGGCTGCCCTCTGAACAAAAATTAAAATGAATGAAAGAGAACAGAACATGGATGCCTGAATAAAAGAAAATTTCTTTTTGCCTAGGGACATCTCCCTGAACCAGGAGGGGTCAGATGTTTCTGCCTCTCCTGCCATAACTTATGAATTTAACTGTTGTCTTACCTGCATTGGCACAATTTTTCTCCTCCTTCATGGATAGTCATGAAAAAACTGCAAGTCTCTGGATTACCCACCCTTACTGTGTGACTTATTAACCTGGAAGAACATGAGACTCTTAGATGCCTTCTTTTCCTGTCTGTACTGAGCCTAACATCAATTAATAAACTTTTTGTGGGGGAAGTACTAGGCCTCATTCAGAATGAAGAATCATAGATGGATACTATTTTCATTTTGGGCACAATTTGCATTTTCTTCTTAGTCCTATCCATGGGGGAAATTCAGAATATTTTTCTGCTTTAACAAAACAGGCTAAGCTGCAGAATTGTATTAAAATTTATATTTCACTCTGACAGCTATGATTTTCTATTGGAGATTTTGTATTGAGACCATGCTTGGCAGAAGAAGAAAATGAGGCAATTTTTCTTGAGCATCTGTGGGTTAACCTTGCTTCACTTTTACAGTATGCAGGCTAGTGGTGAACCTGGCATAACTGTTTTGAACAAAGATGTCATCTCTGTATGAGAAAACACTACTCAGGCATCTGCACCAGAAAAACTGCCCACTTTGCTAGGGACATCTACCTAATGAGCTTCTCATGGTCAGCAAACCCATCTCTCATTTTCAATTTTCTGCTGAATTTATTGCTGCATTATCAGCAAGAATGCAAAGTTTCTTTTGACATACACCAAAGACGCAAGGTATTCAGACTCAATGGTGATTACTGATTTCCCTCTGCCACTATAAAATTTTCGAATGTGATGCCCCAGATTTTCTTCTATTAACCACAGTCTGAGAAGTCTGTACAAGACCAGAGTCACTTGGGGTAAAGGATGAAACAAACAGCTTACACTTGATATGTGCCAAAGGAATCTCCAGAGGCCAAGGAGGACATCTAGTGGTTGTTGAATGCTTAATATCCTTTTCCTCAAGGAATTTTTAAGAAAGAAGTAAATTAAAAGATACATGCCTTTCTTTATGGATCATTCCATGTAATATGTCTGTCTCTCAGTGGCTAGAGTCTGATCGAGGAGGGAATGGAGATGCTCAGGAGGTGCAAGCAGAAGGAGGAAAATGTGGTCAGCTCACAGGTGGTATATGTGTTACTGGGGCATTTGCACAGCATTGCCTAATTGACCAATCACCATAGATTACCCAGTGGGCTGTCAGGAGAGAAGGTAGGAGGAGAAGCCATTGAGATTCACTAGGGAAGGCTCTAGCCAGAATCTTGAAAATGCTTCCCTCCTGTGCTCAACAACTCACATACAAAGACAGATCAGAATCAGGACAAACTCTTTCCTAGCTCCAGACAAGCTCAGAACCAGGATTGGAGAGTAACAAATGACCTTTTCAGAGCCCATCATGCCTAACCCACAGGGCCAGTTATTAGGAGGCATAAAAACCCATGAAACCTTTTGGGCCCAATTGTAAGTTTAGGCAGCCTATGCTTATTGCATCTAAATAACTGATGAGTACCCAAATTATCATCCAAATTGAAACAGAAATATGTACCTCAGAAAGACATAAGGTGCAGAGGAGCTTACCTTGGTGATGATCCCAGGAGAGCCTCCACCTGATACTATTCCTGGAGATCAGGAACAGGTCCTTGTTCCTCAGTGTTGAAGATAAACACCTGACAAATGCTGAGACCAATGAATAAAGCAATATTTATTTCAGAAAATAATCAGCCTCCACTCCCTCAAATCAATGGGTTATTAATCTCTGTGATCATGCTCCTGGGCGCTCTGTATTATTAACAATTTAGCTCCATATCTCTCCACTTAGGAAAGTAGATGGAGAAGAAAGAGAAGGCAAAAATTAAAAGAGGGGTGTTGGAAGGCTGGGGACACAAGCCAGAGAGTTCCCTCCACAAGCAAAATGGAGGAATAAAGAAATTAAAGGAAAATACATTTTTACAATGCTTTAAGTATGTCTGGATACAGAAAGTTTAGAGGTGAAAAACACTGCCTAACTAAAATGAAAGTTATGTTATATAATATCCTTTTGCAGGGAAAAAAAACTGCCTCTCTCCTGGCTGTGAGGGGAGGACAGAGAAATAAACCATTTACAACTGCTGCACAAGGACCAGCAGTTAGGCAGGTGATTCCTGGCAAACCTGTGTTTGACCCAAAATACTGGCCTAGGAAAACCACACTGCATGATACAGAGTGTGTCTGAGTAGGAGAAAAGCAAAAGTGGAGAGCAGTTACACAGGGGATTACTGGTCTGGATTCCACCAGGCTCTCCCCCTGCCCTTTCAATCTGGTTCCTTGCAGGACGGTCTGCAAAAGTGCAGGGATGGCATAGATTGAGTTTGGAGACTGAACTCAAGAACAGGATACATGGCATTCACAGGTGGCATAGTGGACTAAGAATTGGCTCCTCCATCACATGAGTGAAACACAAGGGAGATCCCTAGGGTGAAGTCTTCCAGTGTGGACTGGTAATTGCTTGGCTCTGGAGGTGCACTGATTTGAAATGTTCAGTCCAAGTGTCATTCAATGAACAAACTACAGCCAACCTAAGCCTAAACCCCACCTCCAAAATCTCACCTACATGATTACCTCTCTCACTCTCGCAACTCTACCCTGAGGGTGGAGTAAGCATCACATTCCAGATGACCCCACAGAACAATGCTAAGAAGGGAAGCTGAGAATCTAAGGAACACCAATGAAAACAATTCTTTAAGTTTTTCACTGAGACCTTTTCTTTTATTTTTCTTTATTTCTGTTCTCTGTTGAAATTTGACCCTAATGTTTCATGGACATTTATACATATTAATATTTGATTTGTCTCATTTATAGCATTTTTAAAGTCAGGTATTTCTCATCATCAGTGTTTTGAGGGCAAAGATGTTTGATTAGTATATTTCAGTTTTGATTTTCTTTTTTTTATATTTATTTTTATTTTTAATTTTTAAAAGTTTTACTTCATATATATTTTTTCTCTCCTGTATCTGTTTCCTTTGGTTCTTTCTCTCTTTTTTTCTGTTACCAATCACTATTGTTCTCTTTCACTATTCCTTAATTATTACTTCTATCTTCTTTCCTAATCATCACATCCTACATCTTTTCTGTTCTCTCCCTGTCCACTATTTGAAATTGTAAACCCTTTTGCAAACATACTATTTTTATTGAAGACAATAACTGATCATATCATTTATTGTTACAATTAATATCGTAGACACCATAGCTGAAACTACTCAGTTTAATGTTGTATACTTTTTGCCTTCATTGTTGTTATTATTTGTCTCCTACTGAATCATAAGGTCCTGAAAACCTTCAGGTATACTGTAAATCCACAGGGCAGAAAATCTACTACCTCAGATATATACTATTAGATGAGTAGACACACAAACAATATGAAAAAGCAGGTAACAAAGCACACCAAACAAACCAAGATACTTCAATGTCAGAATCCATGTACACCACGGTGGAAGAAATGTCAGAGATGGAGTTTAGAATGTACATAGTTAAACTGATCTACAAGATAGAGGATGATGTAAGAAGTGTAATCAGAGAGAAAATACAGAAATTAAAAGATAAACAAATTCAATAAAGAGATATTCTTAAAGAAAACCAAGTAGAAATCTTGTAAATGAAGGATTTAATAAACCTAATTTAAAATTTAATGTAAAGCATCAACAACAGACTAGACCAGGTGGAAGACAGAGTTCCAGGAAATGAAGACAAAATATATAACCTGGGAAATAAAGTTGAGCCTAGAGAAAACAGGTTAAGACACCATGAACAAAATTTCCAAGAAATATTGGATAACATAGAAAGAACAAAATTAATACTTAGCAGGATAAATGAAAGCTCAGAGACACAAACAAAAGAAATGAACAATATTTTCAATGACATAATATCACAAAATTTTACAAACCTAAAGATTGAAGTGGAAAATCAAATACAAGAGGGTTAGGTGACAATAAATATACAAAATTACAACAGACCCACACCAATATACATTATTATGAGAAATACCTAATATAAAGTAAAGATAGAATGTTTAAAACTGCCAGAGAAAAAAGACAGATCACATTTAGAGAGAAACTGCAGATGATTTCTCAATGCAGACCCTCAAAGCTAGGAGGACTTGGAATTATGTGTACCAAGGACTGAAAGAAAATGGATGCCAGCCAAGAATACTTGGCCCAGCAAAATTAAGCATCAGAGTTGAGGATTAAACAAAAACCTTCCATGATAAACAAAAGTTAAACGAATTCACTGTTGGGGATGCAAATCAAGTCAAGATGGCACCTGGCACTTTGCCAGGAGGAATGGTTTGTGAAGCAACGCCAGCAAGCCATTAAGATGATGAGGGTTCCTTATTGGCTGACTGCTATATCTAGATTATGTTAATTAAGTTAAGCTGTGTGTAATTAGTTAAGCATATATATCCCTGCTGTCCGGCAGAGAAGCGGCTCCTGCTACCTTGGGTGCCCGCTACTTTGAGTTCTCAGTTCCCGCTGAGTTCAGTCGCAATAAAGTAGTTCCCGCTTCAACCTTCAAGTTGCTTGTCACCTCTCGGTTATTTTGCCCAGCCGGACTGTGGCAATTCACAACTAGAAATCTTGCTCTACAAAACATACTCAATAAAATATTTCACAAAGAATTGAAAAATAAATTGAAAACCAGCAAAGGGAGGAACAACACAAGAAGAATAGCCAATCAAAGGAGGAACAAATTCAAATTAAAAACCAGAAATAAATCAAAATGACTGAGGAAGAAAAAAGTCATTTCTCATTGGATAACATTGGATGTAAATGGCCCCAAATCATCAATCAGAAGAATATAGACTGGAGGACTGGAATAAAAAACAAGACTCAACAGTATGCTGTCTCTAAGACACTTACTTCATAGGCAAAGATATCCACTGACTGAAGGTAAAAGGATGGAGGAAAACCTATCATTACATACAAGCAGAGTTTTCCATCCTCATATTAGATAAAGTGGACTTCAAGCTAAAGGTGATCAGAAAGGATAAAGAAGGATATTTCATAGTTCTTAAGGCAATTATACATTAATAAGACATAACAATCATGAATATTTATGCTACAAACATTGGAGCACCTATGTACATCCAATAAAACCTTCTAGATTTAAAGAATCAAATAGAACATAACACAATAATACTGGGTGACTTTATCCTTTTCCCCACTGGACAGATCCTCCAAACAAATACTAAATAAAGAAGCTATAGAAATTAAAAGTTAATTAATAATTTAGACTTAACACTCATATATAGAATAATTCATACATCAATGACTGAATACACTTTCTTCTCAGCAGCACATGGATGCTTCATTAAAATAGACCACATCTTAGTCCACAAAGCAATTTTTAGCAAATAGAAAAAAAAAATAGAGATAATACTTTGTATCCTATCGGATCATAATGGAATGAAATTAGAAATAAAGACAAAATAAAAAGTAGAAGCTACTCTAACAGAGGCTTGGAGGCTAAATGATATTCTATTGAATGGTCAATCAATAGCAGAAGAAATCAGGAATGAAATAAAAAAATATTAGAGGAAAATGGGAATAGTGACACAACATATCAAAATCACCAGGACACTATGAAGGCAGTTCTAAGAGAAGAGTTCATTACATGGAGCTCATTAATTAAAAGAATAGAAAGTCAACAAATAAGCAGTCTAACATTACATCTTAAAACTCTAGGAAAAAAAAGTAGAACAAAACAAAATAAAAGCAACAGGAGACAGGAAATAAGCAAAACAGGAGCTGAAATCAATAAAATTGAAACAAGAAATACAATTCAAAAATTTATGAAAAACTTGGTTCTTTCAAAAAATAAATAAAATCAATAGACACTTAGCCAAACTAATGAAGAAAAAGAGAAAATTCAAATTACTAAAATTTATAATAAAATATCACAATTGACATTACTGAAATAAAGATGATAATCAAGAACTATTTTGAAAATGTATACTCTAATAAAATATAAAATCTTAAAGGTATTGATAAATTTCTAGAGACATATGACCTACACAAATTGAATCAGGAGGACATAGAAAATTTAAACAGATCAATTTTCAGGAATGAACTTAAAGATGCCATCAAAAGCCTACCAAGGAGAAAAGCCCAGAACCAGACAGATTCACAGCAAAATTCTACTTGACCTTCAAAAAGGACTAACACCAAACCTCATTTTAACAAATCACAACTACAATGACCCAAATCACATATGTGCCACTGTGCAGTACTGGTGTTTATGATTAAAATGTGTCTATTTAGGGACATAATTCTATCCATAACAGAAGTTGAGGTAAACTCAAAAAAAAAAAAAAAACAAAAAACAAACAAACAACAACAACAAAAAACACAGAATGGCCCAAGAGAGTGGAAAAAACATACTTGTATTAAGAGCTCTCCCAGAACAAAGAGCAGATAATGTGGTTCAGTCAGTACCTATGTGCACATGGGTGACTCTGTTGCAAATCTGTTATACATGACACTGTTGCAGCTTGGTTGCAACGCTATAGTATTGAATAAACAATCAGAGTGTATGCTACCATATAGAAGAGATAAAGGTACTAACATGTACAGGGTGTCTAAAAAATTATATATAAGGCAATGTCTTGTGGTGTTCAAAGATCATCCTTTGGACGCCAATCCACCAGAACAGTGCTGGCACTAACAATCACTGATGAAATCCCCAGTGTCCTGTCTTTTTGTGAGAGTGATATTTCTTCAGGATTCACACATAAGAATCAGAGACAGTGATTTTACCTCCCTCGTTACTGAGAATCAAGCCTTGATGCAGGGAGAGGTGAACTTGCCTTGAACTAGTGGACCAACTGATTCATAGGGGATTACCCAACCCTGCTGGCTTGCAGGAGCAAGGACTCCAGTAAACAAAAGAACCCAGCGGGTCCCAGGAGCCAGTGCAGGGAGTGATGCTCATCAGACAAATAGGAACCAAGTTTCAAGAGGTCAACCTGCTCCTCTGTGGTAGAAGGGGATCCTGATTGCCTTCCACATATACACAAGTAGTCTCAATTGTATAAGTCAAAAGAGTATCTCTAAGATCCTTGAGCTGGTAACACTGTTTGAATGTGAGGAAATGGTGAGTTAATGAGATGGGTTGAGCTTGAGGTGTGTGGAAAGTCTTCATCTGTGGGTCTGTGGCGATCCTCATACAGCTTAAGACAGCACCAGGCTGTTTATAAGGTCTAAATGCCTGGTCTGGTTGGGGATTTATACCTAAAGAACCCAGAACGCCCTGACAAATCCCCCTATAACACTGAACTTGGCAAGACATGATCCTCAGCCACATTGGCTGAAGGTTTGTCTGTAAGAGAACTGTAAAATTATGATAGTTCAGGTGAAACCTACCTCAAAAGGCTGACTAGAAGCCCAAAAGCCCATTCTATCTGAAAAGCCTGAGGAGATCCCTCACCTTATGCACCACCGTATCTTCCAATGCCACCTGCACACCCTGTACCTATTGCAGCTGGAACTCCACCAGAAAACCATCACAGCCCTGAAGACACACCTCCCACAGACCACCCAAAATGACCCTGACTGTAACCACCCCAGAACGATCAGTTTAAAGCTTGTATATTCTGGCTGGGAAGCACGAGGAGGACCCTGGAAGATCCTCCTAATATATGCCAAGATGCTATATAGATGCCACTGAGAAAAACATGGTCCCATCAAGATTTTCAAGTTCATGGGGTAGAGGGTGGGGGGCAACACACAATATATCAGCCCTTTACCACCACTGATCTGAACTGAAAAATTTATATGCCCTCCTTCACTGAGAAACCTCTGGCTATTATTGATTGTAATCCATCATTCAAACCCACAATTCCAATTGGACTGTTTGCCACCAGCTACTACAGACTAACCTTGAAGAATGCCACTGAATTACCCAGGTCATGTTAAAGTGGTTGGACTAACACACCTCAGCAGAAACCATGAAAGCCCAGGCTTACATCCGGAGCCAATTCCTGATGAAGATGCCTGATAAAACTCTGATGATGACCAGGGATTTGAGATGCTTGAGCATTATCAAAAGCATTCTTTTAGGGGGCTGGGGTTGTGACTCAGCGGTAGAGCACTCACCTAGGATGCATGAGGCACTGGGTTTAATCCTCAGAACCACATATAAATAAAATAAAGATATTGTGTTCATCCTAAAACTAAAAAATAAATATTAAAAAAGTTTCTTTCAGGTGGCATGAAGGAAAGAGGGAAGAGAGCTATGAATGTGAGCAAGACCTCAGGAGTGATCCAGGGACCCGAGGAAAGCCCACGTCAGTTTTATGAGAGGCTTTGTGAAGCATTCTGATGTTACACCCCATTCAACACAGATGCAGCTGTGATCAGCGAATGGTTAATGCAGCTTTATTCTTAGTTGAGCCAATAGAGACATTGAGCATAAACTATAGAAGTTAGAGGGCTTCGCTGAAATGAACACCAGCTAACTAATGGAGGTTGAGACAAATGTCTTTGTCAACCAACACCAAGAAATCCATTGTGAGACAGACTGTAAAATAAAGGGGAAGGGAGGTCAGCTTGCCACTGCCCTCTTGAATAATCAGGACCCTCCTGGAGAGTTGAATCTCTAGGCAAATGTAAAGGCCAGAGAAGGAGCCAACAAGAAGAACTGTCTCATCCAGAGGTGAGATCAGGATGGGACCCGTGTGTCCATTGCCATCAATAAGGTCACTGGAGGAATGAGTGCCTCTGATAGTCAGAGGATTATCAGCTCTACCTTGAACAAAGAGGGAGAAGCCATGGAATTCAAGAACTATACCAATAGCTGTAGTGACCATATGAATCCCTTTACATTGATTTTGTTGGATTAGCCACCATGGGAAACTGTGAGGAAAACTAGAAGAAACCAGCTCCATTTTCTTAGGTCCCCAGGAGCCTCTGGTATGAATGACTGTGGGGGCCAGCCCATGGACTTCATGGTTGATATGGGGCAAGACATTCTACAATGACTCAACTTAGGGCCCCTCTCTCAGAGACAAGCCACCATTATGGGAGCCACAGGTATCTAAACTTGCTTGTTATTATTGCCTTGACAATGCAGTTTAGGTGGCCATGATGTTATCCACAAATTCCTATACCTCCCTGACTGCCCTGTGACATTAATGGGTGGGGGCCTATTAGGAAAACTGAAGGCCTAGATGACTTTCAACTCTGATGGCCAAGTTGCCCTGACGCTAGGGAAACCAGAAGTAAAATTCCTGACTCTTGGTCCCCCATAGAGTAGAGTGGTTCCCCTACAGTCTCACTGAGCTTCCTTTCAAGGTGCCTGGTATGTGGGCTGAAGACAGTCCTCCTGTACTGGCCTGAAACATAGCCCCAATAGGAACAGTACAAAGCAAGGGCTAAGCTTACCCACCAAAAACAATATTTCATTCCTTGAAAGGAACAAATTGGGATCCAGAGGCACCTAGAGAGACTTCTGGGAATGGAATTCTCCACACCTGACAGTAATCCTGGAACACACATCTCTTGCCGATTCCAAAGCTGTGAATGGATGACTATCAGCTGGTTCAGGACTGATGAGACATAAACCAAGCCACTGTTATCCTACACTCCGTGGTCCATAACCCCTGTGTCTCATACCACTGAAGCTGCCTTCTTCATACTTCTGGTCCTCAAGAATGCCTTCTGTATCTGCCTGGACTCTCTGAGTCAACCAACCTTTGCCTTCCAGTGGAAAAATCCTGAGAACAGTGACAAAGGCAGGCTGACATGGACTTTGTCAAGGATTGAAAATTTCTCCTACCATTTTTGGCACCATGTTATTCTCTGATTTAAAAGCCTCCCCAGAAGACCAACATAGCTCTAAGCTGATATAATATGCTGTCCAGACAGAAACAGAAGCATGGCTTCTGTTTATTATTTATTTATTCTGAATATTGCTTCTCATCCTCACATGGGAAACTGGCTACAAGGTTTCCAGGAAAAAGATCCCAAACTGTCATGAAATAGTCAAATACCTTGGTTTTTACCTCTGCCACAGAAAATGTCGACTCAACCTGGAGAGGAAACAGGCCATCTGCTCAATCCTGGTTCTGTCAACATGATGCCAGGTTTGCCATTTCCTCAAAGTCACAGGTTTCAGTAGTATCTGAATCCTAATGTGTCTTAGCAAACCCACTTTATGAGGCCACAAATAGGAGAGAATGAGAACCTGTGTTATGTCCAAGCCTTTCTCTTTATATGTACATGAGTATATTGGCATTGCAATAGGTGTCCTGACCCAAATATTGATAACATGGCATTGTCTAGAAGCATACCTCTTTAAGCAACTTCATTATGTCACCCAAGGCTGCCTACCCTGCCTACAAGCACTTATGGCCACAGCCCTTTTAATACCAGAGGCTGAAAAAGTGACTATGGGACAAGAATTAATGGCCCAAATCCTGCACTCAGTCCTGGCATTAATGTAGTATAAAGGGCAGTGTTGGTTGAGTAACACCTGGATGCCAGGTATCAGGAAATGCTATGCACAAATTCGTAATCTACCTGGAAGTAGTGCAGTCCTTAAACCCTGTGACTCAACTGCCTGTGGGGCCAAGTCAACAAGATCCTGACTTCATCAAAGTTATGAATGAGGTATTTTCTAGCCAACCAGACTTATCAGATCAGCCTCTCAAAAATACTGATTCAGAGTACTTCTCCAATGGTAGCAGTTTGGTGGAAGAGGGAGAATGCCTCTTTAGGACCCCCATGGTGACCCTAAATTCCACCATGGATATGAAATGTCTGTCAAAAGGAACCTCAGCACAAAAGATTGTGCTGTTTGAGGTTATCATGTTGACCCAAGCCCTTCAACTGGCGGCAGGGATGTGTGTCAATATGTACACAGAAATTTGTAATGTTTTGAACAACCAACAATAAAAAATTAAAAAGAAAAAAAAATATGTACACAGACTTTAAATATGCTTCACCACTCTCCATGTACATGGTGCTTCATATAAAGAAAAAGGCCTAATCTACTCAGGAGGGAAAGAAAGTATGGCAAAGGAATTCTTGAACTCTCAGATGCTGTTTGGGCTCCTAAAGAGGTGGCAGTCATGCATTGTTGGGGACATCAAAGGGGGTATGACACAGTCACTGAGAGAATCATAAAGCAGACCAAGAAGCAGGTTTATGGACTCCAAGGGTCCATCAGAACCAGACCTTCACTACTGCCATGTTCCTTAATATACAAGTATTATGCGACCCAAGTTACTAACAACTTGAGAACACCTGGAAAAAGAATGCAATGTCCACCTCCTAAAGCCTCTTTTTTTTTTATTGGTTGTTCAAAACATTACAAAGCTCATGACATATCATCTTTCATACATTTGACTCAAGTTGGTTATGAACTCCCATTTTTACCCCAAATACAATTTGCAGAATCACATCGGTTACACATTCACATTTTTCCATAATGGCATATTAGTGACTGTTGTATTCTGCTACCTTTCCTATCCCCTACTATCCCCCCTCCCCTCCCCTCCCATCTTCCCTCTCTACTTAATCTGCTGTTGTTCAATACTCTCCCTTGTTCCCCCCCCCCTTTCCCCTCACAACCTCTTATATGTAATTTTGTGTAACATTGAGGGTCTCCTTCCATTTACATATGATCTCCCTTCTCTCTCCCTTTCTCTCCCCACCCTCGTCTCTGTTTAATGTTAATCTTTTCCTCATGCTCTTCCTCCCTGTTCTGTTCTTAGTTGCTCTCTTTATATCAAGGAAGACATTTGGCATTTGTTTTTTAAGGATTGGCTAGCTTCGCTTAGCATAATCTGCTCTAATGCCATCCATTTCCCTGCAAATTCCATGATTTTGTCAATTTTTAGTGCTGCATAATACTCCATTGTGTATAAATGCAACATTTTTTTATCCATTCATCTATTGAAGGACATCTAGGTTGGTTCCACAGTCTAGCTATTGTGAATTGTGCTGCTATGATCATTGATGTGGCAGTATCCCTATAGTACGCTCTTTTAAGATCCTCAGGGAATAGTCCGAGAAGGGAGATAGCTGGGTCAAATGGTGGCTCCATTCCCAGCTTTCCCAGGAATCTCCATACTGCTTTCCAAATTGGCTGCACCAATTTGCAGTCACACCAGCAATGTACAAGTGTACCCTTTTCCCCACATCCTCGCCAGCACTTATTGTTGTTTGACTTCATAATGGCTGTCAATCTTACTGGAGTAAGATGGTATCTTAGGGTGATCTTGATTTGCATTTCTCTGACTGCTAGAGATGGTGAACATTTTTTCATGTACTTGTTGATTGATTGTATGTCCTCCTCTGAGAAGTTTCTGTTCAGGTCCTTGGCCCATTTGTTGATTGGGTTATTTGTTATCTTATTGTTTAATTTTTTGAGTTCTTTGTATATTCTGGATATTAGGGCTCTATCTGAAGTGCAAGGGGTAAAAATTTGTTCCCAGGATGTAGGCTCTCTATTTACCTCTCTTATTGTTTCTCTTGCTGAGAAAAAACTTTTTAGTTTAAGTAAGTCCCATTTGTTTATTCTTGTTATTAACTCTTGGGCTATGGGCGTCCTATTAAGGAATTTGGAGCCCGACCCCACAGTATGTGGATCGTAGCCAACTTTTTCTTCTATCAGACGCAGTGTCTCTGATTTGATATCTAGCTCCTTGATCCATTTTGAGTTAACTTTTGTGCATGGCGAGAGAAAGGGATTCAGTTTCATTTTGTTGCATATGGATTTCCAGTTTTCCCAGCACCATTTGTTGAAGATGCTATCCTTCCTCCATTGCATGCTTTTAGCCCCTTTATCAAATATAAGAAAGTTGTAATTTTGTGGATTGGTCTCTGTGTCCTCAATTCTGTGCCATTGGTCCACCTGCCTGTTTTGGTACCAGTACCATGCTGTTTTTGTTACTATTGCTCTGTAGTATAGTTTGAAGTCTGGTATCGCTATACCTCCAGATTCACACTTCCTGCTTAGAATTGCTTTTGCTATTCTTGCTCTTTTATTTTTCCATATGAATTTCATGATTGCTTTCTCTATTTCTACAAGAAATGTCTTTGGGATTTTGATTGGCATCGCATTAAACCTGTAGAGAACTTTGGGTAATATCGCCATTTTGATGATGTTAGTTCTGCCTATCCATGAACAGGGTACATTTTTCCATCTTCTAAGATCTTCTTTTATCTCTCTCTTTAGGGTTCTGTAGTTTTCATTGTATAAATCTTTCACCTCTTTTGTTAGGTTGATTCCCAAGTATCTTATTTTCTTTGAGGATATTGTGAATGGAGTGGTTTTCCTCATTTCCATTTCAGAAGTTTTGTTGCTGATATACAGGAATGCCTTTGATTTATGCATGTTAATTTTATATCCTGCCACTTTGCTGAATTCATTTATTAACTCCAGCAGTTTCTTTGTAGACCCTTTTGGGTCTGTTAGATATATTATCATGTCACCCGCAAATAGTGATAATTTAAGTTCTTCTTTTCCTATTTTTATGCCTTTAATTTCTTTTGTCTGTCTAATTGCTCTGGCTAGTATTTCAAAAACTAAATTGAATAGAAGTGGTGAGAGAGGGCATCCCTGTCTTGTTCCAGATTTTAGAGGGAATGCGTTCAGTTTTTCTCCATTTAGGATGATGCTAGCCTGAGGTTTAGCATATATAGCTTTTACAATGTTGAGGTAAGTTCCTGTTATCCCTAGTTTTTCTAGAGTTTTGAACATAAAGGGATGCTGTACTTCGTTGAATGCTTTTTCTGCATCTATGGAGATGATCATATGGTTCTTATCTTTAAGTCTATTGATGTGGTGAATAGCATTTATTGATTTCCGTATATTGAACCAGCCTTGCATCCCAGGGATGAATCCTACTTGATCATGGTGCACAATTTTTTAGATATGCTTTTGTATTCGATTCGCCAGGATTTTATTGAGAATTTTTGCATCCAAGTTCATTAGAGATATTGGTCTGTAGTTTTCTTTCTTTGAAGTATCTTTGTCTGGTTTCGGGATCAGGGTAATGTTGGCCTCATAGAATGAATTTGGAAGAGCTCCTTCTTTTTCTATTTCTTGAAATAGCTTGAAAAGTATTGGTATTAATTCTTCTTTGAAGGTTTTGTAAAACTCTGCTGTATACCCATCCGGTTCAGGGCTTTTCTTGATTGGTAGTCTTTTGATGGCTTCTTCTATTTCTTCCTTTGTTATTGGTCTGTTTAAATTGTGTGTGTCTTCCTGACTCAATCTGGGCAGATCATATGACTTAAGAAATTTATCGATATCTTCACTATCTTCTATTTTATTGGAATATAGGGTTTCAAAATACTTTCTAATTATCTTCTGTATTTCTGTAGTGTCTGTTGTGATATTGCCTTTTTCATCCTGTATGTTAGTAATTTGAGTTCTCTCTCTTCTTCTCTTCGTTAGCATGGCTAAGGGCCTGTCGATCTTATTTATTTTTTCAAAGAACCAACTTTTAGTTTTATCAATTTTTTCAATGGTTTTTTTTTTGTTTCAATTTCGTTGATTTCTGCTCTGATTTTAATTATTTCTTGTCTTCTACTACATTTGCTGTTGTTTTGCTCTTCCTTTTCTAGGGTTTTGAGGTGTAGTGTGAGTTCATTTATTTGTTGGTTTTTTTTCTTTTTTTGAGGAAAGAACTCCAGGAAATGAATTTCCCTCTTAAAACTGCTTTCATTGTGTCCCATACATTCCAGTATGTTGTGTCTGTATTGTCATTTATCTCTAAGAATTTTTTTATCTCCTCCTTTATGTCTTCTGTAACCCATTGATCATTCAGTAACATATTGTTCATTTTCCATGTGATGTAGGATTTTTCCTTCCTTCTTTTATCATTGATTTCCAGTTTCATTCCATTATGATCAGATATGATGCATGGTATTATCTCCACACCTTTATATTTACTAAGAGTTGCCCTGTGGCATAATATATGGTTTATCTTTGAGTAGGATCCATGTGCTGCTGAGAAGAACGTGTATCCACTTGATGATGGTTGATATATTCTATATATGTTGGTTAAGTCTAGGTTATTGATTGTGCTATTGAGTTCTATAGTTTCTTTATTCAGCTTTTGTCTAGAGGATCTGTCTAATGGCGAAAGCAGTGTGTTGAAGTCACCCATAATTATTGTGTTGTGGTCTATTTGACTCTTGAACTTGAGGAGAGTTTGTTTATGAACGTTGCAGCACCATTGTTTGGTGCATACAAATTGATAATTGTTATGTCTTGTTGGTGGATGGTTCCTTTTAACAGTATATAGTGTCCTTCTTTATCCCTTTTGATTAACTTAGGTTTGAAGTTGATTTTATTCAATATGAGTATGGCCACTCCTGCTTGCTTCCGAGGGCCATGTGAGTGGTATGATTTTTCCCACCCTTTCACCTTCAGCCTGTGTATGTCTTTTCCTATCATATGAGTCTCCTGAAGGCAACATATTGTTGGATTTGTTTTTTTGATCCAGGTTACTAGCCTATGTCTCTTGATTGGTGAATTTAGGCCATTAACATTTAAGGTTACAATTGAAATATGGTTTGTACTTCCAGTCATGTTTATTTATTTATTTATTTTAGTTTGGCTAGTTTTTACTCTTTGGTTATTTTCCTCCCCCTTTACTGAGATACCTCCCCCTGTTAGTTTTGGGTGCTATTTTTCAATTCCTCTTCTTGTAGTATTTTGCTCAAAATGCTTTGTAGTGCTGGTTTTCTGGCTGCAAATTCTTTTAGCTTTTGTTTATCGTGAAATATTTATTTTCATTGTCAAATCTGAAGCTTAATTTTGCTGGATACAGTATTCTTGGTTGGAATCCATTATATTTCAGTGTTTGAAATACATTGTTCCAGGATCTTCTCGCTTTCAAAGTCTGTGATGAAAAATCAGTCGTTAACCTAATTGGTTTACCCCTGAATGTAATCTGCCTCCTTTCTCTCATAGCTTTTAATATTCTCTCCTTGTTCTGTATGTTGGCTATCTTCATAATTATATGTCTTGGAGTTGGTCTATTATGGTTTTGAATGTTTGGGGTCCTGTAGGCTTCCAGGATTTGTCAATCCATTCCATCTTTCATCTCTGGGAAGTTTTCTAGAATTATATCATTTAATAGGTTGTCCATTCCTTTGTTTTGAACCTCTATGCCTTCTTCTATCCTGATGACTCTCAAATTTGTTTTTTTTATGACATCCCATATCTCTTGAATAGATTGCTCTTGAGATTTAAGCATCTTTTCTGTGTTGACTATATTCTTTTCAAGTTGATAAACTTTGTCTTCATTATCTGATGTTCTGACTTCTACTTGATCTAGTCTATTTGTAATATTCTCCTTTGAGTTTTTAATTTGGTTTATAGTTTCCTGCATTTCTAGGATTACTGTTTGATTTTTTTTAAGATCTCTATCTCCTGGTAAAGCTCGTTCTTCGCAATTTTAATTTGTTTGTTTAATTCGTTTTCAAAATATACTTTCATTGCTTGGACTTGCTGTCTCATGTCTTCTCTAATATTCCGTTCCATCTGAGTTAGGTATGCTTTGAGTTCTTTCCCTATCCATGTTTCTGATGCTTCTAGGTCCTCCTGTAGATTTAAGTTGTCCTGCATTGTTTGTACTCCTTTTTTCCCTTGTTTTTTCATGTTGTTCACGTTACTTTCCAGCTCTGTTTGATTGCTGTGTTTCTGCTCTCTCCCATGAATTTGTTTTGGTTTTGTATATCTCTGTTGTCTCTCCTTTGTGGTGGTAGACTATGCCTGCCAAAGTGGATTCCGCTGGGAAGGAGTTCCCACGGCCGAACTCCGGTGACGTCACCTCTCTGCTATGGCGGGCCCCAGGCTCCTTGCTGGGGTGTCCGAAGGGAGGGGTGGGACTGGTCTGTCTCTGGTTGGTTTCAGCTCCCGGTTAGCTACTTCATGAAGGCCTGGCTATAGACCTCTTCCTAGAGTCTCTGCGCCGTACCTGCTGGGCTGCACCTCGGGGTCTAGCTGCGCGGTCGCCAGTGTGCAGGCGGTCTCCAGCTGCCCAGTCGTGGGGGCCGCAGGCGGGCGGTCGGTTGCTGGCAGGCGGGCGGTCTCTAGCCACACAGTCGCGTGGGTAGCGGGCAGGTGGTTGCCGGCGGGCAGGTGGTTGCCGGCGGGCAGGCGGTCTCCAGCCGCCCAGTCGCGCGGGCAGCAGTTGTGCAGTCGCCAGCAGGCGGGCGGTCTCTAGCCACCCAGTTGTGTGGTTGGTCGCCGGCCGGCGGGCAGTCTCCAGCCGCCCAGTCGCGCGGGCAGCGGGTGGGCGCTTGGTTGCCGGCAGGCAGGCAATCTCTAGCCGCCCAGTTCCGAGGGCCTGGCCTCTCATCCCCTGGCTTCTCCTGCTAGCCCTGGTTTCTCCTGCTAGCCCAGCCTTCCCCTGTGTGATGCCTCTCGGCAGTTCAAAATGTCCTCTGGGCCTGCAGTTTTCTGGGTGTGGAGGGTGGCTATTGGGAACCCCGGCACCCCGTTGTTTTGATTTTTTCCGCTTGCCCCTCCCCCAGCACTGGCTAGACAGGTTTCATTTTCGCTGCTGATGGGAGGGGGAGTTGAAGGTCAGGTGTCTCTACCTTTCCCCGCATCTCTATGCAGGCTCGTTCTGATAATCCCTCCCCCGGAAAGCCTGGGAGAGATTTTATGCGAATTCCCCGATGTATGGGAGATGGGCTGAGTAACACACACCTGTTTTATTGTTGCAATCTGTCGGAGAGTGGCGGTGGTGACGTCAGCTCTCCAAGATGGTGGCCACTGGCTTCCTTGGTGGACTTTCCTTTGTGGGAGATAGAACTGGACCGCTTCCTTCCCCGTCTCAAATCCCGAACTCAGCCCGAAGCTCAGTGAGGGCACAGCCGGCAGGATTCCACAGAATCCGTAGCACTGTTTCTCTCTGCTTGCTGGTCGCTTCTCGGCGGCGCCCCGCCGTCTGTAGCCACGGGGCGGGCCGCGCGATGGGCGGCAGATCAGTCAGCCTGGAACTCCAGTCGCACAGTTGGCTCGTGTTAGAGATTCAATAACCGGTCCTCGGTGCTGGAAATCCTTCCTTTAGGTTTCGGTGCACCCCTATTTTGCTGTAAATTCCTAACAAGATAGTTTTTTGTCGCTCTAACTCGTTATTCACCTGCGCAGTGATGTGGTACACGGGGTGTGATGCACTCTATTTGCGGCCATCTTCCTAAAGCCTCTTTGGATGGGTCTTTTCAGTGCCATTTTATCCACCCCTCCTGTACTGCAGGTGGCCCAGGTGGTCCCCTGAATTCACCAAGGCATAGAGAAACCAGCTTCTTTTGATGGAGTGTGTTCTTGATTAGGCTGCATTGTGCAACATGGTCATCCAAAACAAGTGAGCTGCATCCCGAGAAGGACAACAACCTGCAAGGACAACAGCCCTGCTTTAAGTCCTCATGGAAACAGACTAATCTATGCACTGCAGTAGCTTGAGGAACTGGGTGCCTGTCAGGATAAAAAGACTATGTTAGTCTTTCCACTGTAATGCTTTGACCCAGTCACTCCCTACTCACTCTATTGCTGTAGTCTTCACATTAATTTTGCTGAAAGATTATCAGAGACTGATCAGGTCACCAGCACTGGGTTGAAAAACTACTATTAGCAGTCTTTCACCTAATTTAATAGAATGTTTCATTGCTATTTGCAACGTCTGATCTGGCTCCCATCTGTACACTTAAGTCCCTCATCCTGTGACCCATGCCTTTGCATGACTCTAGCAGGCTAAGACATTGCCACAGCCTTATTTTACCATATTCATTTCTCCTTTCAAGGAAAATTCTCAGGGACCTGCACACATAAGAACACCTATTCTATCTGCCAACAAGGGGATCAATATACTTATTTTTACCCTCAGTATTCTCCAACTGAGGAATGTCTGGAAGTCCAAAGCTTACAGGAAGGTAATGGGGAACAGGGCCCATAAGTTCACAAATTTCAGCTTGCTAATCTAAAGCAACCAGTGTCAGTACATTTTGATGCATGTGGGGTCATGAACAAGGCTTGGGCAAATGTTGTGAACCAGAGTTTATAAGCCATATCATGTGGAGATTTATATTGGGGAAATGGGTGCAGGTTCAATGACAAGTATGTGTGTAAACAGCCTACAAATGATATGTGGTTCGTGTGTACGGATATGTCATATTTTCTGTCCCTCTTGGAGTGTGTTACATGGGTCACTTAGCAAAGTAAGAGCTAAACTTTCCTCCTTCAAAAGGGTGGCAGAACACCTCAAATGTAAACTGGGATCACGTAAACCTATTAATGTTCCTATTCTTGACTGTGAAGACTCACAATGGAAAGCAGGCTGCCAAGTGGGCATACATATATATGGATGATACACTGAGACAGGAACAATACTATACTTCAAATAGGTCACAATTTCATTTAAGTCTTCCTCAAACCAGGTACTTCATTCCTTTTATGAGGAAATGGAAAAAGCCCCTTCTCCCTTTTGGCCATAACAAGATATCTGTTCCTAAACTTGGCAGAGACTATCAATCAAACTCTGAATGTTTTTCTGTGCTGTGTGCGTAGAGGAATTAATATGGGGGAATCAATGGCTATGGGAGGCTAAAGAGATAGATCCCCCCCCAAGATCCCTATGTGGGACAACATTTCCCCATTTAACTACTAGTGTTTGGGTTCCTCAAAAACTCAGTTATTGGAAAATATTGTCTTGCCTGAGAGGAAAAACAGTTTAACATCTCAGTTGGGACTTTGACATGTCTGGGTCAAAAAGGTTATAATGTAACTACCATAAAATCCAGTGGTGGGGATGCTCAAATCACATAGAACAAAATCCTTATTCTCTGTCAAACTTCTCTAACCTCAAATATGCCTGGGAAAATGCCACATCAAAAATAAAATGGCAAGCCTCAGGGGGACAATAGTGGATATGTGGAAGGGCCACTTATTCTCAACTGATCCGATTCTGCTCTGGATTCAATGTACAGGGGACAACACACTCCTCCTTTTTTTTTATTCCATTAACCAAAGGGGAACAATTGGGAGTCCTGTAACATGAAGACTGAGGTGCCCAGAGAGTAGAGAGCCTTTGCAATTGGTAACTGGAAAAATAATAAATGGCCCTGCAAATAGATAATTTATATTTCTGGCCCTGCCATCTGGGCAGAGGATGGGTCCTACAGGTACCCAACTCCCAGCTCTATGTGAAATTGCATAATTGATTATAGACTGTTGATGAAATTATAACTAATGCAACTGCAAGGGAACTCAATTTACTGTTCAAAGAGAGTACTCAAATGAGCAATACCATTTATAAAACCCACAGAGTTAGACTATTGTTTTCTTCTGCATGTGGTATATGTGGGGAATTTACCCTGAGCAACTGTTGCTCACAAATAACTGATGAAGTCCAGGTCTTGGAATAAATCATAGATCATATGAGAAACTGCACATGTCCTAGTAAAGTCCTGGAAATGTTGGAACCCTAGGGAATAATTTGAAGGATAATTTTTGGCTCAAATATTCACCATGTCAGCTTAGGACCTGAGTTCCTTAAAAAGACTCAGTCTTCTTGCGCTCCTAGTGTAAGAAGTAAAATCAACAATCAATAAATGAGATAGATTCAAACTGAAAAGCTTTTTCTCATCAAAGGAAACAATAACATGGAGAAAGAACCTACAGAATGGGAGAAAATCTTTACCACATGCATCTCAGAGAACGCACTAATCTCCAGGATATATAAAGAACTCAAAAATCTTAACACCAGAAAAACAAATAACCCAATCAATAAATGGGCCAAGGAGCTGAACGGACACTTCTCAGAAGAAGACATACAATCAATCAACACATATATAAAAAAAGTTCAACATCTTTAGCAATTAGAAAAATGCAAATAAAAACTACTCTAAGATTTCATCTCACTCCAGTCAAAATGGCTGCTAATTAAGAATACAAACAACAATAAGTGTTGACCAGGATGTGGGGGAAAAGGCACACTCATACATTGCTGGTGGGGCTGCAAATTGATGCAGCCAATATGGAAAGCACTATGGAGAATTCTTGGAAAACTGGAAATGAAACCACCATTTGACCTAGCTATCCCTCTCCTCGGTCTACACCCAAAGGACTTAAGACAACATATTACGGGGACACAGCCACATCAATATTTATAGCAGTACACAGTTCACAATAGCTAAACTGTGGAACCAACCTAGATGCCCTTCAGTAGATGAATGGATTTAAAAAATGTGGCGTATATACACAATGGAATATTACTCAGCATTAAAAGAGAATAAAATAATGAAATTTGCAGGTAAATGGATGGAGCTGGAGAATATAATGCTAAGTGAAATTAACCAGTTCCCCCAATACAAATGCCAATGATTCCTCTGATTTAAGGATGCTGATTCATAATATGCTGTGGGGGAGGGGATGGGAGGATTAAATAAACTCTAGATAGGGCAAAGGGAAAAAGGGGAGGGAAGTGAAGTGAGGGGGCATAAGGGTAGGAAAAATGGTGGAATGAGATGGTCATCATTACCCTAAGTACATGTATGAAGACACAAAGGATGTGACTCTGTGTACAACCAGAGATATGAAAAATTGTTGCTCTATATGTATAATACAAATTATAATGCATTCTGTTGTGATATATAACAAATCAAAATTTAAATTAAAAAAATAAAAACAAGGGAAAAAGAAATAACCCAGTCAATAAATGGGCTAAGAAACTGAACAGACACTTCATAGAAGAAGAAATATAATTGATCAACAAATATATTTAAAAATGTTCAACATCTCTAACAATTAGAGAAATGCAAATCAAAACTACTGTAATATTTCATCCCTCCAGTCAGAATGGCAATTATCAAGAATTAAAGCAACAATAAGTGTTGGCAAGATGTTGGTAAAAATGTACATTCATACATTGCTGGTGGCACTGAAAATTTATGCCACTAGTGTAGAAAGCAGTATGGAGATACCACAGAAAACTTGGAATGGAACCACCATTTGACCCCAGTTATCTCACTCCTCGATTTATGCCTAGAGCACTTAAAATCAACATACTATATTGACACAGCCACATGAATGATTATAACAGTTCAATTCACAATAGCTAAACTATGGAACCAACCTATATGCCCTTCAACAGATGAATGGGTTAAAAAACTGCGGTATGTATACATAATGGAATATTACTCAGACTTAAAGAAGAATGAAATTGTGTCATTTGCTGGTAAATGGATGGCATTGGAGAATATTATGCTAAGCTAAATAAGCCAATCCCAAAGAACAAAAGGCCAAATGTTTTCTCTGATATGCAGATGCTGATTCATAATGGAGGGTTAGGGAAGAATGGAGGAACTTTGAATTGGACAGAGGAGAGTGAATGGAGGGGAGAGATTTGGGGGTTTGAAGGGTGGTGAAATGAGATGGACATTATTACCCTATATATATGTATAATTGCACAACTGGTGTGACTCTGCATCATGTATAGCCTCAGGAATGAGAAGTTGTTCTCCATTTGTGTACAATGTGTCAAAATGCATTCTTATGTCACGTACAACTAATTAGAACAAATTTAAAAATCTAAGAATAAAAAATATTGGGGGGATTAAAAACTCTCATAAGTGTTGTGGTTTTAATGCTGAGGCCTGTGTATTCCAACATGCCTGTTAGCCTTGGTTATAAGATCTCCATCCAGTTTCATGGAGGGTATGATTGAAAAGAAAAGAGAAACTTATGTCATGATTTTATATAAATATAAGCTGTTGAATCAGGATGATGCTATTTGTCACTGAGAAGATTCAAATCTAAAATAGGGGGATGTAGTAAGGTGTCTCCTCTTACTACATTTAGTTTTTATGGCAATTGTATGACTTTGTCAAGCAATGTGGCACAGTCAGTGTATATGGGCACCTTCACGACTCTGTCACAACTCTATTAAGTGCAAAACTATTGCAACTGTCTTGCAACACCATAGTATAGAATATCCCATCAGAATGTTGTAACATATAGAAGAGGGAAAAGGGTTAACATGTAAAGGGGAGACTAACAGAGGGTATCTAAGGCCATGAATTTTGGGTTTCAGCCTTTAATAAGAATCTGCTGGGCCAAGGCCAGCACTGATAAAATCTTTTTCCTGCTGAAAGCCCCAGTTTACTATATCTTTGTGAAAGAATCCTGCAGCATGCTCATTAACTCTTTTACCTTCCTCTATGCAGGACAAGATTTGCCTGTTTTATCTACAGCACCTTTGAATCCTCCAACATTATTCTTCTTTAACAGGAATGATTTGGCTATTTGGGAAACCTTGACTTTTCACATTAATATTGGAAAGAACTTTCTTGTCAAAAACTTGTGGTGTAAAATGCCTGTAGGATTTTTATAGGGATGACATTAAATCCTAGACCACTTTGTCATATCTCCTAACAACATTAAGTCTTCTGAGCTGGGTGTCATGGTGCACACCAGTAATTCCAGTAGTGGGAGGCTCAGGCATGAGGATGATGAGTTCAAAACCAACCTCAGCAAAAACAAGATGCTAAGCAACTCAGTGAGACCCTCTCTCTAAATAAAATACAAAATAGGGCTGGAGAAGTGGCTCAGTGGTCAAGTGCCCCTGAGTTCAACTGCCCATACCCTCCTCCCAAAAAAGTCTTCTGCCATTCAGGAAACACCATGAATTAGATGGTAGTTGTTCCTTTAGTTTATTTCTTCCTTAATATTGAAAACAGAACTCTGAGAAGGTTCTAATTTTCTCCACTTTGCCAATTTCCTTCTGGGCTCTTGTCTTACAAATTTTAAAGAATAAAACCCACAGACAATAATAAAGAGTAAAATGAGCAGAATATACTTGAGTGAAAAAAGAAAGAACTCCTACCATGCATGAAGGGGTCAGATAGCAGAAAAATATGTTTTAGTGTGCTAGTTTAAGAGTTTATATACAGTTCTGGGTACAGCTCAAAACAAAATCTATGTTAAACAGATATTGAAAATAACACCAAAATCATTGATTAAAAAAATCTATGTAAAAGGGCATTAAAAATAGCACTAAGGATATCCCCTTCCTACAATTACCATGAGAGTTCTAACACACCTTCCTATTTCCCCACATCTGGAACAAAAGAGATGGCTGGAGGTGTTCCCACAGATGAGCCACAGGTGATTTTTCTTCTTCTACCAGTATCTTTATCTTTGTAAAACCTTTAGTCCTGGCTTTTTCCATATCTTTTACTTTGAAATAGGCCATGATGATACTCATTAATATTTCTATCAGTTAGTCTCCACCTGTGGCGTCTGCATTTTAACAAAATTTCAATTGAGTTCCATTATTTCTAATTCCTGACCATTAACTATTCTTTTTCAGTATCTTTCATCAATATTTGGTAGGATTCACCTGAAGTACATAGCAAAGTTGTCAACTATTTTAGACTGCATTGAAAATGTCACTGTTATTCCAATATTGATTTGGATGTTCAGAGATAACCAGTTTCATTTGTTGGTTATTTTCCTTTTTATGGAAATTGTTTACAAATGTTAAGAGATGTTTTTCAGGCATCAAGTTTTTATATATACTATTACATCATCTACAGGCACAGAATATTTTATTGCTTTCAATAAAAATTTTACCTCCTTCTCCCCTTTTTCTATTAACTAATTGCTCTGGTAAGGCACTTTTTACCCTGCCTAATTCTTTAGAAATTCTCATGAGTTGCTGTATGTATAAACACTTGATTGCTTTTTTGACTGACTACTGTTCTACAATATGAATGCATGATAGTTTGTTAAAAAAAATCACTGTATTTTGACTACAAGTATATATTAGAAAAAGATAAATTTCCAATGGATCCATGTTCAATAATCTGGAATCTATTCCCTAATAGCATGACCCGTGCTTCAGATCTGTCCATTCTCTCCACAATCAGCCAAGGCAGTGATTTTCTGGCATTATAGCACATTTGATTATCTTAGAAAGGTTTTAAGAAAATTTCCAATAATTAAATTGCATAATGAAACAACTAAATCAGAGTGCCTCTGCTGTTCAGCCAGGCATTAATATTTTGAAATATCCCCTTATGTGTGCTGCAAAGTTGACAATGTACTGCCCAGCCACTGTCCAAAGAACCTATATCTGAAGAGCATTTCAACTGCTCCTGTTTCAAATACATCCCTCCACAATAGACATCTGTGTAACTTTTATGTATACACTAATTAAGAGCTAAAATGCCTCAAGTATCTGAAAAAAAAAATCTTTTTCTTCTATCTGCTCTTCCCCTTATTTGTAAATGCCTGTTCAGCTAAGAGTTCACACAAATATCTGTCACAAGGTAAAGCACAAAGGGAGAAAAAAGATAAACATAAAGAAATTGATTTTTCTTCTCTCTACCAGTATCTTTACCTTTGTAAAATACCTTTAGTACTGGCTTTTTCCATGCACTGTTGTGGTGGTGCCTTAGATGATTAAGTATGTGAGTGGGAGATCTATAGTAAGTACACCAGGGAATAGAAAGCCACTTTTACCAAAATTCTCCTGTACCCAGGGGAGAGACAAGCTCTAAGTTTAGCTAACCATGCAAAGTAGCACTAATGGTGTTACAGCACAAAACACTGAATACTGAGGTACATGGGTGTCTAGGTGTGCTAAGTGGAATCTTAGTGTTAATATGCAAGGGTTCAAGACCAAGCTAACTGTGGGATTTCTTTGTTTTATCTCTGAATTTTATTAAATTTTTTTTTCTTTCTTTCTTTTTTTTTTTTTTGCCTATAAGACACTGTGCTGATAAATTCATGGCTGTTGCACAAAGAAAAATTGTCTCAAGACCAAATCTTTAGCATTTCAAAGTACATAATTGGGTCACTTCCAAACACGAAAGAACCCTAATTTGAAGAGTCAAATAACCTTTGGGCATAAATATCTAAATGACACAGATTTAGTGTACTCTTTGGTAGCTAGTAAATAACACATCAGTAAGACAAAGTGTGTACATTTTAACATGAGCAAAAAATTGGGAGGCCTATAGTTTTTTGTTCAATTGGTTAGGTTGATATTGGCCATGAAACAATTTTGTTGCTTTCTTCTTCCTTGAAATAGGCAGTGTCAAAATGAGTCATAATACTGCCTTTCACATGAATACTTTACTCATTTTGAAATCTATAGGATTAAATGTAGTGATGTTATTATACTATTATCAAAGGAAGAGACATTGAGACACTTTCCCAACAAGGGTTATGTGTTGGCAAAAATGACAGTCCTGGGACGACTGTTTCTTTCAGAAAAGTGAAAATGAGAATAACACACCAAGAACTATTGCTCATGATTTGAATAACCATTCATGACTGGCCTGGATTTCAGAGATGTTATAATTGAGATTACAAATCAAGATTATATAACAAATCAATGATTGCCATTATTTATTTATTTATTTATTTTGTTACCGGGGATTGAATTCAGGAGCACTCGACCACTGAGTCACATCCCCAGCCCTATTTTGTATTTTATTTACAGACAGGGTCTCACTGAGTTGCTTAGTGCCTTGCTGCTGTTGTTGAGTCTGGCTTTGAACTCATGATCCTCCTGCCTCAGCCCCTCAAGCTACTGGGATTACAGGCATGTGCCACAGTGCCTGGCAATGATTGCCATTATTAACCACAAATAGAGTCTTAAATTTCTTTAAATACTTATAAAAACAACATGCATAAATTATTGCTTTTAGAATATGACCCCAGTTTTTTGGATGTTGCAAATTCCTCAGTAATAGCCAAGTGTCAGAAAGTGCTGCCTTCAGCTCCTGTGGAAATTCAGGATTGAACTCTGACAATATTTTTAAAGATTGTACATCTCTGTGACTGAGATTACAGGGATTTCTGTGAGGTTGAAAAACTAGAAGAATGGTGTGACAATATGTTCATGTCAAGGAGAGTCAGGCAAATGGCAACAGTTTCCTATTGAGAAGAAAAAGTATGGTTGCCTTCATATAATGGAACATCAAAATAGTCCTAAGTGAGTCCCTTCTACCATTGGTCTTTGGGCAGCTTCACCTCCTCTGGGGTACAGTGTTTTGTGCACCCTCTAGCCCTGGCTGCAATGTGAAAGGGTACAAAGTGCTTCTGGTATACCTGTTCCACATTCTCTCAGCTTTCCCTCTCTGTCATTAGAAAAGTCCACACTTTGAAGAATCTGTCCCTGCAGAGTGAGGCTGAGCAAAAAGCACCAATGAGATCTCCAGCAGAGCCCCCGATTGTGGAATTTCAACCCATCTGTAGCTAGAGTGAATCTAATGCTCAGTGCAGAAAGACAGGAAAGGACTGGGAGCTCTCACCTGGCAGTGGTCCTTGTGTTGTAACTTCCTCAGGTACATTTGAATCCCTCTGCCCATTACTTGTGCATATGTTTCCAATGTGACTGAAATGGGGCTACAAATGCTTCTGGACTGGTGTTGCATGACCAGCAATGTTCTCCATGGGAAACTGGACCAATAGCCACCAGACTCTAAGAAGGTAGGACAAGAACAAGCTCGCCATCCTGGGCCTGGTCACTCCTGTACTGAGCTTTTCAGCCCTACTGTGGGGACTGCAGGGGTGTCCCCTATGGACCTGAGCTTATGTGTCTCCCTGGGCTGCAGGCTGCTTTCCTTCCCTGGCTCATCCAGGCTTTTATATTCCTTGGGCTATAGTTCAGTTCCTGAACCAAAGTTCCCAGCTCCATCCCTTTCCCATTCACCTCCACTGGAAATTGACTTCTTCAGCTTTTTTTCACTCTCCCCACCTCTCCTGACTCGCCTCACATCCCTGCATCCTCCCATTGATCTTTTGCCCTTTGCTTGTTTGACAGTTTTAAATGCTTCTTCATTCATTCATTTTTTCCTCTAGAAGTATTGTCATGGTTACTGAAATATTTGTAGCCTATTTGGTGCTTGTTTTCTAATCTCAAACACTGAAGAGTATTTGAGAATTAAACAGAATTAAACAAAAAAACATTAAAACCTGCCTTATCAGTTCATTGCCAGTTGATCTCAATCACCCTTGCTGCATAAACTAGCTTCCACCAGCTTACATTTCTTTATGTGTCTTCTTTAAGGCATTACAAAATTAGAATTCGATACTTACAGTTCCCCCATACTTCTATCTGTAATATTGTGATACAGGAAAAGACTGATTTTTCAAAAAGAATAGAAAACTGATGACCATTAAGCTAAGTACTGTGAAAAGTATTAACATTCCTAGTAACATCATTTTAGATTTCTATAAGGATATGTAAATGTTACAGCCCTTTCCTATTTACTTCTGCAAAAGAATAGAAACTTAAGTGGAACAGAAGCTCAAAGGTCATTATTATGTCTGCCCTGCACAGAGCCTGAGGAGGACTAGAAGCAGGAGCTCCTAGTGTTGCCTGGTAAATGTTGGGGTGAGGTGCGGGCAGATTGCAGGTCTCCTCACACAGGGAGAAGTCAGATTCTAATCAACACCATCTAGTCTTTCTTTCCGTTGATTTTCTGGGAATTGGTTGATTTTTTTGTTACTTCTTGCAAGAATTTTTTTATTTTGAGAATTTATTCTTTATAATTAAGACAGAGAACACGCACCAGCACACACTATACAAAAGTTAAAAAAAAAACAGTAAAATACAATCATCAAAGAGAGTATGGTGTTGATCCATGCTCTAAAAAATTAAAATATTTACAATCAATTTTCTGTATTCTATGTGTATTCTGTTGGACAGAAAACATTTTGTCGTTTTCATGCAGCACAGTTTTCTTGGCCATGGGCACACTACATAAAAATCAAATCATACAGTGTCCTTTGAAATGCAAACAGGGCCACAGGGTTCTTTTGTTTGTGTTCAAAATCTAGGCAGATTATATCTGTTCCATCAGGGAAACTGGAGGACTTGTTGTCATTTGGGGTACTTTAAAGAAACTAGTAAACATTCTTAGCTCCAAATAGTTGATAGGATTTCACTTTTTGCACAGTGGAAGAGGGTCTTGTTATTTATCAGTATCAGGCATCAGGTTACCTTTCAAATAATACATATATGAAGATAGAGTGAGTGTGGGCGGGCATTTGGGTGGCCTCGGAATGTCACATATACAGTATCCTTGGCATTATTTTGGACAATTTTTTCCTGCTTACCCTGAGAAAGACAAACAATGAGTTTCTGGCACCACCAAACCATCTCCAATGATGTTTTCTTGGGAACCAACGAAGTATTGGCACACACTTTGATATTGATAATATAATGCTTTCCCTCACGCTTCAGGTGGGCCTTAAAATGGGAACTCCATTTAAATGGCCTTAGAATCATTTTCCTTGCAGCATTGAATTCTGTACATAGTTGATTAATTAAAATGAAGGAGTTGGATATTTCTTGCATGTCAGAAACTGTGCTTGCTAATTCCTACTTGGTACATGCAGAAACGGTCTCTGAGAATTATTCATGTAGGTTGCTTAACACATAGTGTATTAAAACCCATAGAAGTATGAAAGAGACAGCCATTAAAATGACTGAGTTCCTTTGGAAAGAAAAATTCAAATTAAATAAATTTTGTGTGCATTGGTTTCTTTTGTTTATTCTGGGCAAAGGCAAGAAGAATAACACCAGAAAAAAACAATAAGAATAACAAAAGAATAACACCAGAAAAAAAAGAGCTTTGACTCAGCTAGTCACTGCATGATTTGTGGTTTTATTTTCATATGGTCTTAATTGACAAGTCATTAAAATATTTCATCAAGTTAATAGTATCTGATGTTAGGAAATTTAAACAGTGTTTACATTGGTTAATGTGATTAAAATGTTGTAAGCATCACTAAGTAGAGAAGCCTGAAAAGCAATTGATGTAATTGTACCATTAATGTAATTGAATAGGATAATACTTTATCAGAAAAACATTAATTATGAACTCATGCTATAGCACTAGGTTTTATTCTTACAGTAAAAACATCATTGTATTATAGTCATCAGTCTTGGAGATCAGGAAGAGGTCCCTGTTCCCACATGGTGAAAATAAAACACCCAATAAATGCCCAGGTAAGTGTAGACAACAAATTTTATTTATGAAAGTGATGGTGACAGGTGTGGAAGATATTGGGCTCCAGAGCAGGGTGTTTGTGGGATAAGGTGTATCTTGCTCTTTTGTTAGAAAGCCAGAGCACCCAGGAGCACAATTAAAGAGGTTAACAACTCATTGTCCTCTCTGTTTGAAAACCATTGATAAACAGTCTTCATCCTCTCTCCATCCCCATCATTTATTACCAACACTGTCTGAACTTTGTCCACTGCCTCAGTTGACTGAGACATATACTATTCACTCAGGCCAGGCAAGGCTGTAGGCAGTTTGGTTTCTGGCAAAGAATGGATAGAGGGTGTTTGGCAGGGTGGGCTCATTTTATGGAAAACATGTAGTCACCACAAAATCATGAGCTCAAAAATACAAAAAATTTTAGAAAAAAGAGGAGTTTTAAAAAATGACACTGCCACAATTACTCTAGGAATGAAGCATGTGGAACATCTTCATCCAGGCAGAGTGTACTTTTGGTACAAATTAGAGTCAGTCCAGATATATAAGACTTTGGGATCCCTGAAACCCTCAGAACAATGTTCTCCAAGTGGACTTATATAACATCACTCCATTTCCCCTCCCTGTACTTTAGCATTTAGTGAAGAACTTGTTAAGAGAGCAGAATCACATACTGCAAGAGCCGATAAGATACATTTAGGTACCACTGCAGCCTGAATTTAAAGGGACACTTTTTTCTTCTCTGGTCCCAACCAATTTTTGAGAAATTCCTCTGCAGCATATATTCCAGATGAAAGCCTTGGTGAAATAAAGATCTGGTAGAAAGCTAAAGAATAATAAAGCTAACTTCTTGAGCTTGAGAGGCAAAACCTCATACACAGGGCAATTTTGAGCATTTATTTTTCCTACTTTTTGTAAAACCAGTCTCTTAAAGCATAGTGTTATGTTTTATGGTTCCTCTGAAGACTATTTTTTATTCTGTCAGTTGAGAATCAGGCCAGGTTTGGAAGCATAAAATTATAAGTGATTATTTTTTAACTGTTATTTGGTCTTCCGTAATAGGATTTTTGAGTATGAGGCTCCACCTGAATAAAAAATAAAATGAATAAAAGAAAATAGAACATGGGTAGTTAAACAGATGAAACTGTCTCTTTGGCTTGGGATATCACCCTGATCCTAGACCCTCTAAAGGTTAGCAGTTTCTACCCCTCCTTCCATGACATGCGAATTTAACTGTTACCTTACCAGCATTAGCATAATTTTTCTCCTTCTTCCTGGTATGCTATGAAAAATGTGCATGTGTCCAGATTATATATCCTTACTCTGTAACTTGTTACCCTGGGAGACATTGAAACAGATGCCTTTCTTGTTCTATCTGTACTAAGCCTAAAATTAGTTAATTAATTTCTTTTGTATGGGGGATCCCGGGCCTCACTCAGAATGGAGGATCATAGCTGAATCTAATTTATATTTTGGACATGATGAGGGTTTTCCCTTTAGGCCTGCAAATAGATGGGGGAACTTCAGAATATTTTCCTTCTTTTAACAAAACAGGCTATGCTGCAGAATGGTATTAAAATTTATATTTTCCCCCGGTGGCCATGTTACTCTATTGGAGAGTTTGTACTGAGGCCATGCATGGCAGAAAAACAAAATGAGGTGCTTTTTCTAGAGCATCTGTGGATTAACCTTGCTTCACATTTCCAGTATTCAGGCTAGTGGTAAACTTGGCATAACTGTTGTGATCAAACTATGTTAGAAAACAGAACTCAGGCACACACACCAAAGAAATTCTACACTTTGCTAGGGATGATGTCTCCCTAATGAGCTTCTGGAGGTCAGCAAACTTTTTTCTCACTTTCCATTTTCTGATGAATTTTTTGCTGCATCACCAGCAAGAATTTGAGGGTTTCTGTTTGCCACATGACAAAACACTCAAGGGATTCAAATCAGTGGTGATTACTTATTTCTCCCTGCCACTATCAAATTTCCAAATGTGATGCCCTAAATCTCCTTCTATGAGGCAAGGTCTGAGAATTTTGTGCAAGATCAGAGTCATTTGGGGAAAAGGCTAGAATAAAGAGATTACACTTTTTGTGGGCCAAAGAAATCTCCAGAGGGCAAGGAGAACTTCTAGTGGTTGTTAAATTCTTAGTGCCCTTTTCCACAAAGAAATGAAAAAGAGATCAGTTAAAAGACACATCCCTTTCCTTAGGATGGTGGAAAGTGTGGTCAGCTTATAGGGGGGTGTATGTGTTACTTGGGTGATCACACAGCACTACTTAATTGACCCACCAACATAGGATACTCAGAGGGCTCTCAGGAAAGGAGGTTGGGAGAGAAGTCTTTGAGACTTACTGGGGAGTGGTGTTAGCCAGAATCTTCCAGTTGATTTGCTCCACTGTTCAAGTTCTTACATCCAAATGCAGAATAGAATCAGAGGCCAACTGTTGACTAATGTGACACATGTTCTAAGCAAGGATAGAAAAGTAGAGAATGACTTTTGCAGAGCCCAACATGCTTCACCCACAGGGGAGGTGATAGAAGCCACAAAAAGCCATGAAGCATTTTTCAACCAAGTATTAAGGTTGGCAGCCTTCCCCGATTGCCTTTAAATGAATGACAGTTGCCCCAAATTGTCCTCCAGACGGAAACAGAACGTGCACCTCAGAAAGATGTAAGGTGCAGAGGAGCTTACCTTGATGATGTTCCTGAGAGGGCCTCCACCTGATACAGGTCTTGGAGAGCACAAACAGTTTTTATTCCCCAGCATTGAAGATTAAATGCCTGAGAAATGCTAAGGCAAGCATAGAAAGCAAGTTTTATTTTAGAAAGTGATACAAACAGACTTCTCCAAAGAGAAGGAGACACTGAGCTGATTGTCTATGTGAGCAGGTGTGTTTTGTTCTGCTATAGACACCAGAACCCCTCTGTGAATTTTTTCTTTCTTTCTTCTCCTTGTACATTCCTAAGAGCAAAGATATGGATGTTAATTATTAGTAACCCACAGTACCCAGGATAGTGACCACAGAGGTTAACAACCCATTGCCAGGAGGGTCTGTAGGCAGATGGCTTTCTGGTAAAGAAAGCATGAGGGGGGCAGCACATTTATAGGATTATTTTCTTAACCTCATCTTGCCTCTGTTCTCATCTACCTTGCAGTTTTAAGAAGTTTTGCCCAAATAAGCAAAACTGACCGAAGAAGAAGAAGAAGAAGAAGAAGAAGAAGAAGAAGAAGAAGAAGAAGAAGAAGAAGAAGAAGAAGAAGGAAGAAGAAGGAAGAAGAAGAAAGAAGAAGAAAGAAGAAGAAGAAGAAGAAGAAGAAGAAGAAGAAGAAGAAGAAAAGAAAGAAAGAAAACAATTTGAAGATCAGACTTTTAGACCTATAGAATGGAAGTAAATGTACTGACTGCACCATGATTATGATAAGGGTCACTTATATTTAGGATATGTTGATATCTTCTAAAATGTTTTTGTGTATATGGCATATTTTCTATATAAAACCCAAGCAAACTATATTCAATGAAAAATAATGGTATTTTAATTTGGCTTTTCAGAACATAGCATAAATATTAGACCAAACTTAAAAACATATATCTCTGGAAAGCTGACCTTGCCAGTTTTAAGGTATATCCTGCGACTTGGAAATTTTTGAAGCACTGTTCTGAAACTGAACCATCCTTGTTTCTGAAATTTACTTGTAACAGCTACCCCAAATACTGATTCAGAAGTCTGAAAATGTTAGTCATATCTTCAGAGATGATGGTGGTAAGGGCAAGCTCCTTTCTCTCTGGTAACTTTCATTCTCTCTTTAGTCAACATGCAGTCTTGTTTCTCATCCATCACTTTACTTAGTGGAACTATGAGACCAAATTCAGACTTGAAAACAAGGCCCATCCTACATGAGACAAAAATAAAAAATAAAAAATGGAAATAAAATAAATTAAAAGGTGTAGGGCATGACGTAACATGGGGCATGTTGCATCAGAAAAGAGGAAACTTAACTTGCTGGCTGCTACCTGTTTCCCAGTCCTGGGGCCACTTGGGGCTGAGAGAGCACCTAGCGATTAGCCAGAAGGCATTGCCATGGGTTGTGATGAAGAATCGGACCACCTCTAGGATAGGCTCAGAACCCTTCTGCCCTCACGGACAACTTGTGTCTCCCATTACTGCCTGTAGGATGGGTGTAGATGTAAATTCTCCCCACCCTGCTGACCTTTACCCTGATTGGTACCTGTACATTATATTAGCTGTGTATGTTTTCTCAATAAATGAGATCCTGCTTTGACTGTTCTCCCTGGAGCGTCTGATTGTCCTCTGGCGAAGGAGGGCTGGGTGCGGGCCGCCAGTTGACCTTTACCTTTCTTGGTTCATCCTGGTTGGGGCATGCTCCCCCAATCTCTCCCGCAGGTCAGGAGGGAATAGGGGGCTAAAAACCCGACAAAAGGGGCTTCTCAATATGATAGGCTACAACCAAGTTTTTTGATAGAGGAGGGTAATTAAATGCAAACCCTTTCCTTTCATGCATTCTAGGACTTTGATGGGATATCTCAGAGTGCTGTTCCCTTTCTTCTTGAGCACAAAAAGGCAGCAAGCAGGACCTCTCATTTCTAAGTGTCCCAAAGGCTCTTGGCTGAGTCTTCTGGACTTTGGAGATTCTGTTTACAGACTCTGCATGTAAAGATCACCATGCTGTCATGGAATTTATACATTTGCTGAAGCTTTCTTTGGACACCACTCGGTTGCAGCCAGATGACTGGCAGGTGGGACTAGAACAGGCTGGGCATCCTGAATGTGGCCTCTCCTACTCTGGGCTTTTCATACTTTCCCTTGGGACTGTTGTTGCCCTGGCTTACCCACCACCTGTGTCTATGTGCCTACGCTTGTCTTCAGGTGGCTTTCCCCACCTTGTTCACCAGGCTTCATATATCTCTTGGTACTACTTGAATCTTAAGAATTTCTATTCCCTTATTTTCCAACCTCCTACAAGTAATTTTGCCCTAAATCTCCTCACACCATCCTTCAATTTTTTCCCCACATTCCATATCCATTCAGTTTCTCATCATCCACTCTCAGCTTATTTTTAATTTAAATCTCCCTATCACTCGTTCATGCTCATCATTGAAGTAATTAATAAAGTTTGCTTTTTCACTTGTTTCCTTGACTTTTCATATGTCAAACACATAGAAACATTATGATTCATAATATAGTATTTTTCAGTGGTCCAAAAAATTCACTTACTTGAAACAAATATATTAGGGCCTTCTGTGTGCTAAATGCAATGCCTAGGTTTTTTTTTTTTGTTGTTGTTGTTGTTGTTGTTTTTTTCAATGTCTAAGAGAGTATAGCAATTTAATCAAAGAATTATAACAATAACCTAGTAAAATTTACTCTAGGAATGAAAAGTCATCTAAATATCAGAAGTCAATTAATATAATTCATTGAATTGATAAATTAGGGGATATAGGGCTATAGTAGAAAATCAGTAGATGGTGAAAATCTATTTGTGGCCTATATATATTTCCATATATATTATTTTTTATTATTAGTTATAATTATAAAAGAATTATTTTGGCAGATTATGTATACACAGATTATAACTTATTCTATTTAGGTTCTCACTCTTGTGGTCATACATGATATGAAGTTACCCTAGGAAACTTACGACAATTAATTCTATTGTCTTTCATATTCCCTCACTCCTCCCTTCCCTTTGTTTCCATTTATCAAATACATAAATAAATTAATTAATTAAAGGAGCTTCTCAATATGATAGGCTACACATACAATGGATTTCTATTTTCCCCTCCCCAACCCCTTTGTTTTGAGTTAGCATCCATAAATCAGAAAGAACATTCAGCCTTTGGGTTTTGGGAATTGGCTTTTTTCACTTATCATGATATTCTTCAGTTCCATCTATTTTCTGGCAAATGGCATAATTTCATTCTTCTTTATGACTAATAATCCATTGTGTATATATACCACATTTTATTTATCTATTTATCTGTTGAAGGACACCTGGGTTGTTTCCATTCCTTGGCTATTGTGAATTGAGTTGCTATAAACACGGATGTGGCTGCATCACTATACTATGCTGTTGTTAAGTCCTTTGTGTATAGACCAAAGAGTGGGAAAACTGGGTCAAGTGGTAGTCCTCTTCCAAGTTTTCGAAGGAATCTACATACTGTTTTCCACAGTAGTTCCACTGCTTTGCAGATCCACATACCATGTATGAGAGTACCCTTCTCCCCATATTCTCACCAACATTTATTGCTACTTGCATTCTTTATAACTGCCATCCTGACTGGAGTAAAATAGTATATCAATGCAGTTTTAATTTACACTTCTCTAATTGCTAGAGATGTTGAATATTTTTTCATATTTTTTGACTATTCATATTTCTTTTCTGTTTGTTCAGTTCCTTTACTGATCTATTGATTGGGTTACTTATTATTATTATTATTATTATTTGGTTTTTGGAGTTCTTTGTATGTTCTGGAAATTCATGCCTTATCTGAGGTACTGGTGGTGAAGATTTTGTCCCAATCTGTAGGATCTCCATACACACTTTTGATTTTTTTCCTTTACTGTGAAGAAGCTATTCTGTTTGATACTATCCCATTTATTGATTCTTGATTTTACTTCTTCCATTTTAGGAATCTTGTTGAGGAGTTTATTTCTCAAGATGATATGTTGGAGAGTTGGGCCTACTTTTTCTTTTAGTAAGTTAAGGGTCTCTGGTCTAATTCCTAAGTCCTTGATCCCCTTAGAGCTGAGTTTTCTGCGGGGTGAGATAATATCTTACCTTTGATCAGATCATAATAGAATGATATTACAAATTAATGATAAACTAAAAAATAGAAGCTACTCCAACACCTGGACACGAAATAACACACAATTGAATGACCACTGAGTATCTGAAAAAACCAGGGATGAAATAAAAAAAATACTAAGAGGTAAAATGAGAATATTGAAACAATGTCTCAAAATCTCTGGGACACTATGAAGGCAGTTTTAAGAAGAAAGTCTACTGCATTGATCCTGTTCATTAAAAGAACACAAAATAACAAAATAAATGAACAACTTCTAAATCACAAAGCCTTAGAAAAAGAAAAACAAAGCAACACCAAAATAAGTTGAAAACAGAGAATAATAAACATCTGAGCTGAAATTAATGACATTCAAACAAAAAAAATCAAACAAATCATTGAAACAAAGTTGGTTCTTTGAAAAACTAAATAAAATTAATAAATCTTTATCCAAACTGACAAAGAAGAAGAGAGAGGAAAGTCCAAATTATAAAAATTCATGATGAAAAAACAAATATCACCACAGAAAACACTGAAATAGAGATGACCATCAAAAGCTACTTTAAAAAATCTCTACTCCAATAAAATAGAAACTCTCAAAGAGATCAACAAATTTCTAGAGATGTATGAACTACCAAAATTGAATGGCGGGGACACAGAAAATTTAAACAGATCAATTTCAATCAATGAAATTGAAGGCACCATCAGAAGCCTCCGTACATCTCCAGGTTGGGGGTTAATAATGACCTGCCTATGCCAAGAGGCACCTGAAACATCTCCACAAGGAGAGCTGCCAGACATGGACAGAGTGATTGCTCACTCCTTTCCCCTTTTCCCTTCTTATGTGTGTGATTGTCCTCTTCTAGGTGGAGAAAATGGATGGCAAGTAGAGCAAACATACCCCACTAGAGTGTGTAATAAAGAATTTGAAAAAGGATATCCCAGAGACTATGCAATTAAGTTGACTCTTGGAAAACTCCCAACCTTCTGTGAAATAGATTGGCCCTTATTTGGAGTAGGTTGGCTATGATTGATTACAATCTACCATTTAGACCCACATGCCCACTTGGAATAAATGCCATAATCATTTCTGACTCTTTAATTGAAAATTCACTGAATTTCCCAGACCACATTAAAGCTGTTGGAGGAACATGCCCCAGCTGGAACTGTGTATGCCCAGGCTTATGCTCAAAGCCAATTACTTGAGAAAGATGCCCAGTGGGATTTTGATGACAACAGTGATTTCAGATGCTTAAGCATTATCAAGAGGTTCTTTTAGGTGGCATGAAGGAAGAAGGGAAAAAAATCCATAAACTAAGCAAGACCTCAGAAGTATTCCAGGGACCTGAAGAGAACCCAAGTAATTCTAGGAGAGGCTGTGTGAAGCATTCTGATGTTATAACCCATTCAACCCAAAAGCAACTGAGAATCAGCAAATGGTTAATGCAGCCTTTGTCAGGCAAGCTAGTGTAGATATAGGACAAACACAGCAGAAGTTAGAGGGCTTAGCTGGAATGAATGCCAACAACACCATAAAGCCTAATGTGAGGCAGACCCCCCCCCATTTGTTTTTTAAGTGCAAGTGATGTGTGGTTACTTGAAGTCCCTGGATCTGATTTCTGAGCACATGGCAACTTATTATCATAGCACAAAAGAGAATTAGTAGAAAACATATAATTCTAAAAATATACCATGTGGAATTCTCCAATACATTCCAATGATTTAAACATAAGGAGACTGAACACAGGCTTACCTTCCTTTCAGTTCCTACTTATAAAGTCAAGCCTGGGGCCATCTGTAAAATGGAGAAAATCTGAGGCAGCTATTAAACACCACAGATTTTTTTTATAATAACCAAATTATAAACACATCAAATGTTAAAATGTGTTTTAGTTAAAGAGTACTTGATATTTCTATGTTTAGTAAATGATATTTCATCACTTTAACTTTGTAAGTTAATAAGTATCTCCTTTGATAAAGACTTATGTAATTAATCCCATTTTTCTTAAATTTAATTTACTTATTCTTAACTGTAAAATTCAAGACATAAACAAATGTAGATAGCAGTATTAATATCTCTTTACTATTGAAGAAATCTGTTAGACCAAATGATATAAATTACTACTTTATTAATTATCTGACCAGCTGGAAAAATTGGGGTTATTAGTTTTAAAGGCATCTTTATTTTTATCAGTTTACACATTAAATTGAAACTTTTTAAATCATATGAATTAAAAGTATTTGGATACACTTTTTTAAAAATTTTAATTAATGAGTGCTCTTTTACCTATATGCCTATTTTGGTACCCTGTGAATAACATGGAAATACAACAATAACAACAACAACAACAACAACAACAAAAAAAAAACATTGAGGAATAATCAAAAGAAGAAACAAAAATTAATAACTTTTATAAGGGAAGTTCCACAAGTTGAAAGTAATGGTATAAAATCTTATCAAAATTTTATTTGATTTAATATATTAGAATTTAAGATATAATCAATCAGACTTTTATGTAATTTAATTATAAGGGAACCTGTGTAAATGGAAATACCAGGTCCGAAATCTGACAATCATGAGGATACTGAAATAAAATATTTTAGATTGCCAGCTTATTGTCCTGATTATTGCTAGATTTACCCCCAGCATTAAATTCTCCTGGAATTGGCCTTTGAACAAAGACAGTGAAAAAACTTGCACAATTAAATAAAGTAAAATTGATTAGAAAAATACATTTATTTAGAAACATACAAAGAATGCAAAAGTCTCTAAATTCTAAAGAAGCCTCTGGTCTGAACAATTGTGGGGGCTGACTCACGATCTTTATGATTGACACACAGGCAAAACATTCCATGGTGACTCGACCTATAGGCCCCTCTCACAGAGAGAAGCTACTACAGTGAAAGCCACAGGTGGCCAATATCACTGCCCCTTCTTACTGTCTTGACAATGCAATTTTGGTGTACATGAAATAATTAAAAAATTATTTTACTTCCCTGACTGCCCTGTGACTATGGGTGAAGACCTACTGGGAAAACGTAGGACCAGATAACTTTCTGTTCTCATGGCCAAGCCATCCTGATACTGAGAAGCCAGAAGTTAAATTCTGATTCTCTCAGTACCCCAAGGATAGAATGGTGCCTCTGTAATCTCATAGAAAGGCCACAGCTGTGACCTGAACTTCTTTTCAAGTTGCCTGGGGTGTATGCTGAAGACAATCCTCTCGCACTGGTCAGAGTAGAAGTAGAACTAAAGTTAGGGGCTGAGGCTGCCAATGAAAAACAATATTTCATTGCTTGCAAGGCACAGATTGGGATCCAGAGGCACTTGGAGAGACTTCAGAGGTACGGAAGCCTCCAGTGATCCCAATTATCCTGAAAATACCTCTCTTGCCAGTCCAGAAGTTGTGAATGGATGACTATCAGCTGATTCAGGACCTATGAGCCATAAAGCAGGACACTGTTGCATACACAGTGGTGCATAACCCCTATACTCTCCTGGGTCTCATCCCCACTGAAGCTGCCTTTTTCACATGTCTGGGCCTCAAAGATGCCTTCTGTATCTGCCTGGCCTCTTGGAGTCACAACTTTTTGCCTTTTTGTGGAAAAACCCTGAGAGTAGAGGCAAGATGACATGGACTACACTGACACAGGATTGAAAAATTCTCCAACTGTTTTTGGAACCATGTTAGCCTCTGATTTAAAAGCCTTCCCAGCAGATGAACATAGCTGAGTACTACTGCAGTATGCTGGACAGGAAAACAAGAGTATTGTATGGAAGGAAAAGGACTACTCCTCAGCCTTGTATGGGAAGCTGGCTACAAGGTTTCAAACAAAAGGCCCAAATCTGTCAAGAAATAGTCAAATACTTTAGTATTCACATATTCCACAGACAATGTCAACTCAACCTGAAGATAAGACAGACCATCTGCTCAAACCCAGTTCTGTCAACATGACACCAGATTTGCCAGTTCCTTGGGGCCACAGGTTTCTGTACATTCTGAATGTGTAACTTCTCTGTCTTGTCAAAACCACTTTATGAGGCCACAAAGGGGTGAATGAGAACATGTGTTATGGGAACAAACCTAACAAAAAGCCTTTGAGAAAATTAAGAGAGCCCTCACCAACACATGGAGTTTGGGTATCCCAGATCTGTCCAAGCCTTTCTTCTTATTTGTATATGATTTTACTGGCATTACAGTGGGGGTCCTGGCTTAAATGTTGGGGTCACAGCATTGTCCAGTGGCATACCTCTTTAAGCACCTTGACTCTGTCACCAAAGGCTGGCCACCCTGCCTACAAACACTTGCAGCCACAGCCCTCTTAATGCCAGAGGCTGACAAACTAATTTCGGGGCAAGAATTAATGGCCCATGTGCTATACTCAGTGATGGCATTAATGTAGTGTTAGGGTCAATGTGGGCTAAGTAACACCCAGATTTTCAGGTACCAAGGAATGCAATGCACAAATTCACTCATCTACCTGAAAGTAGTGCAGATATTAAATCCTGTGACTCTACTGCCTTTGTGCTGGGTCAAAAAGATCATGACTCTACCAAAATCATGGATAAGTTTTTTTTTCCAGGTACCCAGACTGATCTGGCCAGCCTCTCAAACATCTTGATGATGAATACTTCCTCAATGGTGAAATTTTGTGTAAGAGAGAGAATATTTGGTTATTTGAATCATAATCTCTGATTCTCCTATAGCAGGAGTTGCACCTTTGCTGGGAACTTTCTGTGCAAAGGTGCAGATCAAGACTACCTAGTTGCATGGTGATGCACTGCCTAAAGAAGGTTATGTGCTAGGCATAGGACTATCCATTTCGATCCTGGGTTCAGAAAACAGCAGCCTAGGATAGAGAATTATGAGTTGATAATTATAATTGATCAAGCAGTATTTTGACCTTCAATCCTGTGTGCTTTGAAGAAACTTTCTCTCAGAAAACCCTTTGGATGATAATATCCATATAATAAACTTGCTAAGCTAACTGTTTTATTCATCCTCCATCAGGGAATGATGAACAATCTGGCCTCAATGTTCTCTCTCTATGTATATTAGTTTATCTTTTCTAATTCCCCATAGTCCCTTGCTAGTTTTCTGAATTCACATCTGTGCAGGTAGTAGCATAAGAATGCCTTGCTGGGTTTCCCATGGTGACATTAAATTGCACAATTGAAGTGAGACCTCTGCCAAAAGTAACCTCAGCACAAAAGACAGAACTCGTCATGCTGACCCAAGCCCTTTAATTGGCATCAGGGATAAATGCTAATATATACACAGACTCTAAATATGCCTTCACCATCCTCCACATACTATGCATTTTATATAAAGTAAAGGATCCTAATCAACTCAGAGGGAAAGAAAAAGTATGGCAAAGAAATCCTTGAACTCTCATGCTGCATAGCCTCCTAAAAGGATGGCAATCATGCATTGTCTGGGATATCAAAAGAGATATGCCACAGTTGCTGTGGGGACTCATAAAGCAGACCAAAATTCAAAGTTCACAATCTGCAAGAGGGCATCAGAATGAACAGCCTTGACTTCTGCCCTGTTCATTAATCCATTGACATAACGGGACCCTAATTACTCATGACATGAGATCAGCTGGTTTTAAATGGAAAATAGGAATTATCTCCCGTGTTGATGCTGGAGATTTGAAGATGTTTAAAGTGCGATTCTGGAGCCCATATCCCAGCCATTTTCAAATGTTTCCACCAGGAGACCTACATAGGTTTTATGGCTCTGGAGGTCACATTGGGCCAAAATTTCTATATTCCCCAGCTCTCCATCATAGCAAGAGCAGTGTGAGAACAATGTGAAACATAAGCCTGCAATAATCTACTTCAGGCACCTAATATCTTTGGGTACAAAGTGTTGGAGGGGCCCCATTTTAAAATATAGTTATCAACTGAGCTCCCCTGCATCCTGTGTCCAAGGCAATAACCATTTGCTAGTCTTTGTGGGTATATTCTCAGATTCTGTGGATGCCTTCCTTACCTGCAGAGGAGGCACATAAAGTGGCCCCCTTTTTTCCTGAATAAAATCATTCCTTTGTTTGGAATACCAATCATCATGGATGGGATAATAGGCTGGCATTTGTGGCTGAGGTGCTGAAATTGGTGGCAAGAGGGTTGAAGATCACCTGGAAGTTATATACTGCATACCATCCCCAGAGCTCCATGAGAGTGAAAAGAATGAACCAAACTTTAAAACTACAACTAAGCAAAACTGTGTCTGGAAACACAGCTATGCTGGAGCCAGGTGTTGCCAATTGCTTTATTAAGGATTAGGTCTAGCCCTAATAGACAGAGAGGGTTTTCTCCCTATGAGGTTCCTTATGGATGCTCCCCTTCCATTATAAGAGATTTATGATATCTAAATTATATGAGCAATATTATACTGAGGCAGCAATTGTAGTCCCTTGGTTCTGACCATTATACATTCTTGGGTTGGGGAATACCTAACCCAATACCTGTGAGCCTGACCACAGATGCCCACCCTTTTAAACCAGGACATGTTATTTGGATAAAAGAATGGAATGTCCAACTCCTAACGGTGCTTTGGAGGTGTTTGTTCACCGTCCTTTTATCTACCCCGACTGTAGTGAAGGTACCTGGTGTAGTGTCCTGAATTCACTACAGCCTAGTAAAACCAGCTTCTCAATGACAGAGTGTGATCCTGTTCCTGATCCTGTGGAGCCATGTAAAATGACCATCTGAAAAAGCAAGTTGCAACCCAAGAGAGGTTAAGGATAAGGGCCCTGTGTAGTCATCCCAAAAGCAGAATAATCTATGCACTGAAGGAGCTTGAGGAATCAACTTCCTGTCAGGATAAACAGACAATTCTTTTTTCTATATTGCTGTTTCCACTGTATGGCTTTGGCACTGTCATCCCTGACCCTCTCTGTTGCTACAGTCTTCACATTAATTTTTGCTATAGGATTAGCAGAGACTGATTTGGTCAACTGGCACTGGTTGAAAAGCTACTATTAGCAGTCTTTTACCTACTTTTGGTAGAATGTTTCATTGCTACTTGCTATGTCTGTTCTGGCTCCCATCCATACACTAAAGCCCCTTATCCTGTGACCATGGCTTTGTGTGAATTTATCAGACCAAGCATTGCCAAAATCCTACTTTATCATACCAATTTCTCCTCCTGGTGAATAGTCTTCAGGACCTGCAGACATAAGACCACCTATTCTATCTGCCAAGAGGAACATTAATATAATTGTTTTGACCTACAGTAATCCCCAAACAAGAATATGTGGAAGTCCAAAGCTGCCAGGAAGGCAATGTAGAACAAGACCAATTAATTTACAATGTTCTGTTTACTAATCTAAAGCAGCCAGTATCCATAACTTTTGATGCATATGGGATCATGAAAAGGCTTGGACTATTTCTGTGGACTTCAGTGTATTCACCGTTCATATGGAGGTTTGTATTGAAGGAGAATGTTCAATGAAAAGTATGTACGTGAACAGCATACAAATGATATGTGACCCATGTGTACTGATTATGACAGTCTTTTCTCTCCCACTTGGAGTTGTGTTACATTGGCCAATTGGTAGAGTAAGAGCAACACTGCCATTGTTCAAAAGATTACTGCTACACCCCCTTGAAAACTGGGAGCCCATACACTGGTTACACTGGTTAATGTTCCTATTCTCTTTTTTGGGGGGTGGGGTGTACTGGGGATTGAACTCATGGGTATTTGACCAGTGAACCATATCCCCAGCCCAATTTTGTATTTTATTTAGAGACAGGGTCTCCCTGAGTTGCTTAGTACCTTGCCTTTGCTGAGTCTGGCTTTGAACTAACGATCCTTCTATCTCAGCCTCCTGTGCCTTTGGGACTACAGGCATGTAAAATGTGTCCAGCTAATGTTCTTATTCTTGACACTGCAGGCTCCAGATAGAAAAGCAGGTTGTTGGCATACATATATATATATATATGGTTGAGACACAGAAACAGGAACCATACTTTACTTCAAAAGGGTCACAACTTCACTTAAGTCTTCCTTCCATCAGGTATTTCATTCCTTTGGTGAAGAAATAGAAAAAGGCCCATCTCCAATTTCTGCCATGACAAGAAACCTGTTCCTAAGCTTGGCAGATACTATAGTTTAATCTCTGAATGTCTTTTCTTGCTATGTGTATGGAGGAGGTAATTTGGGAGATCAATGCCTATGGGAATTTAAAGAGATAGACCCCATGAATACTATAGTTAAACAACATTTCCCCATTCAACTACTAGTGTTTGGCTCCTCAAAACTTCAATTGTTGGAAAATATTGTCTTGCCTTAGAGGGAAAACAAATTAACATCTTGGTTGGGAATTTGACAAGTCTGGGCCAAAAATTTTATAATGTAATTACCCAAAAAAATCAGTGGTGGTGATGCTCAAATCACACAGAACCAGTTCTTGTCTTCTGTCAAATTTCTTTACCCTCAAACAGGCCTGGGACTGTGTCACCACAGAAATGAAATAGCAAGCCCCAGGGAAATTATACTGGATTTGTGGAAGGGCTGCATATACACAACAGCTTTAAATCTGCTCTAGATCTTGTGTACTGGGGAAAATTTACCCCTCCATTTTCCTCCTTCTATTCACCAGAAAATAACAATTGGTAATCCTAATACGCAAAGATCAAGGGGCCCAGAGAGGGTGTGTCTTCAAAATTTGTTTCTGGAAAGATGATGAATGAAACTATGAATGGAAAATTTACTATTATGGCCCTGAAACCTGGGCAGAAGACAGGTACTACAGGTACCAAACTCCCCATCTCTATGTGCAATCACATCATTAGGTTATAGGTTGTTGTGGAAATTAGAATTGCAAGGGCCCTTAATTTACTGAAAAAAAAAAGTACTCAAATGAGCAATGTTATTTTTCAAACCCACTTAGCCTTAGATTACATGCTTTCTTCTGAAGTTGGGATATGTGATGAATTTAACCTGAATGAATGTTACTTACAAATAAATTATGAAAGCAAGGTCATAGAAGAAATCACAGATCATATGAGGAACATTGCACAGGTCCTAGTCCAGACCCAGAAACATTTGAACCCTAGGGGATTATATGGAAGAGAGTTTTCAAATATTGTGCAGTTCAAATTTTCACAGAGTTGTGGTTTTATGCTGGGGCCTCTCCATTCTTACCATATCTCTAACTCCTGGTCATAAGATTTGTTTCCAGTCATATGAAGGCTGTGGTTGAAAGGAAAACAGGAACACATGTCATGATGTTATGGAAATATAAGATATTGATTTATGATGATGGTCTTTGTGCCTGACAGGATTCAAATCTAAAAGAGGGGAATGTGGTAAGGGGTCTCTCCTTACTACATTGAGTATCTATGTGTGCGTGTGTGACTCTGTCAGGCAATACTGCACAGTGAGTATGTGTGCATTGGCAACTCCGTTGTAACTTTGTTAAGTGCAACGTTGTTATAACTCTGTTGCAACACCACATGCACAATACTCAATCAGAATGTTTGTAACATATAGAGGAGACAAAGTGGTTGACATGTAAATGGGGAACAAAGAGTATATAAGGCAACAAATTGCAACATTCAGGTTTCAGCATTTGGATAAGAATTTGCTGGGACAATGCTGGCACTAATAAATTCTGCTTCTTGCTGAAAGCACAGGGTCCTGTCTCTCTGTGAATGAGTCCTGCAACACATTCACCAACTCCTCTATGCTTGTTTATACAAGACAAAATTTGCCTGTTTATCTACAGTATCTTTGTAGAAAGTTTTAAGATTAGGAAACTGAATCCTCCAATATTATTATTCTTTATCAATAAATGATTTGGCTGTTTGGGAACCCTTGACTTTCCATATTAATATTGGAAAAGACTTTCTTGTCAATAACACATGGCATAAAATGTCTGTAGGATTTTGATAGAGATGACGTTGATTCCTATACCACTTTGGACTGGCTCCTAACAATGTTAGGTCTTTTGCCATCCAGGAAACTTCATGAATTAGATGGTAGTTGTTTTCATTAGCTTATTTCTTCCTTGAAATAAGAGCTCTTGAGATGAGACTAGATTCCCCTGCTTTGCCAATTTCCTTCTGGGCTCTTGTTTTACAATTTTTGAAGAATTAAATCCATGGACAAGAACGAAGGGAGAAGTAAAAGAAGCAAATATACTTGAGCAAGAAAAGAGAACTCCCATCTTATGAGAAAGGGCCAGACAGCAGAAATATACATTTGGTCTGTAGCATAGGAGCTTATATATGCTTTTTGGTTAGAGCATAGAATAAAATCTATGTTAAACAAACATAGAAAACAGCACAAAATCTTTGATCAAAAATCTATATAAAAGTGTCATTGAAAACAACATAAAGGGTATTGCCTTCCTATTAATTGCATATGGGTTCAAACCTACCTTTCCATTTTCTACCTCTGGGACAAGAGAGTTGACTGGAGGTGTTCCCACAGGTGAACCTCAAGGTCTTTTACATTTGAAATAGGCCATGATGATACTCGTTAATATTTCTATTAGTTAGCCTCCACTATAGCTTCTGCATTTAAAATAGAACTCAATTTGGACCCATTATTTCTGGTTACTGACCACAGACTCTTCTTATTTCAGTATCTTTTAGCAATATTTGGTAGGATTCTCCTGAAGTACATACTAAAGTTATCAATTATTTTAGACTGCATTGAAAACATCACTGTTATTTCAATATTGATTAAGATGTTCAGAGATAACCCGTTTTTATTGTTTTTTTATTATCCTTTCTATTAAAATCATTTACAACTATTAAAAGATATTTTCCAGACTTCAAGTTTTTATACATAATATCATAACACCTACAGCCAGAGCATATATTACACCTTTAATTTATAATTTCATGCCTTTCAACCACTTTCCTTTAACTTACTACTTCTTTTTTCACCTTGCCTAATTGTTTAGAATTTCTCATGGGTTGCTGTGTGTATCAACACTTGATTGCTTTTTATGGTCGACTATTATTCCCTGATATAAATATGTCCATTTTTTCAACCATTCGCTGTATTTTTTTCTACAATTATATATTAGAAAAAGATAAATTTCCAATGGATTCATCTCCAATAATCTGGAAACTATTCCATTATAGATTGACCTGTTTCAGATCTGTCTATTCTCCCCACAATCAACCAAGGCAGTTAACTATGGTCAGTGATTCTCCAGCATTATAGCACATTTGATTATCTTAGAAAGGTTTTATTTAAATTTCCACTGCTTAAGTTGCATAATGAAACAAATAAATCAGGGTACCTCTGGCATCCAGCCAGGCTCAGTATTTTGAACAATCCCATTTTGTGGGCTCCCAAGTTGACAATGAAATTCCCAGCCACTGTGCAAAGAATCTACTGCAATATCTGAAGAGTATTTCAACTGCTTCAGTTCTACAAACACCCATTCACAATGAAGGGTGTACCTTTTCTCTTATGCCAATTATGAGCCCAAATTTTTCATGTATCAGAAGAGCCAAATAGAATGTCTCAGGATCAAGTTTTTATCTCTTCAAAGTACATAGATGGGTCACTTCCAAACATAAAAAAATCCTACTTTTACGAGTCAAATACCTTTGGGCATAAAAATTCAAATGACGTATTAAGTGTACACACTGGTGTTTGACAAAGAACACATCACATAGACAAATTGTGTACTTTTAAATACAAGCAGAAAATTGAGAGACCTGTGGTTTTATGTCCTATTGATAAATGCTAATCTTGTCCATAAAAAATTTGTTGCCTTCTTCCTACTGGAGTTAGGCATTGTGAGAGAGTCATAGTACTATCTATCACACGAACATTTTACTCATTTTGAAATCTGTACAATCAAATGTAGTTGATGTTATTACACCATTAACAAAAGAAGAGACATGAAGACCACTCTCCCAACAAGGACTGTATGTTGGCAGAAAAGTGGAAATGCAAACAACACACCAAGAACTATTGCTCATGATTTTAATAATCACTGGTGGGTGACTGACTTGAGTTTCAAAAATGTTATATTGAGATTACAAATCAAGATTATATAACAACTCAATTATTACCATCATCAATAACAAAGAAGACTTTTGATTTTATCCACACAATTAAAATTAACACATACTTGACATAATATTTTGATAAAACGACCCCGGTCTTTTGGATGTTGTAGCTTCCTCCATAATTTCCAACTGTTAGAAAGCATTGCACCCAGCTCCTGTGGCAATTCTGGAATAAAATCTGCCAACATTTTTAAGGCTTCTACATCTCTGTGGCTATAGGGATTTCTGTGAGGTCGAAAGAGTAGAGGAAGAGTGGTGTAAATATTAAGAGTCAGGCAAATGGCAACTGTTTTCCTATTGAAAAGCAAAAGCCTAAGTTGCCTTCAAATAATGCAATATCAAAACAGTCCCGAGTGTGTCTCCCCTATGTTCCATTTTTTGGGCAGCTTCTCCTCTTGCCTGGGCTTTGTATTTTGCCCACCCTTACTCTGGCTGCCAAGTGGAAGGGCACACAATGCCTCTGGTATGCCTGTTCCACATTCTCTCAGCCTTCCCTCCCTCTGATGAGAAAAGTCAACTTGTTGAGGAATCTGCCCCTGCAGAGTGAGGCTGAGCAAAAAGCACCAATGAGATCTCCAGCAGAGCCCCCATTGTGGAATCCACCTGCCACTGGAGTAAATCTAATGCTCAGTGTAGAAAGACAGAGGAGAGGACTGGGAGCTCTCACCTGGCAGTGGCCCTTCTTGCAATGGCACTTCCTCATCAACATTAGAGTCTCTTTGCCCCTTCGACTTGCATTTTGAATCAAAGAGATCGAACATTTTGCTACAAAAGCCTCTGGGCTGATGTTTCATTGAAAGAGCAGTGGTCTCCCTAGGGAACTGGCCCAGCAGCAGCCAGACTCCTAGCAGGTAGGACCAGAACAAGCTTGCCATCCTGGGCCTGGTCTCTCCTGCTCTTGGCTTTTAGCACTACTGTGAGGATTGCAGAGGTGTCCACTGCAGACCTGAGTCTGTGTATCTCCCTTGGCTTTAGGCTGCTTTCCCTCCCTGGCACAATCAGGCTTTTATATTACTTGGGCTTTAGCTCAGCTCCTGAGCCAAAGTTCCCAGCTCCACCCCTTCCCCACCCACCTCCACTGGTAATTGACTTCCTCAGCTTTTGTTCTCTCTCCCCACCTCTCCTCACTCATTTCCCATCCTTGCATCCTCCCATTGATCTTTTGCCCGTTGGTTGCTTGTTTTAGAGTTTCAAATGCCTTCTTCTTTATTCATTCATTTCTTCCTTTACAAGTATTGCCATGATTACTGAAATATTTGTAACCTGTTTTGTGTTTGTTTTCTGATCTGAAATACAAGGGCATCTCACCATAGGAAACAGAGTTGAACAAAAGACGTGAAAACCTGTCTTGTCAACTCATTGCCAGTTGATCTCAGTTACTCTTCCTGCATAAATTAGCTTCCCACCAACTCACATGTCTTTATATTTCTTATTTAAGCATGATGATATTGGACAGTTAAAATTCCTAGTACATTCATCTGTAATATTGTGATGCAGGCATTGGCTGCTTTTTCAGAAAGGATAGAAAACTGATGACAATTAAAGAAAGTACTGTGAAAAGTATGAAAATTCCTAGTAACATCACTGTTGGTTTCTATATGGATGACTCCATGTTAAAATGCCCTTTCCTGTTCATTCTTGCAGAAGATTGGAAACTTAAATGGAGAGAAAATTCAAAGGTCACTATTACATCTGCCTTCCACAGAGCCTGAAAAGGACAAAAAGCAGGGCTCCAAGTGTTACCTGGCAAGTCTTCAGAAAGCACAGATTGCTGGTCTCCTCACACTGAAAAGAAATTCTAATTATTTTTATTTTCAGTGATTTTTTCTGAAGCATTGTTTTTTTTAAATTACCTCTTACAGGAATGTTTATATTTATCCGAGATATATTTATTTATTTTTAGAGATACAAAAGCCACAAAAACACACAATAGAGTATGTTCTTGATACATGTTCTTCCAAAATAATTAAAACACTTACGATAAATTTCCTGTATTCTATGTGATTTTTGTGTAGGAGAAAAAAGGTTTTATCATTTTCACACAGCACAGTTTTCTTGGCCATGGACACACTATATAACAACCAAATCATACAGTGTCCTTGGAATGAAATTGCACCACAAATTTATAAGCCTCTTTTGTTTGTGTTCAGAATCTAGGCAGATTATCTTTGGTCCCTCAGGGAAATTGGAGGACTTCTTGTCATTTGGGGTACTTTAAAGATACTAGTAAAAACCCTTGGTTCCAAATAAAAGATAGAATTTCATTTTTTGCATAGTGGAAGAGGGTCTTTTCATTCATCATTATCAGGTGCCAGTATCCCTTTTATAATACATATCTTTAGATATTGGTGTGGTTTGTCATGTGGGTAGCCTCAGAATGTGACATGTACAGGGCTCTAGGGAATAAACACCCAAGTTTGGCCAATTTTTCCTTGTCCACAGTGAGGAAGACAAAACAATGAGTTTCTGGCATAAGCAGTACATCCCTGTTGGTGTTTTCTTGAGAATCAGAAAGTGCTTGATTCCTATGAGATTGATAATATAGTGCGATTCCTCAGATTTCAGGCAGAGCTTAAAATGGAAACTCAATTAAATGTCCTTAGAACCATTTTCTTTGCAGTGCTAAAAGTATAGACAAAGTTGATCTATTTAAGTGAAAAAGTTGGATATTTCTTGCATGCCAGGGACTGTGCTTGCTAATTCATATTTGGTACTTACAAAAACTCTGAGAATTATTCATTTAGGTCAGTTAACAATGTGTTGAAACTCTTAGAAGCATAAAAAAACACTCATTAAAATAATTGAGTTCCTTTGAAAAAAATTCAAATTAAATAAATTTTGAGTTCAGTGGTTTTGTTTATATTTTTGGCAAAGGCAAGAAGAATAGCACTAGAAAAAATTTCTTTTGATGCAATAAGACACTGCGTGGTTTGTGAATTTATTTTCATAAATTTTTAATTTACTTGTCTTAATTGACAAGTCACAAAATATTCTATCAACTTAGTAGTGTCTGATGTTAGGAAATATATGCAGTGTTTATGTTGGTTAATGTGATATAAGCCTGACTAATTTAGAAGACTAAAAAGCAATTGATGTAATTGTACCATTAATATAATAGGATAAGGATACTTCTTTACAAGAAAAGTATTAATTATGAGCTCATGTTTTATCACTAAATTCCATTCTCACAGTAAAAACATCATTGTATTCTGGTTCTGATACCAGTCTTGGTGATTGGGTATGGATCTTTATTCATGGGTGATGAAGAATAAACACCAGTGAAACTCCAAGGAAAGTGTAGAAAACAAGTTTTATTTGAGAAAGTGATAGTGACAGACTTCAAAGAGATTGGGACATAGAGCTATGTCTCTGTGGGAAGAGGTGTGTCTTGTTCTTTTGTTAGCAACCGGAGTGCTCAGGAGCATGATTAAAGAGGTTAAAGAGGCATACAACCCATTTTTCTCTCTGTTTGATAACCAGTGAAAACCAGTCATCATCCTCTTTCAACTCTCATCTTTCATTACCTACACTGACTTCCTACCACAGTTTGCTGAGGAATGTGAAGTATCCTGTCCACTCAGGCCAGGCAGGGCTGTAGGTAGATTGCTTTCTGGCAAGCAAAGCCTGGGGTGGGTCAGCAGTGGGCTCCTTTTGTAGAATCATTTCCTTAAACCCCTGTTCCCAGCATTCTCATCTATGTGTCCTCTTACATTCCACCTTAAGAACTTTGGATGCTTAAATTCTTTTAGGGAATATGGGTTTTGAAACATTCTGGCTACTTTCTGCTGAAAATAGGTAACATCTCAGGGAAAGAAAACCAAAGTCCTTGTTCTTCATGAGGAGGAGCATGGAGAATTAAGGGTATTTAGCATCAGGGCAGTCCTGTGGATCATTGGTGGCAGTTTGGGAGTGACTGGATGAGGTGTACACAGGACACAGATAATGCTAAGACAACAATAAATATAATAGTAAAGCAATTTTTTATGTAAAAACAAAACAAAACAAAAAAACGCTGCATGTATGCAATCAATATTATTGGCTAGTCTCTGAAAACCATGAAGATGGAAACTCAGTAAAGCTCTAGGTAGTATACACATGCCACTAATTAGTGAGTGGAGGCCAGTTAAAGCTTTAGAAACATTAGCAGAGTTGTTAGAAACCTATAGACAACATTTAGTTTTTATAAAGTTACAAATGTCCCCATGAGCTGTAGTTAAGATATCTAATGTCTTCTAATTTTTGCTAAAAATTTATATTGGCATTAACTCCATGTTTAGTAGAGATCCTTTTATCACTGTCACTTAGGGCTAGATAATCATATTAGCAAACACAGATCAAGCCTGCTTATGTAGGAGGTTAGGAAGATTTGCAGGTCTCAAATTGACTATAAAAAGCATGTGACTTTAACAATCTCTTTTGATCAGGCACTCCTGTCTAAGAACCCTTCCTTTATAGCCTCCATCTTTATTTGGCTGACCCAAGTGTACATCTTAAATTATATTAAAAGGATTTACTAGGGAAAAGATGGCGGCAAGGGGAGTGCATTGCCCCCGTGTGCTGCTTCACTGTGTGGGAGTATGACAAGTCAGGACGGCTAAAGGATATCTTGTTAGGAATTTCCAGCAATAGTGGGGTGCTCCGGAACCTGGAGGAAGGATTTCCATCGCACGAGGATCAGCTACGGGGACTCAAACGCGAGAGGTTTGTCGCACGAAGGGTAACACTGCTTATTCAGCAAATCGGCCCGCGGCTAGAATCTGCAGCGTGCGCTGGGATAGAGACGCAGGGTTACAGCGCTGCAGTTTCTGCCAGCCGCGCAAGCACCGTACTCAGGGCTGAATTCTGGGTTCGAGACGGGGGAAGGAAGCGGTCCATCTCGGTTCTCCACACCGGTCAGACCACAGAGGAGGCCAGCAGCCACCATGTTGGTAAACTGACGTCACCACCGCTGTTTTCTACTGACCGCAGCTCATTCAGCCATAGAACAGGTAATTTCAGGCTGCAATTCGCCTGCGGCTTGCAGACAGATTGCTAGGGCTCAGCGCCTGGGTGCTTCTTAGAACCTGATCTTATCGGAGTGAATACCCAGCGCGGGGCGGCCGAGTTCCGGCTCCCGGAACTGCCCTGGCCCAGGGCTGCTGAGCCTGCGGAGGCTGCTTCTTGGACCCTGCGCCTACCAGAGCATACAACAAGCACTAAGCTCCCGGAACTGAGCCCGCGGGGACTGCTTCTTGGAGCTTACATTTATAGGAGCTTACACCGAGCACGGAGCAGCCGAGTTCCGGCTCCCGGAACTTCCCTGGCCCGGGGCTAGGAGCCCGCGGAAACTGCTTCTCGGTCCGGGTCCTGCTGAGGGCCGGTCAGGACTCACCCGGTGCTTTGGTTGCCCAGCAAGGGGAACGAAATGCTGCCATTCGCATAGGATACCAACATGGCAGAGATCTGATGTCTGCAGAAAGCGGCGGAGGAGGGAACTTCATCAATACCAGTGGTGACATAAGCAGTTGGTCTCCTGGTAGGGGGGTTGAGGCACAGTCACCCGAGTCTCCTCAATTTGTCGTCGAGCCAGAGGGAAGGAGCCGGGCCGCCGCCAGCGCCCGGAGCAGGCCCAGTGGCTCGCCAGCGTGGTGACCGCGTGACCCCAATTGGAGAGGGGGCGGAGCGGAGCCGCCACCCGCAACCGCAAGGTGGGCAGACCCGCGACCCAGTGGTACATGGGCGTGGTAGGAGGGGCAGGGCAGAGCCGCGGTTCGCGCTTGCAAGGTAAACAGACCTGTGACAGCCTGGCGGGTCAGGCCCAGTGGCCTGCCAGTGTGGTACACACGTCACCCCAACTGGAGTAGGGGCAGAGCAGATCCTTCTCCCACGCCCGGATCAGGCCCTGCCAGTGTGGTGGTCATGTGACCCCAATTGGAGTGGGGGCGGAGCGGAACCGCCACCCGTGCCCGCAGGGTGAGCAGACCAGTGATCAACCTGCAGATCAGGCCCAGGGGTCCGCAGGCGTGGTAGGAGGGGCAGGGCAGATCCGCCGCCCGCGCCTCCAAGGTAGGCAGACCTACAACAAACCGGCGGATCAGGCCCAGGAGCCTGCCGGCGTGGTACAAACACCACCCTAATTGGAGTAGTGGCAGAGCAGAGTCGCCGCCCGTGCCAGGAACAGGCCCAGCGTCCTGCAGGCGGGGTAGTCACGACACCCCAATTGGAGTAGGGGCAGAGCAGAGCCTCCACCCGTGCCCGAAAGGTGGGCAGATCTGCGACCGACCAGCGGGACAGGCCCAGTGGCCTGCCGGTACGACAGACACATCACCCCATTTGCAGTAGGGGCAGAGTGAAGCCGCCGCCCGTGCCTGCAGGCTAGGCAAACCTGCAACCGACCGGCGGATCAGGCCCGGTGGCCTGCCGGCGTGGTACACTCGTCACCCCAATTGGAGTAGGGGCAGAACAGAGCCGCCGCCAGCTCCCAGAACAGGCCCAGTGACCTGCCGGCGTGGTAGCCACGACACCCCAATTGGAATAAGGAGAGAGCAGAGCCGCCGCCCGCACCTGCAGGAAAGATACGCAAGCAGTATGAAAAGACAAGGAAAGAAAGGACCACAAGCAATGCAGGTCAACGCAACTTTAGAAGAGGTAACAGCTGCAGCAGATGGAATGTCAGATAAAGAATTCAGGATATACATGCTTCAGATGATCTGGAGTATCAAGGAAGACATTAAACAGCAAAATCAGACAATGAAAGATCACTTCGACAACGAATTACGCAAACAAATCCAGGAAGCAAAGGATCAACTATACAGGGAGATAGAGGTTATAAAAAACAAACAAACAGAAATCCTAGAAATGCAGGAAGCAATAAACCAACTTAAAAACTCAATGGAGAATACTACCAGCAGAGTAGAACACTTAGAAGATAGAACATCAGACAATGAAGACAAAGTATTTCAACTGGAAAAGAACATAGACAGCTCAGCAAGACTGTTAAGAAACCATGAGCAGAACATCCAAGAAATATGGGATAACATTAAGAGACCAAACTTAAGAGTCATTGGGATACAGGAAGGTACAGAGCTCCAAACCAAAGGAATGAGAAGTCTATTCAATGAAATAATACAAGAAAACTTCCCAGACTTGAAGAATGAGACAGAATCCCAAATCCTAGAAGCCTACAGGACGCCGAATGTGCAAAATCATAAGAGATCCACACCTAGACACATTATAATGAAGATGCCCAACATACAGAATAAGGAGAGAATTTTAAAAGCTACAAGAGAAAGGAAGCAGATTACATTTAGGGGTAAGCCAATCAGGATAACAGCTGATCTTTCAACACAGACTCTGAAAGCTAGAAGATCTTGGAATAACATATTTCAAACACTGAAAGAAAATGGGTTCCAACCAAGAATTGTGTATCCAGCGAAACTAAGCTTCAGGATGGAGGATGAAATTAAAACCTTCCACGATAAACAAAAGTTTAAAGAATTCGCAGCTAGAAAACCATCTCTTCAAAACATCCTCGCCAAAGCATTACAGGAAAAGGAAATGGAAAATAACAATGAAAACCAACAGTGGGAGGTAGGACAGTAAAGGGGGGGGGGAATAATCAAAGAGGAAAAAAAACCATGTTTAGTAACAGAAATAAACAAATATGGCTGGAAGAACAACCCATATCTCAATAATAACCCTAAATATTAATGGCTTAAACTCACCAATTAAGAGACACAGGCTAGTAGAATGGATCACAAAACAAGACCCAACAATATGCTGCCTACAGGAGACGCATTTGATAGGAAAAGACATACATAGGCTGAAGGTGAAAGGTTGGGAAAAATCATATCACTCATATGGACTTCGGAAACAAGCAGGAGTGTCCATACTCATATCAAATAAAATAGATTTCAAGTCAAAGTTAATCAAAAGAGATAAAGAGGGACACTACATACTGCTTAAGGGAACCATACACCAACAAGACATAACAATCATAAATATTTATGCCCCAAACAATGGTGCAGCTATGTTCATCAAACAAACTCTTCTCAAGTTCAAGAGTCTAATAGACCACCATACCATAATCATGGGAGACTTCAACACACCTCTCTCGCCACTGGACAGATCTTCCAAACAAAAGTTGAATAAGGAAACTATAGAACTCAATAACACTATTAATAACCTAGACCTAATGGACATATATAGAATATACCACCCAACATCAAGCAGTTACACTTTTTTCTCAGCAGCACATGGATCCTTCTCAAAAATAGATCATATATTATGTCACAGGGCAACTCTTAGACAATATAAAGGAGTAGAGATAATACCATGCATCTTATCTGATCATAATGGAATGAAACTGAAAATCAACGATAAAAGAAGGAAGGAAAAAGCATACATCACTTGGAGAATGAACAATAGGTTACTGAATGATCAATGGGTTATAGAAGACATCAAGAAGGAAATTAAAAAATTCTTAGAGATAAATGAAAACACAGACACAACATATCGGAATCTATGGGACACATTGAAAGCAGTTCTAAGAGGAAAATTCATTGCTTGGAGTTCATTCCTTAAAAAAAGAAAAAACCAACAAATAAATGATCTCAGACTTCATCTCAAAATCCTTGAAAAAGAAGAGCAAAACAACAGCAAAAGAAGTAGAAGGCAAGAAATAATTAAAATCAGAGCTGAAATTAATGAAATCGAAACAAAAGAAACAATTGAAAAAATTGACAAAACTAAAAGTTGGTTCTTTGAAAAAATAAACAAAATCGACAGACCCTTAGCGATGCTAGCGAAGAGAAGAAGAGAGAGACTCAAATTACTAGCATACGGGATGAAAAAGGCAATATCACAACAGACACTTCAGAAATACAGAAGATAATCAAAAACTATTTTGAATCCTTATACTCCAACAAATTAGAAGATAGTGAAGGCATAGATAAATTTCTTAAGTCATATGATCTGCCCAGATAGAGTCAGGAGGATATAGAAAACCTAAACAGACCAATATCAATTGAGGAAATAGAAGAAACCATAAAAAGACTACCAACTAAGAAAAGCCCAGGTCCAGATGGGTATACAGCAGAATTTTACAAAACCTTTAAAGAAGAACTAATACCAATACTTTTCAAGCTACTTCAGGAAATAGAAAAGGAGGGAGAACTTCCAAATTCATTCTATGAGGCCAACATCACCCTGATACCTAAACCAGACAAAGACACTTCAAAGAAAGAAAACTACAGACCAATATCTCTAATGAACCTAGATGCAAAAATCCTCAATAAAATTCTGGCGAATCGGATACAAAAACATATCAAAAAAATTGTACACCATGATCAAGTAGGATTCATCCCTGGGATGCAAGGCTGGTTCAATATACGGAAATCAATAAATGTTATTCACCACATCAATAGACTTAAAAATAAGAACCATATGATCATCTCGATAGATGCGGAAAAAGCATTTGACAAAGTACAGCATCCCTTTATGTTCAAAACTCTAGAAAAACTAGGGATAACAGGAACATACCTCAATATTGTAAAAGCAATCTATGCTAAGCCTCAGGCTAGCATCATTCTGAATGGAGAAAAACTGAAGGCATTCCCTCTAAAATCTGGAACTAGACAGGGATGCCCTCTCTCACCACTTCTGTTCAACATAGTTCTCGAAACACTGGCCAGAGCAATTAGACAGACGAAAGAAATTAAAGGCATCAAAATAGGAAAAGAAGAACTTAAATTATCACTATTTGCAGATGATATGATTCTATACCTAGCAGACCCAAAAGGCTCTACAAAGAAACTATTAGAGCTAATAAATGAATTCAGCAAAGTTGCAGGATATAAAATCAACACGCATAAATCAAAGGCATTCCTGTATATCAGCGACAAATCCTCTGAATTGGAAATGAGGACAACCACTCCATTCAAAATATCTTCAAAAAAAATAAAATACTTGGGAATCAACCTAACAAAAGAGGTGAAAGACTTATACAATGAAAACTACAGAACCCTAAAGAGAGAAATAGAAGAAGATCTTAGAAGATGGAAAAATATACCCTGTTCATGGATAGGCAGAACTAACATCATCAAAATGGCGATATTACCAAAAGTTCTCTATAGGTTTAATGCGATGCCAATCAAAATCCCAACGGCATTTCTTGTAGAAATAGAGAAAGCAATCATGAAATTCATATGGAAAAATAAAAGACCCAGAATAGCAAAAACAATGCTAAGCAGGAAGTGTGAATCAGGCGGTATAGCGATACCAGACTTCAAACTATACTACAGAGCAATAGTAACAAAAACAGCATGGTACTGGTACCAAAACAGGCAGGTGGACCAATGGTACAGAATAGAGGACACAGAAACCAATCCACAAAACTACAACTATCTTATATTTGATAAAGGGGCTAAAAGCATGCAATGGAGTAAGGATAGCATCTTCAACAAATGGTGCTGGGAAAACTGGAAATCCATATGCAACAAAATGAAACTGAATCCCTTTCTCTCGCCATGCACAAAAGTGAATTCAAATTGGATCAAGGAGCTTGATATCAAATCAGAGACGCGCCGTCTGATAGAAGAAAAAGTTGGCTACGATCTACAGTCGGTGGGGTCGGGCTCCAAATTCCTCAATAGGACACCCATAGCACAAAAGTTAATAACTAGAATCAACAAATGGGACTTACTCAAACTAAAAAGTTTTTTCTCAGCAAAAGAAACAATAAGAGAGGTAAATAGGGAGCCTACACCCTGGGAACAAATCTTTACTCCTCACACTTCAGATAGAGCCCTAATATCCAGAGTATACAAAGAACTCAAAAAAATTAGACAATAAGAAAACAAACAACCCAATCAACAAATGGGCCAAGGACCTGAACAGACACTTCTCAGAGGAGGACATACAGTCAATCAACAAGTACATGAAAAAATGCTCACCATCTCTAGCTGTCAGAGAAATGCAAATCAAAACCACCCTAAGATACCATCTCACTCCAGTAAGATTGGCAGCCATTAGGAAGTCAAACAACAACAAGTGCTGGCGAGGATGTGGGGAAAAGGGTACACTTGTACATTGCTGGTGGGACTGCAGATTGGTGCAGCCAATTTGGAAAGCAGTATGGAGATTTCTTGGAAAGCTGGGAATGGATCCACCATTTGACCCAGATATTCCCCTTCTTGGTCTATTCCCTAAAGACCTAAAAAGAGCATGCTACAGGGACACTGCTACATCGATGTTCATAGCAGCACAGTTCACAATAGCAAGACTGTGGAACCAACCTAGATGCCCTTCAATAGACGAATGGATAAAAAAAATGTGGCATTTATACACAATGGAGTATTACTCTGCATTAAAAAATGACAAAATCATAGAATTTACAGGGAAATGGATGGCATTAGAGCAGATTATGCTAAGTGAAGCTAGCCAATCCCTAAAAAACAAATGCCAAATGTCTTCTTTGATATAAGGAGAGTAACTAAGAACAGTGTAGGGACGAAGAACAGGAGAAGAAGATTAACATTTAACAGGGATGAGAGGTGGGAGGGAAAGGGAGAGAGAAGGAAAATTGCATGGTAATGGAAGGAGACCCTCAGGGTTATACAGTGGAGGAGGTAGAGATAGAGGAGGGGAGGGGAGGGGAGAGGTGGGGAGGGGGGAGGGTGGAGGATGGGAAAGGCAGTGGAGCACAACAGACACTAGTATGGCAATTTGTAAATCAATGGATGTGTAACTGATGTGATTCTGCAATCTGTGTATGGGGTGAAGGTGGGAGTTCATAACCCACTTGAATCAAAGTGTGGAATATGATATGTCAAGAAATTTGTAATGTTTTGAACATCCCACAATAAAAAATTAAAAAAAAATTATATTAAAAGAACTATTAGGGGCTGGGGTTGTGGCTCAGTGGTAGAGCGCTCGTCTACCACATGTGAGTCATTGGGTTCGATCCTCAGCACCATATAAAAATAAAATAAAGGAATTGTGTCCATCTACAACTAAAAAATATATTTTTTTAAAAAAGAATTATTGTCTTTACCCTTGATTGGATGTTATGTGCCCCAGAGTTGCAAAGCACTTAGAGAAGTATACTTGCTCCCTGGGTTCAAGTTAAGCTCAGAGTACAAGAGACAAATATTAGCTATTTTCTTTCTTGGCCCTTTTATTTATTTAACTTCCATCTTCAAGTTTTGATTTTAAAGTTTTAATCTAGCAGGCCAGTTTCACCAGTCTTAAAGTAGGAGTACTGAGTTTTAACTTTAGTCTATAATTTTATAATTACCTACCCATTCCATTTAATTGGCATCAATATTAGTACCGGAAATCAGTCTTATATCTTCTCTATCCTATAGGAGATGGCCTAGAATCTCAAAATAACTCAGATTGTTCTATCAGAAGTAATTTTATAAAACACAGTTATAAAATTTTATAAGGAAAATACAAAATGAAATTAATAAGAGCAAAGATATCTTTAGTTGGTATAAGAGCTATGAACTAAGAAAAATAATTTTTACAATCTCAAAACTTTTCAGTTTTATATTATATTCTCTGTTCATTTTAAAACCACAGTAATCTATATAACAAAAAACTATTTGTGGAACTTAACTTTTAATGACCTCATATCTAACTTACTCATTCTAACTTGGAATATGATGAGAGGCAGATTCTTAACTCATGTATGTGGTCTCTTGACAATTTTTATGTAAAGTGATTTATTTCAGAATCTGATCTTTGCCTCTTTCTTAAATATTATTTTATAGAGTTTTAATATAATTTATTGTTTCCTGAGTATATATGAATAACAGTTAAAATAATCAATATTATTGGCTAGTCTCTTGTTTGAAATGAATCAAAAAAGCTAAGAGATTTCTAAACCACTAAACCACTTTGTGGTAAAGTGGCAAAATAAATTTATGGTCCACACTGACAACTTTAAATAAATGTGGCTTTCCTCGTCATCTTCCCAAAAATACATTTATTTTCACATTTCAGTGTAAATAATAACACAAAGTGTTACACATATCTTATCGATGACTGGTTATTTTTACCCTATTACAAATATTAAATGATGTAAATAATTTCCCAACTAAGTGTTTTAATTATATACAAGTCTGAAAGAAATTGCTGCTACAGAAAACTTTAGTCTGAAGAAATTCACCTTGGTAAAATGCTCTCCTAAATTTATATTCTAGAGACTTATATGCTGGAGTAACATGAGTATATCTGATATACAGAGAAGCCAGTAACAGTTGTTTATTTCCCAGAGTTGTACAAACCCTAATTCCTTTAAGACCAGTTCCCCTAAATAATAGAACCTAAAGATACAGGAAATTATCTTGATAGTTAAGACCAGATTAGTGTTTTAAGAAGCCCTTACTACTTCAACAACAGAGGATTAAATTTTGGATTATATTAGCACTTTAATATTTGATCTTAGAAAAAAAACTTAAATACTTTTAACTGATTGTTTTAATTACAGCTAACTCAGTCAGAAACAAGCTTTTTGAGATTTACCCTCCACAAACCTTTTGAATGCTCTTAGGCACTCTGCAATTTGTTTACTTACCATACAAAAGATTTTCTCTTCAAGAAATACTTATTTCCCTTTTATTTCCATTTAAAATATATTTCCATACCTAGAAACCTTTTTATATCTCTTTCCTAGTTGCCGATGCTTTTTAAAATTTAAATTCAGAAACAATTCTTATAAAATTTCTGAACATGGACAAATTACTCCATTTTAAGAGGATAAAATACTTTATGCTTCTTCCAGTACTTTAATTGAAACAACTGAAACCTTTTGTATTTTTGTACATATAATTATACCTGATCAAATTTTAAACCTTAGTAATCTTGCTTTTAGTGAAGACACAGGAAAAAAAAACAATCTTAAGCTCTTTTTTTGGTCATTTACCTATTTATAAAAGCACTTTGAATAATTAAATATATATTACCTTATGGAATTAAAGAAGTCAAGAGTATTTGATTTTATAACAGTTGATGTTCTAGCATTTTTACTTTGTCAATTAATCAGAAGTCTCTCACAAACACATTTGTGAAGATCAATCCCATTTATGTTGAATATAATTCACTCATTTTTAACTGTAAAACCCAAGATATCAGACACGTATAGTTAATAGTGTTAGCCATATCTTCAGTACTGAAGAAAAATCCTAGAAGCAATGAATATTACACTCTAAACATTTTAAATGAACACTCTATTAATAGTTTGATCACCTAAAAAATCTTGTGGGTTAACAATTTTAAGTACATCCATACTCTTATCTGTTTACCTAATTTAAATTAAACTTTTTCTTACACATTTAAGTCATGTAAGCAAAAAGCCATTTGGATTCATTTTTTCTGAATTTTTACACACACACACACACACAGAGAGAGAGAGAGAGAGAGAGAGAGAGAGAGAGACATACAGACATGCATACAATATATTGGTGTGCACAAATATACATAAAAGCCAACGCAAAACCAGGATTTTTGAGCTTTTCTTTGAGTAATTGACCTCTGATTAGAACAGTGAAAAAAAATTACAGTCAGATAAACAAGACTGATCAGAACAAAATATATTTATTTAAGCATGAAGGTTTAAAATAGGAATTCACAAAAAGAATGAGCTAAAAATACAGAAATTAAAAAAAATAAGAGGCATTTAAAAAATCACACAGCCACAATTACTGTAGTAAATAAGCACGAGAACAGCTTTATTAGGTCAGAGTGTACTTTTGGGTCTGATTAGAGTCAGTCCAGATATTTCAGACTGCAAATGCCATGACTTTATTCTCTTTTGTTGCTGAGTAATATTCTATTGTGTATATATGTCACATTTTTAATCCATTCATCTATTGAAGGGCAGAATGGCAACTATTATCCTCAGGTAAAGTTTCTCAAAGTAAAGAAGACTTGTACATATGAGATCATTCCATTTTTCCCTCCTGTACTGTAACAATTAGGGAAGAACTTGTTAAGAGAGTGGAGTTACACAGTACAAGAGCAGATAAGATAGATATTGAGTATATATGCCACATTATTTTTATCCATTCACCTATTGAAGGACATGTAGGTTGGTTCCACAGTTTAGCTATTGTGAATTGTGCTGCTATACACATTGATGTGGCTGTGTCCCTGTAGTATATTGTTTCCTTTGGGTATAGACTGAGGAGAGGGATAGCTGGGTCAAATGGTGGTTCCATCCCCAATTTTTCAAGAAATCTCCATACTGCTTTCCAAATTGGCTGCACCAATTTGCAGTCCCACCAGTAGTGTATGAGTATACCTTTACCCATATCCTTGCCAACAATTATTGTTGTTTGTCTTCATAATAGTTACCATTCTGCCCTTCAACTAGTTTTTGACAATTTTCTCTGTCACTTACATTTCAGATGCAAACCTTGGAGAGACAGAGATCTGGCAAAAAACTAAGAAGTAATGAAAGCTACTATTTTGAGCTTGAGAGGTAAAACCTCATACAGAGGGAATTTTTACCACTGCTTCTCCTACCTTTTATAAAAGCAGTGTTTTAAGGTGTAGTGTTATTGCTTATGTTTCCTCTGGGAACTATTTTTCCATTCCCACACTTGGGAATCAGAAAATTATAAGTGATTATTATTTTTAATTGTTATTATGTCTTCCCAAATTGACTTTTGAGGATGAGGCTCCCCTCTGAACAAAAAACAAAATGAATGGTAGAGAACAGAACATGGGTGTCTAATAGAGGAAACTATCTGTGGCTTGGGACATCTCCCTGATTGTGGAGCTCCAAGTGGTCAGCAGTTTCCACCACTCCTTCCATAACTTGTGACTTTAACTGTTGCCTTAAGAGTGTGAGCATAATTTTTCTCCTCAGTTATGGTTGGCCATGAAAAATGTGCTAGCCTCTGAGTTATATACCCTTACATGGCACTTGTCACCCTGGGAGACCTTGAAACCCTTAGATATCTTTCCTGTTCTGTCTGTATTAAGCCTAACATTAGTTAATAAACTTTTGCCTATGGGGGGGTAGATCCTGGGCCTCACTCAGAATGGAGGATCATAATTGAATCTAATTTACATTTTGGGCACAATTTGTTTTTCTTTGGGCCTGTACATAGATGGGGAACTTCAGAATATTTTCCTTCCTTTAACAAAATATGTGAAGCTGTAGAATTGTATTAAAATTTATATTTCCCTCTGGTGGCAATGATTCTCTATCAGAGAGTTTGTATTGAGGCCATGCATATAAGAAGAAGAAAAAGAGGTGCTTTTTCTTGAACATCAGTGGGTCACCTTTGCCACACTATTTCATTATGCACGCTAGTGCTGAACTTGGCATAACTCTTGTAATAAAAGCTGCCATCTGTATATGTGAAAATAGAATTCAGAAACTCATTCCAGAGAAGCTGTCCACTTTGCTACGGTTGGCTTCCTAATAAGCTGCTTCTGATGATTAGCAAACCTGGTTCTCATTTCCCATATTCTGTTGAATTTATTGTTTCATAATGAGAAGAATGTGAGGGTCTCTCTTCGCCACATGCAAAAGACTCGAGGGTCTCAGTATCGATTACTGATATCCCCTGCCACTATCAAATTTCCATGTGATGCCCCAAATCTCCAATTAGGAAAGGGCTGAGAAGTTTGTGCAAGACCAGTCATTTGGGGGAAAGGCTGGAATAACGAGCTTATGGTTGCTCTTGGCCAAAGGAATCTCTGGAGGGCAAGGAGGACATCTGGCATTTGTTGAATGTTTAACGTTCTTTTCTCCAAAGAATTAAAGGAAAAGGTCAATTAAAAGACACACACCTTTCCTTATGAATAATTTCATGTAAAATGTCCCTCTCTCAATAGCTAGAGTCTGATCAGAGAAGGAAGGAGTAGGTGCTCAGAGGCACAAGAATAAGGAGGAAATTGAAGTCAGCAAATTGGGATATATGTGTTTTGAGGACATTTTCTCAGCACAGCCTAATTGATCAGTCACAATAGGATACCCAGAGGGCTGCCATGAAAGGAGGTTTAGGAAAAAGCCTTTGAGATTCACTGGGGAGTGAACCTGGTCAGAATCTTGCAGATGTTTCCCTTTGCTGCTCAACGCTGTGCATCCAAATGCAGAGCAGTAACAGGCCTCAGCTGTATATTAGTATCAGACAAACTCCAAGCCAGTATAGGAGAGTAAGAAACAGCCTTTTAATCCCAACATGCCTGACCCACAGGGCAGGTAATTAGGAGCCATAAAAACCATGAAGCCTTTTAACCCAAGTTTTTAGATTGACATGCTGCAATGATTGTGTTTAAATGATTGATGAGTGCTCAAAATTTTCCTCCAGAAGGAAAGAGAACATGCGCCTCAGAAAGACATTTCACTGTTTGCTCCCCTTTCCCTCAATTAGAGATGCCCATTCCAGGTGCCCTATTTCCATTTGACTTAGTGTTTGACCTCTCTAGTATTTATCTGGATGCAAGGGATGAGCTCCACATATTGCTGGTCTTTTGGGATGTACCTAATCTCCCCAGTGGCTTCCTCCTCTTGCCACTCTGTCATGCTGCAGGCCAGAGAAGAACAGTATTGATTTTCTTTGTTCCCACATTTTTCTCTCTTTCCAGTGAGATTCCTAGGGGAACACCCCTGGCTTTTTATATGTTTGTCTTTGGTACTAAAGATTGAGGTTAAGGGTCCATTACCACTAAACTACATCCCCGACCTTTTTTTTTTTTTCATTTTTATTTTGAGATAGTGTATTGCTAAATTGCAGAGTTTGACCTCAAAATTGTAATTGTCCTGCCAAGCTTCCCTACCAGTAATACAATCTGAATATAAGCAAGTTACACAGCAAAAGCTCAAATGTTAGGCATCAACTACATCAGGGAGTAGTCTCAGCACATGGGGCCAGGAAGATCTTGTCCTGCTCTCTAGGCCACTATTCTGATAGGTCAGTACTCTAAGGGCAGCCAACAGGGAGGATGTAAAGGCAGTGGGCAGGATGTCTCATTTCTGAGCCAGAGGCTCATGACTGACTCTCCTGGACTTTGGAGATGCTGGTCACAGGTTCTGCATAGATATCTCATCATGGTATCTTTGGATTCATCCATTTGGTGAAGCTTTCTCTGAGCAGCCAACTCAGTAGCATCTAGATGAATGACAGGTGGGACCAGATCAGCCTGGGCACTCTGGATATGGCCTTTCCTGCTCTGAACCTTTCACACTGTCTGTTGGGACTGTTGTTTCCCTTGTTTACCCATCTATATGAATATGCTTGTGCCATATGAATATGCTTGGCTTCAGACTGCTTTCCCCACATAGGCCTACAAAGCTTCATATCCCTCAGTACTACTTTGATCTTAAGCCCACTAACCACAAATCATCTTCTTTAGCAGTTGCTATGTAAATTTCTATTACTATTTTGGCATTTATGGGTATCTTTTCTTTATAACATGGGGAAATTATAACTAGATAAATTACTAGTATATCTGTCTATAGTAGAAGCAAGAAGAAGGATACATTTATCACCAACTTAGAAAAATGTAATATTTAAAATAATTCCTTTCACATAAAATTTAAGACTAACAACAAATGTTCCCACTCACTATTGTAGAAGATTGGAATATTAAGCACAGAGAGAACTGTCGAATGTATAATTGTACCTCAAAGATAACATATTGATTTGAGATTTTATTCTTCATCACTAGAAACTGGAGAATGCCTACACTCACATAGTATTCTAAAAGAAATTGATGGGAGGCTAGTAATTTGGTCTAGGCTCCTACACAATAGATCCAACCAATCTTGAATGTAACCACTGGTACAGAATGTCATTTACTGAAATGGAATTTTGAAAGCAGTCACTTACAATAAAAAGGATAAAAGAAATGTTAAATATCCAGCCAGAGAGGGGTGTAGTTATCTTGACCAAGAAGTCCCCACTATTGAAAGGCTAACAATAAAGTAACCATGTGATTCTCCCCTGCCCTATTGACACTAACCTGAACACTCAGTGCATTGTCCTTGATAGCCATGTTATAATATTGCACACTCCTTCCCCCATAGATGCTGCCATTACCTCCTCATTAGGTGCAATTTTCTCTAGTAGCATGTTATATGCACCAGTTGTTTGCCTGGAAATGACCCCACTCTCAACTCACATGAGATCACATTCTACTGTGGGAAGCTGATGAATAAAGGCAAAATAAATACCATGATATCATTAAAGCATCCTTGAGAAAGAAATCAACCCAAGAAAACTGGGTCTTGTTTAATGCCACTATGGCAAGTAGGAAAACAGAGGAAGCAATGAATATTAAAGAAGAGAACTTTAAAATTATTTTTAACCGAAGCAAGGCTCAATCCACATATTGACAGATACCCAAACAAAGAATAGGAAAGACTGGGGACATGGAAAAGCACAGGACAGAGCACACAGGAGAGCATGGATACAATTAGTCATGAGTCAGTAGGATACCAGGGCAGGTAGTGTAATGAGAATTGTCAAGATGTTGCTGCAGATGGAGACAGGGAGGCGGGATCTTTAGTCATTAACTTCATCCTTGATATGGACTTTAGGCTGCATCCTGGAGTGTTGGAGAGTATTCTGGTCATGACTTGTCTCTCATAAAGAACACTGGGCAGAGAATGGACAGAATGATGGGATGATAAGGGCACACACCTCAAAACTGCTTACAATATACTGCAGCATCTGAAATGAATGTCCTACTTTGCCTAAGCTAGTCTACATTGTTCTTTGAGAAAAAGAGGAGGAGGTGATATGATATATTATTTCACATTAATAATGATCAATAAATGATAGATATTTCAGGAGTAGGCTGAGGGGGATATTTTTCATTTGGGACATTATAATTCAGTTTGTTTTACGTCACAATCAGTGTTCTGGGTTCTTAGGTTTCAATGTGCAAGTACAAACATGATGCTTATAGTGAGCTGTAACCTGAAATGTGATTACTTCCTAGCTTTCTCTTTCCATGAGCACTTTGCTCATGGAAATAAGACATGAGGAAATAGGATAGTAGAGAAAGCTTCATAATATTAAATGGTATAGAACATATAAAAATCACTTCAATGAGGAATGTACAAGACTTTGCTTCCTGGAGGATTTTTGCAGGTACAAACTCCCTTTATTCTGTATCAGTGTTCCTTAAAAATCAGTGTGACAACTGAAATGAGAGGCCTACAAGCATAGAGTACTTTGAAGCCCTTTGTTTGTTTCCAAGTGCTGATGGGCCCACAAAACTTGAGTGGGATAGCTTAAAGTTAGAGACGTAGTGGTTTCATCATGCAGGATGGTACACGTTGAAATACAGATGTTAGCAGTGCCATCATTTTCCTGAAGTCTTTGGAGGAGATTCTCCTTCTTTTAACATACAGTGCAGTTCTGGGATTCCTTGGCCACAGCTGTGGTTCTTCTGTGCTGCTCCTTGACACCTAGTGTTCTCTGTTCTTTCATCTTCACACAGTCTTTGTGAATCCTAGTGTATTTTAGTGCCATTTTATAGTATGTATGACTCATGTAGCACTAGTGACTACATTTTAATTAATCCCATCTGCAATGAACCCTATCCACACATATTTCACTATGCAGTACTGATGTTTATGGTTTCAATGTATCTATTTGGGAACACAATTCTATCCATAAAAGACATTAAGGACGGAGTTGCTCAGGAGAGTGGAAAGAAAACACTTGTATTAAGGGCTCACCCAGAACAATGTGCATAGGATGTGGTTCAGGCAGTATCTATGTGCATATGTGTCGCTCTGTTGTAACTCTGTTATGCATGACACTGTTGCAACTTTTTTGCATCTCTATTCTGTGTAATATTCAATCAGAATGCATGTTACCATATGGGGGATACAAAAGGGGCTAACTTGTAAAGGGAGGCAAAGAGAGGATATATAAGGGAATTCCCTGTGGTGTTCAGGGTCCAACTTTTGGATACAAATATACTGGCCCCATGATGCACTAATTAATCAATGTGTGATGCTTAAAGCCCCAGTGCCCTGTCTCTATGTGAGAAAAGTTTTCTTTAGGAGCTCATATCTAGGATTCAGAGAAATGTTGCTGAGCTGGGAGTGAGCCTGGGTTGCAAGAGATGTGACCTTGCTTGGCACCAGAGGACCAATAGATCCACAGGGTCTAATCCTCCCAGAATGCAGGGACAAAAACCCCTGGAACACAAAGAAACCTGGTGAGTCCTGGGAATCAGTGCAGGGAGTGCTGCTTATCACACAGGTAGGCACCCAATTTCAAGAAGTTGACCTGCCACTATGTGGCAAAGGAAAAACCTGATTTCCTACCAAAGTTGCCTGAGTCGTCTCAATTGCATGAGATGGAACTACAACTCTGAGGTTCTAGGTAGAGGAATGGAGAAACTATTTGAGTATCAGTAAATTGTGACTGAATGAGAAGGCTGTGCCTGAAGTGAGAGTGGAGTTTTCATCTGTTGTTCCATGGTGGTCCTTATATGGCTTAAGACTGCACCAGGTTCTCCAAAAGGTCTATGGGCCTGGGCTGGGTCCAGGGTTTATACCAACCTGGGATATACCTCTTTTGCCAGTTCAGAAACTGTGAACGTATGAATATTAGCTAGTTAAGAACCTGTGAGACATAAACCAGGCCCACACCCACTTGTCCCTAACCCCTATACCCTTCTGGGTCTCATTCCAACTGATACTGCTTTTTCACATGTCTGGAGCTCAAGAATGCCTTCTTCTGTATCTGACTGTCCCCTTGGGGTAGCCAATCTTTTCCTTCCAGAGGGAAAATCCTAAGAACAAAGACAAAGGCAAGCTGACATGGACTAGAGTCAAGGATTTAAACATTCTCCAAACATTTTTGGAACAATGTCAGCCTCTGATTTAAAAACCTTCCCAGCACACCAACAAAGCTGTCTGGTGATGCAATATCTAGCCAGACAGAAAAAAGAGTATTATATGGAAGAAATAGGACTACTCCTCACCACTGTATGGGAAGCTGACTGACTACAAGATTTCAAAAAATATGCTCTAATCTGTCAAGATATAGTCAAATACCTTGGTTTCCACCCATCCCACAGACAAATTCAATGCAGCCTGGAGAGAAAACAGGCCATCTCATCAGTCCTAGTTCTGTCGACATACTGCCAGTTTTGCATGTTCTGTGCGTTCTAAATACCTAACTTCTCTGTCTTGGCAAAATCACTTTATGATTCCACAAACGAGGAGAATGGGAATCTTTTTTTATGGTTACGAGTCCAACAAAAGGCCTTTTGAGAAGCCTGCACAGAGAAATGATCACTAAATGGAGGAATAACTGTTCCTGGGCAAAGGAAAAATGTACTGCGGCTCCACAACTATCAACACATGTCTCCCTTGGCCTGCTTCCATCTTGGGACAGTGAAGCACCACCATAGCCCTCCCCACATGGTAGCCATCACCTTGGGACAACAGACAGGGCCTAGGGGCAGCTGCCAGCCACAGCACTGCATGACACAGCACTGCACCCCTGGCCACCCAAGGTCATCACACAGCTTACCCTTTCAGCCCCATCTCTGAAAGCAGTTGCCTCCATATTGGGACACCTCCACCACCATCTTGTGTTATTTCCTGTCCACCAAGGAATCTTTAGTTGGGAGAGCTTCCCTCTTGGGATACTGGCTGGGCCTGGTAGCTCAACATTAAAGTACCTATAGACTTGATGCTACTGCTGTCACCAAATAGTGACATGGCTGATTCCATCTAGGGACAACAACCAGGACCTGGAAGACCACCACCAAAGTTTCTGCAGTCTTGGTTACCAGAGGTATCCCTTCTAGGTGTGTTAATAAACTCCATCTTGTTAGAGAGGCAGGAGAGAGACTTGCATGGGTTTGCAAGGTTCTTTCTTCTAATAGCCAATACTTTTGATCCCTATTGCATTCTTCCTATATTAGATTATACCTCTATATTTTCACCTCCTACCTCATAAACATCATATTCTACACCTCCTCCTCCTCTCTTTGTCCATTATTAAAAAATGTAGACCTTTTTGCATACCAACTATTTACATTGTAGATAATAATCAATTATTTCTGTTTATTGTAACAAAACTGTAATTGTCTAAATAGGAATTATTTGATTAAGGATGCATACTGTTTGCATTATTAATATTGATCTCCCCCTTAAAGGCTAGCATTGGATACCTGCAGCAGTGCTATAAGATTATAAGGTTGAAACTGGAATACCTCAGATCCACACTGCTAGAGGGGAAGACACACTGACAATATGAAAAGACAATGGAAAAAATGCCCCCCCCCAAACCAAGATGCTACAATAATAGAATCCATTGACAGCACAGTAGAAGAAATGTCAGAGAAGGAATTCAGAATGTACATAATATAAATGGTCTATGAAGTAAAGAATGATGTAAGAGAGCAAATGCAGGTCAACAAATTATCACTTCAATAAAGAGATAAGAGAAAATACAGGTAGCAAAAGATTACTTAAAGGAAGAGATAGAGATTTTGAAAAAAAAATCCTTAAAATGAAGAAAACAATAAACCAAATTAACAATTTCAATAGAAAGCATCATTAACAGACTAGATCACCTGGAAAATAGAACCTTAGACAATGAAGACAAAATATATAATCATGAAATAAAGTTGACCACACAGTGAAGATAGTAAGAAACCATGAACAGAACCTCCAAGAATTATGGGATAACATGAAAACTCCAAATCTGTGATTTATCAGAGAGAGGAAGGCACAGAGATACAAATCAAAGGAATGCACAATCTCTTCAATGAGCTAATATCTGAAAAGTTCCCCAACCTGAAGAATGAATTGGAAAATCAAATACAGGAGTCTTACAAGACACCAAATGTACAAAATTATGACAGAACCACACCAAGGTACATTATAATGAGAATGTCTAGCCTACAGAATAAGGACAGAATTTTAAAAGCTGCAAGAGAAAAGATTCAGATTACAAATACCAAGAAACCAAATTGGATCTCAGCAGATGTGTCAACCCAGACATTCAAAGCTCAGAAGTCATTGAAGAACATACACCAAGCTCCAAAAGGAAATGAATGCCAACCAAGAGTCTTATATCCAGCAAAATTAAGCTTCAGATTTGATGAAGAAATAAAAAACTTCCATTAAAACAAAAATTAAAAGAATTTACAATGAGAAAGCCTATACTACAGAACATTCTCAACAAAATATTCCATGGGAAATGAAAAACAACAACGAAAATCAGCAAAGGGAGGAACTATACTAAAAGAAAAACCAATCAAAGGAGAAACCAAGTGAAGTTAAAATCCGAAAATAAGGGACTAGGATTGTGGCTCAGTAGTCGAGAGCTTGTCTAACCCATGCAAGGCCCTGGGTTCAATCCTCAGTACCACATAAAAATAAATAAATAAAATAAAGGTATTGTGTCCAACTACAACTAAAAAATAAATGTAAGAGAATCCAAAAATAAATCAAAAGGACTGGAAATACAATTCATTTATCAATAATAACCCTGAATGTTAATGGCCTAAACTCACCAATCAAAAGACATAGACTAGCAGATTGGATTTTAAAAAAAGACCCAACAATATGCTGCTTCAAAAGATTCATCACATAGGAAAATACACCCACAAACTGAAGGTGAAAGAATGGGGAAAAAACATATCACTCACATGGACCCCATAAACAAGCAGAGGTTTTCATCCTCATATCAGATAAAGTGGACTTCAAACCAAAGTTAGGCAGAAGAAATAAAGAAGGACATTTCATAACTGCTTAAGGGAATCACACATCAACAATATATAATAATCATAAATATTTGTGCCCCAAACAAAGGAATATCTACATATATCAAATAAACCCTTCTCGATTTCAAGAGTCAATTAGACCACAACACAATAATACTGGATGATTTTAACAAACATTTCTCAACACTAGATAGATGTTCCAAATAAAAACTAAACAAAGAAACTATTTAAATCATTAATGAAATCAAAAATTTGGACTTAACAGAGATGTATAGAATAATTCATCCATCAATAACTGATTACACTTCTCAGCAGCACATAGATTCTTCTCTAAAATATTTATGTCACAAAACAAGTCTTAGCAAATGAAAAAAAAAAATGGAGATACTATCCTGCATTCTAACAGACCATAATGGAATGAAATTAGAAATCATTGATAAAATAAAACAATAGAAACTACTCCAACACCTGGACACTAAATAATATGTCATTGAATGATGAATGGATAGCAGAAGAAATCAGAGAAGAGATAAATAATTCTTAAAGGTAAATGAGAACATGAACACAGCATATCAAATTTCTGGGTCACTATGAAGGCAACGCTAAGCTAAGAGGAAAGTTTATTGCATTGAGTTCATTCATTAAAATATTAAAACATCAACCAATAAACTACCTGACATTACATTTCAAAGTCCTAGAAAAATAACAAATAAACACCAAAGCCTATAGAAGACAGGAAATAATTAAAATCAGAGTTGAAATCAATGAAATTGAAACAAGAAAAACAATTTAAAAAACTTACAAAACAAAAAGATGGTTCTTTGAAAAAAATAAATAAAATTGATAAACAACTAGGCACCCAAAGAGAAAACTTAAATTACCAAAATATGTGATGACAAAGAAAATATCACAATAGACACTACTGAAATACAGATGATAATTAGAAAGTATTTTGAAAATGTATACTGCAATAAAATAGAATATCTTGAAGACATCAACAAATTTCTAGACCTATATGACCTACCCAAACTGAATCAAGAAGAGATACATGATTTAAACAGTTCAATTTCAAACAATGAAATAGAAGACACAATCAAAAGCCTACAAACTAACAAAAGCCCAAAGCCAGATGGATTAAAAGCCAAGTTCTACACCTTCAAAGAAGAATTAACACCAATACTCCTCAAAGTATTTCATGAAATAGAAAAGGAGGGAAGACTTCCAAACTCATTTTAGATTCCAAAACCCGACAAAGAGACATCAAAGAAATAAAATTTTAGACCAATATCCCTGATGAACATAGATACAAAAGTTCTCAATAAAATTCTGGCAAATGGCATACAAAAACAAAAAGGTAGCGCACCATGATCAAGTAGAGTTCATTCCAGGGATGAAAGGTTGGTTCAACATATGGAAATCAATGAAAGTGATTCATCACATAAATAGACTTAAAGAAGAGAAGCATATGATCATCTCAATAGATGCAGAAAATACATTTAACAAAATGCAACATACTTTTATTTCCAAAATAGTAGAAAAACTAGGAACAGTAGGAACATACCTCAACATGGAAAAATCTATCTATGCTATGGCCAAGGCCAACATCATTCTAAGTTGAGAAAACTTGGAAACATTCCCTCTAAAGAGTAGAACAAGACAAGGATTCCCTATTTCTCCACTTCTATTCAAAAAGGATTCTTGAAATTCTAGCCAGAACAATTAGACAGATGAAAGAAAGGGATAGGAATAAGAAAAGAAGAACTCAAACTATCACTATTTGCCAATAACATCTTTCTATATTTAGAGCATTCAAAAATGTCCACCAGAAAACTTCTAGAATTAATAAATGAATTCAGCTGGGAATGGAACCACCATTTGACCCAGCTATCCCTCTCCTCAGTCTATACCCAAAGGACCTAAAACCAACATAGTTCAGGGACACAGCCACATTAATGTGTATAGCAGCACAATTCACAATAGCTAGACTGTGGAACCAACCTAGATGCCCTTCAATAGATAAATGGATTACAAAAATGTGGCATTTATACACAATGGAATATAACTCAGCACCAAAAAATAACAAGATCATGGCATTTGCAGGGAAATGGATGGCATTAGAGCAGATTATGCTAAGTGAAGCTAGCCAATTCCTAAAAAACAAATGCCAAAAGTCTTCTCTGATATAAGGGGGGTGACTCAAAATGGGATAGGGAGGAAGAGCATGAGAAGAAGATTACCACTAAATAGGGAAGAGAGGTGGGAGGGAAAAGAAGGGAGAAGGGGAATTGCACGGAAGATGGAAGGAGACCCTCATCATTATACAGAATACATGTATAATGTTGTGAGGAGAAAAAGAAAAAAAAAAGTGTCACATTAGATTGGATAGAGAGAAAGGATGGGAGGGGAGGGGAGGGGAAGCGGGGATAGGAAGGGCAGCAGAATAGAATAGACATCATGATTGCTGTATGTATATAGGTGACTCTATGACCAGTGTGATTCTGCAATCTGTACAATCAGAAAAATGAGAAATTATACCCCAATTGATTCAAATGTATGAATTGCCAAGATCATTGTAATGTCATGTGTAGCTAATAAAAAAATAAATAAATAAATAAAATAAATGAATTCAGCAAAGTAGCAAGACATAAAATCAATACCCAAAAAGCAAATGTATTTCTATAACTCAGTGATAAATCCATTGAAAGAGATATAAGGAAAATTACCTCATTCACAATAGCCTCAAAAAAATAAAATACTTGTGGATCAATTTAACAAAAGAGGTGAAAGACCTCTACAATGAAACTATAGAACACTAAAGAAAGAAATTGAAGAAGATCATAGAAGATGGAAAGCTCTCCCATGCTCCTGCAGAGGAAGAATTAATATTGTCAAAATGGCCATACTATAAAAAAATATTATACAGATTTAATGCAATTCCAATTAAAATCCCAACTACATCCCTCATAGAACTACAAAGAGCAATCATGAAATTCATTTGGAAAAATAAGAGACCCAGCATAGCCAAACCAATCCTTATCAAGAAGAGTGAAGCAGGAGGCATCAAAATACCAGACAGCAACAAAAATGGCATGATATTGGTACCAAAATAGATGTGTAGTCCAATGGTACAGAATAGAAGACAGAGAGACAACCAACATAAATCAATTACTTCATAATAGGCAAAGGCACCAAAAACATATATTGGAGAAAAGATAACTTCTTCAACAAATGGTGTTGGTAAAACTGGAAATCCGTTATGCAGCAAAATGAAATTAAACCACTGTCTCTCACCATGCACAGAGCTTAACACAAAGTGGATCAAGGACCTAGGAATTAAATTAGAGACCTTGCACCTAATAGAAGAAAAAGTAGATCCAAATCTTCATCAAGTCAGAGTAGGTCCTGATTTCCTTAACCAAACTCTTAAAGCATAAGAAATAAAATAAAAAATTAATAAATGGGATGGATTCAAACTATAAAGCTTCTTCTTTAAAAACAAACAAACAATGAGGTGAAGAGAGAGCCCCCAGACTGGGAGAACATCGTTACTATATGCACATAAGATAGAGCACTGATCCCCAGGATATATAAGGAACTCAAAAAACTTTATACTAAAACAATAAATAACCCATCAATAAATAGGCTAAGGAACTAAACAGACACTTCTCAGAATAAGATAAACAATCAATCAACAAATATTTGAAACAAATATTCAACATCTCTGTAATCAGTGAAATTCAAATCAAATCAACTCTAAGATTCCATCTCAACTTAGAACAGCAAGAATACAGGCAATAATGTGTGTTGGCAAGGGTATGGGGAAAAATGTACACTTATACATTGCTGGTGGGAGTGAAAATTTGTACAATCACTCTGGAAAGTAGTATGGAGATTCCTTTGGAAACTTGTAATGGAACCATGATTTGACATAGCTATTCCACTCCTTGGTCTATATCCAAAGGGCTTAAAATACAGAGACACAGCCACGTCAATGTTTATAGCAGCTCAATTCACAATAGCTAAACTCTGGAACAAACCTCGATGCCCTTCAATATATGAATGGATAAAGAAACTGTGGTCTATATACACAATGGAATATTACTCACCATTAAAATAAAATAAAATAAAATAATGGCATTTGCAGGTAAATAGATGGAGCTGGAGATTATTATGCTAAGTGAAACAAACCAATCCCCCAAAACCAAAGGCTAAATATTTTCTCTGATATGTGGATGCTGATCCATAATGGGGCAGGGCGGGAGACATGGGAAGAATGTAGGAACTTTGAATTGAGCTGAGGGGAGTGATAGGAGGAGAGGGGGTTTGGGTTAGTAAAAATGGTGGAATCACATGGGCATCATTAACCTAGGTACATGTATGATTACACAAAGGGTGTAACTCTATATCATGTACAAAAGTTGAGCTCCATTTGTGTACAATGAATCAAAATGCATTCTGCTATCATGTATAATTAATTAGAACAGCAAAAAAAAAATGCCTTTGAGAAAATTAAATAGGCCCTCACTAATGCACCGCTCTTGGGAATCCCAGACCTGTCCAAGCCTTTTTTCTGAAATGTACATGAGCGTACTGGCATTGTAGTGGGGGTCCTGACCCAAATTTTGGGGTCATGGCATTGTCCAGTGGCATAATTCTCTAAACAACTTGACTCTGTGACCTGGCTGGCCACCCTACCTACGAGTACTTTCAGCCACAGCCTTCTCAATGCCAGAGGCTAACAAATTGATTGTTACAAAATAAATGTTCCAAATGCCATACTCTGTGGTGGCATTAATATAGCATAAGGCAATATTGGCCAACTAGTTAGTTGTCGTTAGTTGGCAATATTGGTTGACCAACACCTGGAGGTCAGGAATGAGGAAGTACAGTGCTCAAATTCAAACGTCCTCCTGGAAGTAGGGCAGACCTTAAACCCCATGAGTTTAATGCCTGTTATCCAGTCAGCAACATTACAATTTTACTGAAGTCATGGACAAGTTATGCTCCACCCAACCAGACTTATCCAATCAGCCTCCCCAAAATCCCAATAATGAGTACTTCACCAATGATAGAAATTTTGTACAAGAGGGAGAATGCCTTGCTGGGTCCCCCATGGTGACCCAAAATTCTACCATGTATGTAAAACTCTGCCAGAAAAACTCAGCACAAAAGGCAGAACTCATCACACCAACCCAACCACTCAACTGGCAGCAGGAATACATGTTAATATATACACAGACTCTAAATATGCCTCACCACTTTCCACATACTATAGACTTTATATAAAGAAAAGGAGCCTAATCAACTCAGGGGAGAAAGACAAAATATGGCAATGAAATCCTTGAACTCTTAGATGGTGCATGGCCTCCTTAAAGGGTGGCGTCATGCATTGTCTGGGAATCAAAGGGAGTATGCCACAGTTGCTGTGGGAAATCATAAACCTGACCAAGAGGCAAAGTTCCTCTTATAGGTAAGAGGGCATCAGAACAAACAGCCTTGACTTTTTCCCTGTTCACTAACCCATTGACATAATGGGACCCTATTTACTCAAAACATGAGATCAGCTGGTTTTAAATGGAAAATGGGAATTACTTCTCGCATTTATGTGGAGATTTGAAGATGTCCATAGAGCAATTCTGGAGGTCCTAACCCCAGCCATTTTCAAGTGTTTTCACCAGAAGATGTACATTGGTAAGATGGCTCTCTAGGCCACATTAGGCCAATATTTCTACATTCCCCAATGCTCCATAATAGCCAGAGTAGTGTCAGAACAATGTGAAACATCAGCCCACAATAACCCACTCCAAGTACCTAAGATCTTTCCTGGGATGCAAAGTGTTGGATAGGCCCAATTTGAAAATATAGTTGTCAACTGAGCTCCCATGATTCCAGGACTATAAGCATTAGCTAGTCTTTGTGGATACTTCCTAAGGTTCTATGGAAGCCTTCTCTACTGCAGAGAAGGAACAAGAAGTGGCCCAACTTCTCCTGAATAAAAATAATTTTTTGGTTTGGAATACCAATCATCATGGGTCACAAAATGAGTTGACATTTGTTGCTGAGGTGGTGCAATTGGTGGCAAAGGGGTTGATGATGACCTGAAAGTTCCACATTGCATACTATCCCCAGAGCTCCATGAAAGTGGAGGGAATGAATCAAACTTTAAAATTACAACTAATAAAACTGGAATCACACCTACACTGGAACTAGGTTTTGCCAATTACTTTGTTAAGGATTAGGTCTAGCCCTACTAGAAAGATAGGGTTTTTTTTTTTTTCCTTATGAGATTTCTTGTGGATGCTCCCTTCTCATTATGAGAGATACATGAGAAGATCTTAACAAATTTGGAAGTATTATGCTGAGGAAGCATATGCAGGCTTCTAGCTATGACCACTACACACCATTGGTTTAGGGAATGGCTACCTGTGAGCCTGACCAGAGATACCTAATTCTTCAACCAAGACATGTTCTTTGGAAAAAAGAATGAAAAATTTAACCCCTAAAGCCTCCTTTAAGGGGTCTGTTCACTGTCATTTTATCCAACCCCACTGAATTGAAGGTGGCTGCTGTTGTTCCCTTTATTCACCACAATATGGTAAAACCAGCTTATCATGATGGAATGTGTTCCCGTTCCAGCTGCAATGTGGAAGGTAGCCAACCAAAATAAGTGAGCTGTGCCCTGAAAGACTTCCAAGGATACGAGTCCTTCTTTGCTCACCCTGGAACTGCACTAATCTATACACTTCAGTGGCTTGAGGAATCAACTGCCTGTCGGGATAAACAGACTACTCTTGTATTCTAAATTAGTCTTTTCACATAATGCTTTGGTGTGTTCACCCCTAATCTTCTCTGTTGTTTTAGTTTTCATATTAATTTTCATCATAGGATTAGCAGGGACTGCTCCAACCAACTGACACTAGGTTGAAAATCTTCCATTAGCAGTCTTTTACCTACTTTTGATAGAATATTTCATTGTTATTTGTTATGTCTGACCTAGCTCCCATATGTGCACTAATGTCCCTCAGCCTGTGTGTGACTTATGCTTTTGTATGACTCTATTAGGCCATGTCATTGCCACAATCATCCTTTACCATATCATTTTCTCTTGCCAGTGAATAGTCTTGGGTACATGCAGACATAAGGACAACCTATTCTATCTGCCAAAAGGGCATCAATATACCTGTTTTGACCCACAATATTCCCAACTGAGGAATGTCTGGAAGTCCAAAGCTTGCAGGAAGGCAATGTGGAACAAGGACCATTAATTTACAAATTAGCTCACTAACCTAAAAAAAAAAAAAAAACAGTGTCAGTGCCTTTTGATGCATGTGGGGTCATGAACAAGGCTTGGGAAATTGCAGTGACCACACAGTATATTCAACACATCATGTTGAGGCTTTTCTTGGGAAAGGGGGTGCAGGCCCAATGACAAGGATATTTGTGAACAGCCTACAAGTGGTACATGACCCATGTGTATTGATAATGACAAATTTTTCTGTCCTTCATGGAGTTGTGTTACATGGGCCACTTGGTAGAGTAAGAGCAAACTGCCATTCTTCAAAAGGGTGCCACTAGACCCCCGTGTAAACTAAACTAGGAGCCTGTTAAAGTTTCTATCCTTGACCCTGTAGGCTCAAAATAGAAAACAGGCCACCCAGTTTGCATACATATATGTGGATGAGGCACTGACACAGGGACCATAGTATACTTCAAAAGAGTCACAACTTCACTTAAGTCTTCCTCCCACCAAGTCTTTAATTCCTTTTATGAAGAAATAGAACAAAGCACAAATTCCATTTCTACCAACCTGTTTCTGAACTTGGCAGGTACTATAGTTCAATCTCTGAGTGTCTCTTTTTGCCAAGTGTATAGAGGAACTAATACAGGGGATCCACGGCTGTTGAGGCTGGAAACTCATGAACCCTAGGTAGAACAATGTTTCCCTCTTCAACTACTGGTTTTTGGATCCTCAAAACCTCAATTATTGGAAAACATTTTCTTTCCCTAGAGGGAAAGTAGGTTAACATTCATTTGGGACTATGACATGTTCGGACCAAGAATTTTACAAAGTAATGACATGAAAAAACTAGCAGTGATGATCCTCAAATGACACATAACAACGTCCCCACCCGCTGTCAAATTTCTATAACCTCAAACAGGCCTGGGACAGAGCCGCTACAGAAATCAAATGTCAATACTCAGGGGGACTATGCTGGAATGTGGAAGGGCCTCTTACACTCAACAGCTCTGAATCTGCTCAGGATCATGTGTATGGAAACAATTCACCCCTCTATTTTCCTTCTTCCATTTGCCAGAGGGGAACCCTTGGGAGGCCTAGTACATGAAGTCCAAGGAGCCCAGAAAGTGATGAGCCTTGGCAATTGGTAATTGGAAAGATGATAAATGGTCCTATGAATGGATAATTTACTATTCTGGCCCTGCCACCTGGGCAACAGATGGGTCATATGGGGACTGAATCTTCATCTTTATGTTAAATTGCATCATTAGGGTACAGGTTGTTTTTAATTATTTTAGACTACATTGAAAGTGTCACTGTTATTCCAATATTGATTTGGATGTCAAGAGATAATCAATTTTTCTTGTTGTTTGTTATCTTTTTTATTAAAATAGTTTACAAATTGAAGAGGTAAATGTGGGATTTCTTTGTTTTCTTTTTGCCTGAGACAGTGCTGACAAATTCATAATTGTTGCACACACAAAAAAATCAAACCTCAGAATCAAGACTTTGTAAATTCAAAGTACATTTGAATTCAAAGTTGGGTCACTTCTAAACATGAAAGAACCAAAGAGGCAAATACAAATGGACATAAAAATCCAGATGACACAGATTTATTTTATACTCTGGTAGCTGGCAAAGAACACATCAGTAAAACAAAGTGTGTACAATTTGACAAAAGCAGAAAATTAGGAGGCCTGTTGTTTTATGTTCAACTGGTCTATATGCTGATATTGTTCATGAAACAATATTGTTGCCTTCTTCCTCCTGGAGATAGGCAGTGTTGAAGTGAGTCATAGTACTGGATATCTCATAAACTCTTTACTCATTTTAAATTCTGTAGAATTAAATGTAGTGATGTTATTATACTATTAATAAAAGAATAAAGACCACCTTCCCATGAAAGATTACATGTTGGTACAAATTAAATTCCTGGGGAGACTGTTCCTTTCAGAATAGTGAAGATATGAACAACACACCAACAACAATTGCTCATGATTTTGATAATTACTGGAGACTGACTTGGTTTTCTGTGGAGTTATATTTGAAAATACAAATCAATATTACAGGATAAGTAAACGATTTCCATTATATAACACAAATAAGTTTCTTAATATTCTTGAAACAATTAAAATAACAACACAAATGAGTGAGTGCCTGGAGCAACCTGTCCCGGTCTTTTGGATGTTGTAGGTCCCTCAATAATGACCAAGTGTCAGAAAGTGTTTTCTTCAGCTCCACTGGAAAATTAGGATTGATCTCAGACAACGTTACTAGAACTCCCATATCTCTATGGCTGAAGATTGCAGGGCGTTCTGTGAGGTTGAAAGAGTAGAGGGAGAGTAGTATGAAAATATATTCATGTCAAGGAGAATCAGGCAAATGGCAACAAGTTTTCCTATTGAGAAGCAAAAGCATGTTTGCCTTCGTATAATGGAACTTGATCAAAACAGTCCTGAGTGTGTCTCTCCTACCTTTGGTCACTGGGCAGCTTCTCCTCCTGCCTGGGCTCTGTATGTGGCCCACCCTGTCACCCCAAGTGTTAGGTGGAAAGTCACACAGTGCTTCTGGTGTGTCTCTTCCACATTCTTTCAGCCTTCCCTCCCTCTGGTGAGAAAAGTCCACACTTTGAGGAATCTTGCCTGCAAAGTGTGGCTAAGAACAAGTAGCCACAGATATTTCCAGCAGAGTCCCCAAGGTGGAAGTTCAGCCCCCTGCAGCTGGAGAGCCCCTAATGTTGAGTGCACAAGGCAGAGAGGAGGGCTAACTGCTCTCACCTGACAGTCGTACTTCTTGCAGTGTCTTATCCCCAAGGACACCTGAGCCTTTTGTCATCTTTGCCATGCATTTGTCCTGAAAGCGATTGAGGACGATGGTGCAAATATTTCTGGACAGGTGTTTCAGTGACTCTGCAGTGGTATGGCTGGGGAACTGGCCCAAAAGCAGCCAGACTCCTAGCAGGTAGGACAAGAACAAGATTGTCATTCTGAGCTTGTTTTCTCCTACTCTGGGCTTTTCAGCCCTACTGTGGGGACTGTAGAGGTGTCAACTATGTCACTGATCCTGTTTGTCTTCCTGGGCTTCAGGCTGCTTTCCCTCCCTGGCTCAACCAGGCTTTTATATCCTTTGAACTGTAGCTCAGCTCCTGATCAAGTTCTATACTCCACCCCTTCTCCACCCACCTCAACCTGTAATTGACTTCTTCAATTTTGTTCACTCTTTTTTTTAAAAAAATAATTAATTAATTAATATATTTTTATGAGTATTATTATTATTATTATCATTTTTTGCATTACAGTTTTGTTCACTCTTCCCACCTCTCCTCACTTACCTCACATCCCTGCAACCTCTCATTCATCTTTTAACCTTTGCTTGTTGTAGAGTTTAAAATGCCTTCTTCCTTATTCATTCATTTCTTCCTCTACAAATATTGTCATGGTTACTGAAGTATTTGTCACCTATTTGGTGATTGTTTTCTAATACCAAGTATGGGAGTCTCATCATATGAAACAGAGTTGAACAAAAGACATGAAATCCTGCCTTTTAAATTCACTCTTAGTTTATATCAGAACCCTCTTGCTGCATAAACTAGCTTCGAACCAACTCAATTCTTTTATATTTTTCTTTAAGGCACTACTGGGTGAAAGTTAATTATATTTCCTGCTAAATCCATCCATCATATTGTGATGCAGAAATTGACTGCTTCTTCAAAAAGGATAGAAATCTGATCACAATTAAATCAAGTACTATGAAAAGTATGAAAATTCCTAGTAATATCACTATAGGCATTTATAAGGATGTCTGAATTTTACAGTGCCCTTTCCTATTCTTGTAGAAGTTCAGAAACTTAAGTGGAGAGAAAACTCAAAGGCCATCATTACATCTGCCCTCTAGAGAGCCTGAGGAGGACAACATGCAGGGACTCCTAGTATTGCCTCATAGGTCCTTGCAGAGCATAGATTGCAGATCTCCTCACACTGGGAGAAGTCAGACTGTAATCACCTTCTATTCTTTCTTTCCATTGATTTTCTGGGGCATTAGTTGATTTTATTCCCTGTTGCAGGAGTGTGTTAGTTCAAAATTGTATTCTTTATGTTTATAGATGGACAACACACACACACATACGCACACACAACACAAAAGTAAAGAAAAATCAGTAGAATTCTTTTATCTGAGAGTGTATGTTGTTGATGCAAGTACTTCCAAAAGATGTAAAATATTTATTAAAAAATTTCTATATTCTATGTGTTTTGTGTGGGACAGAAAACATTTTTTCATTTTCATAGAGCAGTTTTCTTGGCCAAGGGCAAAAGAGATAAGAATCAAGTCATACACGGTCCTTTAGAATGCAAATAGGGCTATATATTTATAAGCCTTTTTTTTGTTTGTTTGTGTTCAAAAATCTACATAGATTATCTCTGCTCCCTCAGGGAAACTGGAGGACTTGTTGTCATTTGAGGTACTTTAAAGAAACTAGCAAATTTCCTAATAAAAATAGGATTTTTTTTTTTTTTTTGCACAGTGAAAGAAGGGTTGTCATTCATCAAATATCAGGTAACAGGCTACCCTCAAATAATCCATATCTCAAGATAGTGTGTGGGTGTAATTTGTCATTTGGAATGTAAAATGCATAATTCTCTAGGAAATAAACACCCAATTGTGGGCAATTTTTTTTCCCTGTCCACAGTGAGGAAGACAAACACTGAGTTTGGGGCACCAGCAGGCAATCCCAGATGGTTTTTTCTTGGGAATTAGTAAAGGCTTGACACTTACTGGTTTGGTAACATGGTGCTATACCTAAGATTTCAGGCAGAGTTTAAAATGGGAAGTCCATTTAAAAACCTTAGAACAATTTTCCTTTTCCTGGTAAGAGTTTGTTCATGGTAGATTTATTAAAAATGTAGGAGTTGGATATTTCTTGCGTGACAGGGATTGTGCTTGCTAATTCACACTTACTTGGTACATAGAGAAACCATCTCAGAGAGTTATTCATTTAGGTCAGTTTACATATAGTTTGTTGAATCTCTTAGAAGCATAAAAGAAACACTCTAAAAATGATTGAGTTATTTGGAGAGAAACATTCAACTTAAATAAATTTTGTGATCAGTAATATTTTCAAAGGCAATAAAAATTGTACTAGAAAAAAAACATTTTGACTCAAGAAGACACTGCATGGTTTGTGATTTTATTTTCATATATCTTAATTGACAAGTCACTAAAAATATTTTATCAACTTCATAGTATCTGATGTTAGGAAATATATACAGTGTTTATGTTGAATAATGTCATTAAGGTATTAAGTATCACTAGAGAAGATTGAAAATTAATTGATATAAATATGCCATTAATAAATAGGACAAGGATACTTCTTTATTGGAAAAGTATTGATTATGAGCTCACATTGTAATACTACATTTTATTCTTGTAGTAAAAACATCATAATTTTAGGTTTCTGATACCAGTCTCTGAGTTCAGGTCTGGGTCCTTTTCCCAGGCATTAAAGATTATACACACAGAAAATGTTGAGGCAAGTGTAGAAATAAAGATTTATTTAAGAGAGTGATAGTAACAGACTTCAAAGCAAATGGGCTCCAGTGCTACATGTCTGTGGGAGGGAGTATGTCTTGCTCTTTTGTTAGCAGCACAGAGTGCACAGGAGCAGCCAGAGAGATTAACAACACATTGTTCTCTCTGTTTGATAACAAAACAGAATAAGCTAAAAAAAAAATGGTATTAAAATTTATATTTCCCTCTAATGGCCATGATTCTTTAACAGAGATTTTGTATTGAGGTCATGCTTGGAAGAAGAAAAAAAATGAGGAGATTTTTCTTGAGCATCTGTGTGTCACCCTTGCCCCACTTTTATAGTACACAGGCTACTGGTGAACCTGGCATAACTATTGTGATCAAACCTCCTATCTGTAGTTGAAAGCCCCAACGGATATGGGTCTTGGAGATCAGGAATGTGTTTTTGTTCCCCAGTGATAAAGATTAAACACCTGAGAAATGTTGAAGCAAGCATAGAATCCAAGTTTTATTTAAGAAAGTAATAGCAACAGACATCTTGAAGGAGAAGGGTCTACAGAGCTGGGTTTCCATGGGAGGGGTACATCATGTTCTTTTATAGGCTTCAGAATTTCCCTTTTATCTTTTTGCCTTCTTTACCTTCTTTATGTACCTGCCTAAGCACAGGAATGAGGAGGTTAATTGTTAGTAACCCAGAGTGCCCAGGAGGATGATCGCAGAGATTAACATCCAATTGCCAGAAGGCACTATAGGCAGAATGCAAACAAAGCATGAGGGGGCGGGGGGGTCACAACAGTGGATTCATTTATAGAATTATTCTCTTAACCTCATATTCCCACCATTCTCATCTATCTGTCCCCTTACAGTTCTAAGAAGTGTTGCCAAAATAAATGAAATTGATGAACAAAATAGGAAAATGATTATAAGATCATGCTTTTAGTCCCGTATAATGGAAGGAAATGTACTGATAGCACCATGACTTTAGTAGGTGTTAGGTACAAGTAGGACATGCTGCTATCTTATATATTATTGTATACATGGCACATTTTCTATGTAAAACCTTAGGAAAGTATTCAATGTAAATGATAGTAATATACTTTGGATTTTCAAAATTTATCATAAATATTTGACCAAATAGAACAATATCTATCTCTGAAAAACTGCCTCTGTCAGTTTTTAAGGTACCTTCTGATTTATGAATACCCTGTGAGTTGGAAATTTTTGAAGCACTGTTCTGTAATGGAACCATTCTTGGTTGTGAAATCTTACTTATAATAACTACAGATTCAGAAGCTTGAAAGTGTTAATCAGATCTTTAGCTAAGATGGTGACAAAGGCGATCTCCTCATCTCTCTGCTCACATTCAATGCTCTCTTTAGTCAACATGCATCATTGTTTCTCATCTATTCCTTTTCTCAGTGGAGGTATGAGATCAAATTCAAAGACTTGAGAGGCAAGGCTCACTCTACCTGAAACAAAAAGAAAAAGTCAAAAACTGAAATAAAATGATCTTCTCCATATGACAGGTAACAACCAAGTCTTTTGATAGGGAGGTGAATCATTAGATGCAAACTCTTTACTGTCACTCATTCTAGGACACTGACAGGATGTCTCAGAGCGATATTCACTTTTCTTTGGATTACAAGCAGTCTTGATTAACCACTCACCATTTTACTGTTTTCTCCCATTTCTCTCAATTGGAGATGGCCATCCAAGGTGCCCTGTTACCATTTGAATTAGTGTTTGAAATCTCTAGTCTTTCTCTGGAGGCTGTAGATGAGCTCTACCTACTGCTGGTTGGGGAGGATATTTCAACTCCTCAGTGGCTTTCTCCTCTTGCCACTCTGTCATGCTGGGTGCCAGGCAGGAAGGGCACTGAGTGTCTTTGTTTGCACATCTTTCTCTCCTTCTCTCCTTCCTGTGACGTTCCCAGTGGAACAACCCCAGCCACTGTTTTTTTTGTTTTTGTTTTTGTTTGTTTGTTTTGAGTACTAGACATTGAACATAGGAATGATTTGCCACTGAGTTATATCCCCAGCTTTTTTCTTTCTTTTTTTATTTTTATTTTGAAGCAGTGTCTTACTAAATTTCAGGGATTGTCCTCAAAGCTGTAACTTTCCTGCCTAACTTCTATACAAGTAAAACCATTTGAATACAAGCAGGTTACAAAGCAAAAGCTCAAATGTTTGGCATCAACTACAGCAGGGAGTAGTCTCAGCACATGCATCTAGTAAGATCTTGCCTTGCTATCCATTCTGACTGGGCAGTACTCTGAGGGCAGCCAATGGGGAGTACCTAAAGGCAGTGAGCAGGACCTCTCATTTCTGCATGTTTTAGAGGTTCTTGGTTGGCTGTCTGGGAATTTGAAGAGTCTGGTCACAGGCTCTTCATGGAAAGGTCATCATGGTGTCTTGGAATTCTTCCATTTGGTAAAACTTTCTCTGCACAGATGACTTAGTAGCAGCCATATAGCTGGGTGGTGGGAACAGAACAGGTGGGCATCCTGGATCTGGCCTCTCCTGCTCTGAGCCATTCATACTTTTCCCTGGCACATTTGCTCCCTGTTGCTTGTGTATATGCTTTGCTTCAGGCTGCTTTACCCACCTGGTTCAACAAAACTTTTTATATCCCTGGGTACTATTTGAGTCTTAGTAAATTCTAGTCCCTTATTTTCCAAACTTTTACAAGAAATTTTGCCCCAAATCTCCATGCATCCTCCTTCACATCTTTCCTCACATTCCATGGCCATTCATCTTCTCAAAAATCATCCATTCTCTGCTTATTTTTAATTTAGATCTCTCTGTGCTATTACTCATTCATGATAATTACTGTAGTAATTAAATAAAATTTGCTTTGTTTTTTCACTTTGTTCTCTTGAATTTTTATATGTCAAACACACAGAAAGAAACACACAAAGAAAATATAGGTTTAAGTGAAAAATAATAAAACTTTCTTTTAAGCCCATTAACCACAAGTCATCTTCTTTAATAGTTGCTGTGTAAATTTCTATTACTATTTAGGCCTTATTAGGTATCTCTTCTTCAAAGCATGAGGAGATTATAACTAGATAGATAACAGCCAAATCTGTTTATAGGAGGAGCAAGTAGAGCCATATATTCTTTGCAAATTTAGAAAAATGTGAAATTTAAAATAAGTCCTGTGAAAAAGTATTCAAATTCTAAGTGCTATAACTTTAAGTTCACAGATATGGAACTTTCTTGTGTGTATATCTGTATCCCAGAGATCATATATTGATTTTATTCTTCATCACTAAAGACTGGAGAATACCTACACTCCCATAGTGTTTTAAAAGAAATTGATAGGAGGACAATAATTTGGTCTGGGCTTCTGTACCAGGAGATCCAACCAAACTTGAATATAACCACTGGAACAAAATACTTCGTACTGAAATGGAAATTTGAAGATAGTCAGTTGCAAAAAATTTTAAAAAGGATATAAGAAATCTAAAGTATCCAGTCAGAGAAGGATACAATTACCTGGATCACCAATTCCCCACTATTGAAAGGCTGACAAAAAAGTAACCAGGTGATTCTCCCCTTCTCTACTGATAATAACCTGGACACTCAGTGCTTTGTCCTTGATAGACTTGTACTGTTGCATACTCCTTCCTCCAAGGAAACTGCCAATATCTCCTCATCAGTGAGATTTATTTTAGTAGCATGTTGTGAGCAACATTTTTTTTTGCCTGGAAATGATGCCACTCTCAACTCACAAGAGATTAGAGTCTACTGTGGGAGGCTGACGAGTAAAGGGAAAATAAATACTGTGATATCAGTAGAGCATCCCTGAGAAAGAAATTAACCCAAGAAAATGTGATCTTGTTTGCTGTCACTATGGCAAGTAAGAAAACAGAGGAAACAATGGGTATTAGAGAAGAGAACTTGAAAAATTGTTTTTTAAAAGAAGCAAGGCACAATCTGCATCTTGACACATATCCAAACAAAGGACAGAAAAGACTGGGGACATGGAAAAGCACAGGAAAGAGCACACAGCACAGCATTGACACAAGTAGCCATGAGTCAGTAGGGTAGCAGGGCAGGTAGTGTAATGAGGATTGTCAAGACGTTGCTGCAGATGGAGACAGGGAGGCGGGATCTTCAGTCATTTACTTCATCCTGGATATGGACTTTAGGCGGCATCCTGGGATGTTGGAGAGCATCCTGATCATGATTTGTCTCTCATAAAGAACACTGGACAGAGAATGGGCAGAATGGTGAGATGGTAAGGCACACACTTCAAAACTGCTGAATGAATGTCCTGCTTTGCATAAGCTACTCTACATTGTTCTTTGAGAACAGGAGAAGGAGACATTATTGCATGTTATCTTGCCAAGACCTCATGCCTGGGACATTTATACAGAAAGTGGATTAGGGCAATAGGAGACCAAGGAAAGACACAGAGACACACATGAAAAAAAAAAAAAAGTAGGGCCAGGTGTGTAGCCAAACTTTGGTGGAGTTTGACTGACCCAGGGCTACCTCAGCATGTTTATTATACAGGTTTTATCAAAATATTATTTGAGGGAAAGTTTCAGCAAATCAGGCAATATGAAGGATGCAGGACTTGTGAGACATTAGGGTCATCTTTTTGGTTCATAATCCTCGATTCCTAGGAGTTGGTGTCTAAACTCAAGGCCTATAATGATCATTCTGACCTTTGCACAGAATATTATCAGGCTGACATCACCATAGCAATTGGGCCATCTCAACCTGGTGTTTTGCACAGGCATCTCCCTGTCAGGGGCTAGAAGGAAGTTCTCCTTCAAAGAATAGCCTGACATTTACAAGAAACAGCCCCCTGGGAGACATCCTGCCTGGGAGACACCCTGCAGCCATCTATCTCCCTGAGACATCCTGCGGCCACCTATCTTCCTGAAACATCCTGCGGTTATCTCACCTTGTGCAGACATCCAGCAACTGCCGATAAGACAGCTTCCCCATCCCCAGCATATAAATACCCCTGTGTGAACAATAAAAGTTTGCAGCTTGATCAGAACTCCTGAAAGCTTTGGAGGAGATTTCCCCTTCTTCCTAACTTGTAGTGCAGTTTTAGGATTTCTTGGATGCAGGTGATACTCTTCAGTGCTCCCCTTCACACACGGTGTTCTCTGTTCTTCCATCTTCACGCAGCCTTTGTGAGTCCAGCCTTTGTGAGTTTAGTACCCATTATATCAATTGTAGGACCTATGTAGCGCTAGTGTGACCTATTTTAACTAATCCCAGCTACAATGACTGCAATCCACACATGTGCCACTGTGCAGTACTGATGTTTATAATTTCAGTGTATCATTTAGCAACAATATTCTACCCATAACAGTTATTGATGAGAAACCAAGACAGAATGGCCCAGGAGAGTGAAAAGAACATGCTTGTATTAAAAACTTTCCCAGAACAAAGTGCAGAAAACAGGGTATTTAGCTAATGTATATTCTTCCTAACAGAATTAAAACATTTTTGATCGGTAATGGTCACTGCAGTTAACAATCAACTCACACAGTGATGTCTGGAATTCAAATTGGGACATATGTATTTTATATTTTGTGTTTGAAAGCTAGGCCGATTATCTCTATTCCCTGAAGAAAACTTGAGGACTTCATGTAACTGAGCCTACTTTAAAGTAACTCAGTTACAGGAAGTCCTCAAATAGGATTTTCTTAAAATACTATTCTCAAATTCAACTGTCCTCAGTTCTGAACTCTCGCTTTTAAGAATGACTCCACTTCAGATTCAAAACTTTGCAAGTGTTATTTAGATCTTAAGCTAGGATGATGGCAAAGCAAGCTTAGTTCTCTCTGGTCCCTTTCAATGCTCTCGTTAGTCACTGAGCACTCTTGTTTCTCATCCATCTATTTTCTCAATGGAGCTACAAGACCAAATTCAAACAATGGAGAGGCAAGGCTGCATATGATATGCCACAAGCCAGTTGCTTGACCAGGAGGTTAAATTAAATGCAAATTAGAGAAGTCTTTCCTGTCCCTCATTATAGAAGTTTGACAAGAGGTCTCAAAGTACATTTGGGAACAAACAGGCTTGATAATCTGTGTACCATGTCATCTATAGTTCCCTTTCCTCTCAATTGAAGGTAGCTCTTCCAGGTGCCCAGTCTTCAGCTGATCTAGTTCTTGACCTGCCCTGTCTTCCTCTGTGGTCTAAATACGAGCTCCACCTGATGATAAATTTCCCCTGGTACTTCAGCTCCTCAGTGGCTTCCTCCTATATCCACCCTGTTATGCTGGGTGACAAGTAAGGACACTGAGAACTTTTTTTCTCACATCTTTCCCTTTTATTGGTTAGATTCCCAGTGAGACCATCTGAATACAATCAAGTTATAAAGCAAAAGCTCAAATGTTATACTCAACTACAGCAGGGAGTAATCTTAGCACAAGAAGCCAGTAAACACTTGCCTTGCTGTCTATGACACAAATCTAATAAGTAAGTACACTAAGGGCAGGCAAAGGGGAGTATAGAAAGGCAGCAATCAAGACCTCTCATTTCTGAGTGTCTCAAAGGGTCTTGAATAGCTCTTCAGGACTTTGGAACCTGTTCACAGGTTCTCTCATGATGGTGTCTTGGAATTCATCCATTTGGTGAAATTTTCTCTGAGTAGCTGACTCAGTAGCAACCAGATGAGTGGCAGGTGAGGGGAAAAAAAAACAAGGCATCCTGGATCTGGCCTCTCCTTCTCGGGGCCTTTCATGCTTTCCCTTGGGACTGTTGCTGCCGTTGCTTACCCACCACCTGTGTTTATGTGCCTATGTATGCTTGGCTTCAGGCCACTTTCCCTACCTGGCTCCACCAAGCTTCTTATATCCTTTGGTACCTCTTTGGGTCTTAAGAAGTTTTAGTCCTTTATTCCTTGTACCCTTCTTCGTGTATTTTCCCACATTCCATTTCCATTCATCTTCTCAATATTCATCCACACTCTGCTTATCTTAAAGTTTATTACCTCTCTCTTTGGTAACTTTCACACCAAACTTTTCACCCCTATCTTCGCTTTCAGAAGGTGTTCGGGGGATACAAATCATCTTTATTCTCTGCTCTGTCATTTCTTATAAATTGGCATGGCAACTGAAATGAGAGCTCTATAAACACCTAGAATAGTTCTAAGTCCCTTGTTTACATTTCCAAGGGCTTTTAGATCCATAAACCTAAGCAGGATCACTTAAAGCAAGATAAATCTGTTCTTTCATCTCTCTGGATGTTAAAAGTTGAAATCCAGATGTTGGCAGTGCCACCATTCTTTTGAATTATATGGGGAGGTATTCTCCTTCTTAACTTAGAGGTTCTTTGGATGCAGCTGTGGTTCTTCAGTGCTGTCCCTTGACACATGATGTTCTCTGTTCTTCCATCTTCACACAGACTTTGTGAGTCTTGCTGGATTTCAATACCCATTTTATTGGATATAGGAACCACTTAGCTCTAGTGTGACCTCATTTTAACTAATCCCATCTACAATGATCCCAATCTACACGTTTCACTGTGCAATACTGGTGTTTACATTTCACTGTATCTATTTAGTAACACAATTCTACCCATAAGAGATGTTCAGGAGAAACCAAGGCAGAATGGTCCAGGAGAGTAAAAACAATACTCATTATTCTTTCTGCCCTCTATATGCTGAAACAGAAGAAAAGAAAGGCAGGTGAGAAAAGAAGACAGGGAAAAGAAAGCAAAATAAAAGATAAGAAAACAAGATGAGACACTACTCTGTCAAGGACATATTGTACCTGACATTTTTTGTCTAAAGCAGCTTTGCAGAGGTTTTGAAACCAGAAAGTTGAGTTTTCCAACCTAGTTCTTCCTTTTCAAGAGTGTTTTGACTATTTGGGAGCCCTTGGATTTCCATATTAACATCCGAAAGAGATTTTCTGTCAAAATCATATTGCATAAAAAGACATAAGGATTTTGATAGTGATGACATTGATTCTGTATACCCCTTTGGATAGTTCTGACAACATAACATCTTCCAGCAATCCAGGAAACTCCATAAATATAATGATAGTTGTTTCCACTAATTAGTTCTTTTAAATATATTTCAGCAATGTTTTCTATGTTCCTCCTTAAAGATATTGCAAAATTTGTAATTATTTCAGACAGCATTGAAAAATACAACAGTCACTCCAATTTGGGCTTTGATGATCACTGGAAATCAATTTTTCTATTTTTTATCCCCTTTATTGTAATTGTTTATGAGTACCATGAGTTGATTTCCAATATTCAGGTTCTTCTACAAGTAAGATCGTATTACCTATAGGCAGAGAACATTTTATATCTTGATTCCAATTTTTATGCCTTTTCCCCATCTCTATTTCTCTAGTTAGGACTTATATTACCAGGTTGAATAGAAGTAAACAGGTAGGCACTTTGGGTTTGTGGCTAATTCTTTATCATTGAAAGTGACATTCTCAGTGCAATTTATATACAAAATAAACCAAACATTCATTTATTAGTTTCTCCTGAGATTTTTTAGAAATACTTCAGTAAGATTTGAATTAGTTATTTTAAAGAGCAAATCTTACAAACTTTTATTTTATATCTGATATGTTTCCAACCCTCTCCTATAGTTTATGTACTCTTACCTTTATGTGTGATTGACAATAGCAAACAATTCACATAAAATTTTTATAAGTCTTAGGGATTTGAGAAAATTTTTGAAATAATTTGTAAATTTTGGAATAATGTAGATGCAAAAATATGAAGTCAGAAAAAAATGCAAGGAAATCCTAGGTTTCTCTGAATAGAGTCTCCCAGTAGTGACACCTTATAAAAGACTGGTACATACCACAGCTAGGATATGAACAATTATATAAATAAGAATCAATCACAATACCATTTTCACAGCATAAGAATCCTCTTGGCCCACTCTCTTTGCACCCTTGGGCCTTTTCTTGCTTATAATCCTTGGAAGAACACCTCTACATTTCTTTATGATTTCAAAAATATTTTATAAAAGATATAGTACTTACCATTTAAGGATTGGCTTTTTTCTCTGTCTAAAATTTTGGAGATTTCACAAGTTGCTGTGTGTACCAACTCGATAGTGTTTTATTCCATGATATGAATGTATCACAGTTTGTTCAACCATTCACTGTATTTTTTGTCTACAACTACATATTAGGAAAAGAAAAATTTTCAATGGATTCATCTTTAATAACCTGAACTTAATCCCTAAATTGGCAGCATGACCTGTGCTTCAGATCCATCCATGCTTCCTACATTTAACTAAGGCAATTAACTGTGGCCAGTGATTCTCCAACATTATAGCACATTTGATTACCTCAGAGAGATTTTTAAGGCAATTTCCACTGCTTAAGTTGCATGTTGAAACAACTAAATCAGAGTGCCTCTGGTGTCCAGCCAGCATAAATGCTTTGAAGGATTCCTGTTGTGTGCTATTATGTTGACAATTTACTGCTCAGCCACTTTCGAAAAAAACCTATTGCAATATCTAAAGAGTATTTCAATTACTCCTGTTCTTCATATATTTCTCCACAAAAAATGCCTGTGCACTTTTTATGTATATACCAATCATTAGCCTAAATGTGTCAAGAATGAGAAGCCTCAAAGAGAATATTCTTCAACCTGCTCTTCCCCTTATTTGTAGATGCCTATTCAGCCAAGAGTTCTCACAAATGTCTGTCACAAGATAAAAATAACCAAGGGAGAAAAATAAAGGTAGAATAAAAGAATTGTTTTTTCCTCTACCTCTCTATGAGCATCTCTACCTTTGTATAATGCTATAGTCCTGGCTTTTGCCATTCACTTCCTAGTGGTGGTACTACAGAGAATAGGAATCCACTATTGGTGAAATTCTACTGTACCCAGGAAGAGAGACAAGCACTGAGATTAGCAGCCATGCAGAGTAGCACGAAGGGTGTTGCAGCATAACCACTGTACACTGAGTACTCTGAGAGTCTTGATACTTTAGTGCTAAAACTCCATGGTTCAATACAGAGATAAAGGTGAGATTTTTTTCCTTTTTGCCTGTGAGAAACTGTGGTGATAAATTCATTCCCATTGCACCCAAAAAAAGATGTCTCAGGACCAAGTACTTATCATTTCAAAGTAAAAAGTAGGCTCACTTTCAAACATGAAGAATCATCCTTTGAACAGCGTCAAACACCTCTGGGCATAAAAATCAAATGATGTGGATGTTGATCAGTGATTTAAAAAAATAATTGAAACAAAACTGATTTAGTGTACAATCTGGTGTCTAGCAATGAACACATCAGTAAGACAAATTATGTACATTTTTAAAGGAGCAGAGAATTGAGAGGCCTGTTTTTTCATGTTCAACTTGTCTATGCTGAAGTTGTCCATAAAACAATTCTGTAGACTTCTTCCTCCTGGAGTTAGCAGTGTCAAAGTGAGTCAGAATACTGCCTATCTCATAAACACTTTAACCATTTTGATTTTTTTATTGGTTGCTCAAAACATTACAATGCTCTTGACATATCATATTTCATACATTTGATTCAAGTGGGTTATGAACTCCCATTTTTACCACGTGCACAGATTGCAGGATCACATTGGTTACACATCCACGTTTATATATACTGCCATACTAGTGTCTGTTGTATTCTGTTGCCATTTTGAAATCTGTACAATTAAATGTAGTTGATGATATTATGCCATTACCAAAAGAAGAGACATGATCACTTTCCCAATAAGGATTATGTGTTGCCACAAATTACAATCCTTGGGATCCTGTTCCTTCCAGAAAAGTGAAAATGTGAACAACACACCAAGAACTATTCCTCATGATTTTAATAATCATGGGTGATTGACTTGGGTTTCAGAGGCATTATAATTGAGATTGAATATCAAGATTACATGGCAGATTGATGATTTTGCCCTTATCAATCACAAACAAGTTTCTTAGCTTTCTTTATACATTTATGTAAAAAACAATTTAAAATTAATTCTTTGAAAAAATGACCCCAGTCTTTTGGATGTTGTCGCTTTCTCAATAATGACCAAATGTCAGAAAGTTTTGCCTTCAGCTCCTTTGGAAATTCAGGATTGTACTCTGCCAAAGTTTTTAAGACCTCTACATCTCTGTGACTGGAGATTACAGGGACTTCTGTGAGGTTGAAAGAATAGAGGAAGAGTAATGTGAAAATATATTCATGTCAAGTAGAGTCAGGCAAATGGCAAGTGTTTTCTTATTGAGAAGCAAAAGCATGGTTGCCTTCATATAATGTAGCATCAAAATAGACCTGGGTGTGTCCCTCCTACCTTTTGTCTTTGGGCAGCTTCTCCTCCTATTGGACATCTGTGTTTTGCACACCATGATGTCCCGGTTGCCAGGTGAAAAGGCACAGAGTGCCTCTGGTGTGCCAAAGGATATAAAAGCCATTCTCTCCAGCAGTGTCCCCAGGTGGAAGTTCAGCCCCTTTGTAGCTGGAGAACATCTAATGCTCAGTGCGGAGAATGGAGGGCTGGACACTCTCACCTGACAGTGGTCCTTCATGCAGTGTGACTTCTTGTAGAGTGACATGAGTCACTCTGCCTCATTGCCTTGCATTGCTCTTCAATTCAATTGGTAATATCATTTTTACAAACACTTCTGAACAGTTGTTTCAGTGATCCTGCAGGGTTTCACTGGGGAAGTGGCCCAACAGCATCCAGACTCCTAGCAGGTAGGACAAGAACAAGCTTGCCATCCTGGGTCTGGTCACTCCTGCTTTGGGCTTTTCAGCCCTGCTGTTGAGACTGCAAGGGTTTTGCCTATGGACCTGAACCTGTGTGTCTTCCTGGGCTTCAGGCTGCTTTCCCTCCGTTACTCATCCAGACCTTTATATCCATTTAGCTGTAGCTAAACCCCTGAGCCAAAGTTCCCAGCTCCACCCCTTCCCAACCCAGATCCACTGGTAATTGACTTCCTTAGCTTTTGTTCACTTTCCCAAACTCTCCTCACTCACCTCCCATCCCTGCATCCTCCCATTGATCTTTTGTCATTTGCATTATTTTAGAGTTTCAAATGCCTTCTTCCTTATTCATTATTTTTTCTCTACAAGTATTGTCATTGTTACTGAAATATTTGTAACCTCTTTGATGCTTTTTTTTTTCTAATTTCAAACACAAGGGAGTCTCATCTTAGGAAACAGAGTTGAACACAAGACATGTAAACCTGCCTTTTCATCTTTTTGGCAGCTTATATCAGTTTGCTCTTGCTGCATAAACTGGCTTCCTACAACTCACATGACTCATATTTCTTTATATTTTTTCTTTAAGTCATTACAAGATTAGTTACTGTTCCTGGTACACCCATCCATAATATTGTGATGTGAGAATGGACTGCTTTTTCACACAAAACAGAGAACTGATGACAATAAACTAAGTACTATGAAAAGTATGAAATTTCCCAGTAACATCACTTTAGGTTTCCATAAGGAAGTATAAATGTAACAGCGTCCTTTCCTATTTATACTTGCAGAAGATCAGAAACTTAAGTGGAGAGGAAACTCAAAGGTCATTATTACATCTGCCCTCCAGAAAGCAAGAAGAGGACAAAAAGAGACTCTAGTGTTGCCTGGCAAGTGTTCAGGGAGCACAGATTGCAGGTCTTCTCACACTGGGAGAGGAGATTCTAATCATTTTCTGTACTTTATTTCCATTGATTTTTCTGGGGCATTGGCTGAATTTTTTTAAATTACCTATTGCAAGAATGGTTTACATTGAGACTGTTTTACTTATTTGTAGAGATTCAGAACCCACAAGAACAAACACACACACAACACAAAAGAAAATAAAAAGCCTTAGAAACCTATAATCCAGAGAGAGTATGTTGTTGATACTTGTTCTTCCCAAAGAATTAAAACATTTATGATAAATTTTTTGTATTCTACGTGTCTTGTGTAGGAGCAAAAAGTTTTTAACATTTTCATACAGCACAGTTTTCTTGGCCATGGGCACATTAGATAACAATCAAATCATACAGTGTCCTTGGAATGCAAAATAGGGCCATGTGTTTATAAGCCTCTTTTGTTTGTGTTTAGAATCTAGGCAGATTATCTTTGTTCTCTTAGGGAAACTAGAGGACTTCTTGTGAGTTGAGGTATTTAAAATACACTAGTAAACACCCTTAGTTCCAAATAAAAGATAATATTTAAATTTTTTTTGCAATGTGGAAGAGGGTCTTGTCCTTCATCAAATATCAGGCATCAGTTTCCCTTCAATAATACATATATTGAGATAGAGTGTGTGTGTGGTCTGTCATTTGGATGACCCCAGAATGTGACATGTATAATGCCTGAGGAAATAAGCACCCAACTTTGGACAATATTTTTTTCCCTTCCCACATTGAGGAAGACAATCTAAGAAATTCTGGTACCAGCAGAAAATCCTGGATGGTGTTTTCTTGGGAAATAGCAAAGGCTCGAAACCCATTGGTTTTATAGTATGATACTACCCCTTAGGTTTCAAGCAGAGATAATAACTGGAACATTATGTAAATGCCTTAGACACATTTTCCTTGCAGTGCTAAAAGTGTGTACATGATTGATTTATTAAAGAGAAGAAGTTGGTTATTTCTTGCATGCCATGGACTGTACTTACTAATTCATAATTGGTACACAGAGAAAATATTTCTGGGTATTATTCATTTAGGTTGCTTAATAGTGTGCTGAATCTCTTAACAACATGAAAGAAACACTCTTAAAAATATTTGAGTTCCCTTGGAGAGAAACATTCAAACTAAATAAATTTTATATCTAGTATTTTTGTTTGTATGTGTGTGTTTTGTTGTTGTTGTTGTTCAGGGCAAAGGCAATATGAATAGCACCAGAAAAATAAAAGAGAATTTTGACTCAGTTGGATTCTGCATGGTTTTTTAAATTTTATTTTCAACTGGTCTTAATTGACATGCCACTAAAAATAGTTTATCAATTTCATAATATCTGATGTTAGGAAATATATACAGTATTTATATTGGTTAATGTGCTAAAGATGTTATAAGCATCACTAAGTTGAGAAGACTGAAAAGCAAATAATATAATTGTACCAATAATATAATAGGAGAATGACACTTATTTATCAGAAAAGTACTACTTATGAACTCATGCTACAGCACTAGATTTTATTCATTCAGTAAATACATCATTTTATTATTGTTATAATACCAGACTTAGAGGTCAGGTATTCCCAGGTCTTGAAGATTAAACACCCCAAAATGCAAAGGCAAGCATAGAAAGCAAGTTTTATTTAAGAAAGTGATAGTGACAGGCTTTGAAAAGAAGGGACCTAGATCTGGGTGCCTGCAGGAGAAGGTGTGTCTTGCTCTTTTGTTTGCAATCCAGAGTGCCCAGGAGCAAAATTAAAGAGGTTAAAAATCCATTGTCCTCTGTTTGATAACCAGTGACAGACAATCATCATCCTCTCTGGACCCTCATCATTCATTACCTACACTGTCTGAGTGATCTGCATCCCCTGCTTCAATTTGCTGAGGAATGTGACAAATCCTGTACACTCAGGCCAGGAAGAGTTGTAGGCAGATGGCTTTTTGGCAAAGAATGCATGGGGGTTTGTTAGCACAGTGGGCTTGTTTTATGGAATCATTCTTTTAAACTCATGTTTAAAATTCTCATTTAAAAAGAATTTCACCATTCTCATCTATCTGTTCCCTTATATTTCCCACTCAAGGACTTTGAGCCCTTAAATTCTTTTAGGGTATTTGATGTCAACTCAATCTGGCTACTTTCAGTGAAAAAAGGTGACATCTAGGGGAACAAAAACCAAAGTCCTTATTCTCCATCTGTCAGGGACTAGAGAATTAAAGGTATTTAGAAGCAGGGGGGTACAGTGGTCCTTGATGGCAGTTGGAGAGTGAGTGGATGAAGTGTACATCTGGCAGAGATCATGCTAAGACAGCAATAAATTGGACAACAAAGCATTATTTTTTGTGAACAATTAGCATGAAAACAATTGGTATTATTTGCTGGTCTCTGAAAACCATTAAGATGGGTAAATCTAAGATGATGTGGGAACAACATGCCCCTAATATGTGAGAGGAGGCCAGTTAAAGCTTTAAAAACATTAGAACATTTGTTCAAAATATATACACAGTATATAGTTTTTATAATGTTACAGATGTCCCTGTGATCTGTAGTTAATATATAATGTAATTTGATTTTTGTAAAATACCTCTCTATTGCATAACCTCTGTGTTAAGTAGAAATCCCTTTATCTCTGTAACTTAGAGCTAGATAATCATATTAGCAAATACAGATGAAGTCTGCCTATGTAGGAATTTAGGAATACTTTCAGGTGTCAAATTGACTATGAAAAGACATGTGACTTTGACAGTTTCTTTTGATAGTTGTCAGGTACTTCTGTCTGAGAAATCTTCCTTCATAACCTTCAGCTTTACAAACTTTCGGTGGGTCTGACACAAGTGTACATCTTAAGTTACACTAAAAGAACTATTTTCTTTCCATTTAAATGTCTAGGCAAGGTGTTGCTTTGGTTATAACTCTAATGACAGGTGCTTAAGACCAAGCTGGTCAAATTGAACTTGTTCTTATGCATAATTAAGAGCCCACTTGGGTTCTTCAGTGGGTAAATATTGGGAACTTGGGAAAATTCTCTTAGTTTTTCTAGTGCCATTTTTGAGGATATGTCAAGATCTTGCTGAGCATGTGAGGCTTTCCTTGGAAGCATTAGGGATATTTTCCTCTCCAATGAAGCACCTCTTTGCAGCATGAGCACTGCATGGCTTTCTGTTCCTTAGGGTCCTATTGATCCCCATGATTGGAGGTCATGTGGCACAAGTTCAAAACCCTTAGATATGTTTGATTGCTCCCTGTGTTCTAGTTGACCTCAGAGGGCAAGAGAAAATTATTACTTATTTTCTTTCTTGGCTCTTTTATTTTCTTAACTTTCATCTCCAAGTTTGGGGTTTAAACATCTAGCAGGGCAGTTTTAACCAGTCTTAAAGTAGGAGTACTAAGTTTTAATTTTAATGTCTATTTATGGTTTAGATGTGGTGGTCCCCAAAAGTTCACATATGAAACAATGCAAGAAGGTTCAGAGGAGAAATGTTTGGGTTACAGCCTTAATCTAATCAGTGAATTAACTGAGTGATAACTAACATGGTAGGGTGTGCCTGGAGGAGGTAAGAATTGGGGCATGGCTTTGGGGTACATATTTGTATCTGAAAAGTGGAGAACTCTGTATCTCTGCTTTCTGATCACCATGGGAGCTGCTTTCCTCTGCCACACTCTTCTGTTATGATGTTCAACTTCACCTGAACCACAAGTAAAGGAGTCTGCTGTTTATGGACTGAGATCTCTGAAACTGTGAGTCCCCAAATAAACTCTCCCCCTTTACAGTTGTTCTGGTGAGGTACTTAGTCACAGCAGTGAAAAAGCAGACTAAAACAATGTGTATAATTTTTATAGTTACTTACCCCTTCCATTTAATTGACATCAATATTAGTACTGGAAATCAGCCTTATATCCTGTCTATCCTATAGGTGATTGCCTATTATTTAAAATTAACTCAGGTTGCTCTATTAGAAATTGTACTTCTCTAAAGCACTCAGATAACAGTTATAAAGTGCTATAAGGAAAATATGAAATTAAATTAACAAGAGAAAATACACATAATAGCCATAAACCAAAAAACAACATTTTTTTACAATCACAAACCTTTACTAATTATACATTATATTTCCTGTTTATTTCAAGACCACAGGAATCTGTATAACAAAAAATTTATTGTTTGAACTTAACTTTAAATTAACTGAATTCTAGTCTACTTTGTACTCATTCTAACATGGAATAAAGTGAGAAGCAGAATCTTAACTCAGGTAAGGTGGCCTCTTCACAATTCTTAGGTAAGTTGTTTTTTGTTTTTTTCTGAAGCTGATTATTCCTCTTAAATATTATTCCATAAATTTTAATACATTATTTAATACATTATTTTCTGAGCCTAATGGATATCAGTTAACACAATCCAACATTACATCTGAAACATAAATTAAAAAGGCTAAGAGATCTATTAACCTCTTTTGGGGGAAAAGTGGCAAAATGAATTCATGTTCCAAATTGTGAACCTATAAATAAACAGGGCTTTCCTCATTACCTTCCAAAAAACACTTTTAAGTTCATACTTCTGTGTAAGGAATAACAAAATGTTATACATGACTTATTTTTAAAATTTTTTTAGATGTATGGATCTTTATTTTATTCTTTTATTTATATGTGGTGCTGAGAATCGAACCCAGTGCCTCACACATGCTAGGGAAGTACTCTACCACTGAGCTGCAGCCTCAACCCTATACATAACTTATTGATGACAGGTTCTTTTTACCCTATTACAAAATATAAAATGATATAATTAAGTTCCCAATTAAACATGTCATTTTCATGTAAGTCTGAAAGAGATTATAGCTACAGAAAACCTTAGTCTGAAGAACACCATCTTGGTAAAATTCACTCCTAAAATTTATATATTAAAGGTTTGTATACTGGGATGACATGAATATATCTGATATACAAAGAAGCCAATAATAGTTGTTTATTTAACCAAGTTATACAAACCCTAATTCTTTAAGACCAGTTACCCTAAATAGTAGAACCTAACACACATAGGAAATTATCTTGATAGATAATAGTTGACTAAAGTTTTAAGAAATCCTTGCTATTTCAACAAATAGGGAACTAAATTTTGGGTCTTTGAGCTTCAGATGCAAAACTTAGGCCCCTTATTTTTCCTAGCTTTTGTATAACCAAAAGTTTATAAGGTGTGGATTTTGTAAAATGTGTATTTTTACTTTAGGTTTCCTCTGGAAACTATTTTTCTATTATAACAGTTGGAAATCAGGCTAGGTTTGGAAGCCGAAAATTATAAGCCACTTTTTAAAATTTTGATTAGGTCTTTCCCATTATAATTTTGAGCATGAAGCTCCCCTCTGAACAAAAATTTAAATGAATGAAAGATAACAGAACTTGGGTGCCTGAGGAGAGGAAACTCTCTCCCTGCTTAGGGACAGCTCCCTGATCCTGGAGCCTCTAGTGGACAGTACTTTCTGCCCCTCCTGCCATGACTTATGAATTTAAGTGTTGCCCTACCTGCATTGGCACAATTTTTCTCCTCTTTTATGGGTGGCCATGAAAAAAGTGCAAGCCCCTGTATTACCCACACTTACTGTGTGAAAAGGTGAGACTCTTAGATGCCTTCTTTTCCTGTCATACTGAGCCTAACATTAGTTAATAAATTTTGGCAGTGGGCGGGGGGAGATACTGGGCCTCAGAATGAAGGATCATAGCTGAATATTATTTACATTTTGGGCACAATTTGTGTTTTTCTCTTTGTCTTGCACATACATAGGGAACTTCAGAATATTTTTCTTCTTTAACAAAACAGGCGAGAGCCGCCCCCTCCCCCTGCGCCGGCAAGGTAGACGGAACTGTGACCACCCACAGAGCAGGCCCAGCGGCCTGCTGAGGGGCAGAGCCGCCCCCCACCCCCCGCGCCTGCCAGGTAGGCGGAACTGTGACCACCGACAGAAAAGGCCCAGTGGCCCGCGGAGGGGCAGAGCTTCCAATCACTCCTGCAAGGTAGGCGGGCCTGCGACCCACCCGCAGAAGAGGAGCAGTGGCCTGCTGAGAGGCAGAGCCGCCCCCTCCCCCTGCACCGGCAAGGTAGAGGGAACTGTGACCACCCACAGAACAGGCGCAGCGGCCTGCTGAGAGGCAGAGCCGCCCCCTCCCCCCGCGCCTGCAAGGTAGACGGAACTGTGACCACCAACAGAACAGGCCAGACCTGCAACCGACAGACAGAACAGGCCCAGTGGCCTGAGGAAGGGTAGAGCCACCCCCCCCCCCCCGGCGCCTGCAAGGTAGGCGGACCTGCATCCCACTGGCAGAACAGCCCCAGAGGCCTGCAGAGGGGCAGTGCCGCTGCCTGCGCCTGCAAAGTAGGCAGAACTGCGACCACCGACAGAACAAGCCTAGCGGCCCACAGAGGGACAGAGCCACCGCCCGCGCCTGCAAGGTAGGCGGACCTGCTACCGACCGGCAGAGCAGGCCCAGCGGCCTGCCGGCGTGTTAGGCACATTGCCCCAATTGGAGGAGGGGCAGAGCCGCCGCCCATGCCTGCGAGGGAGACTTTGCAACTATACAAGACCAATATAAATATATAGGGGGAAAATTCAATAGCACAACAGTTTCACCAAGTAGAAAGGAACGCGAACAGTATGAAGAGACAAGGAAAGAAAGGACCACAAGCAATGCAGGTCAACTCAACTTTAGAAGAGGTAATAGCTGCAGCAGATGGAATGTCAGATAAAGAATTCAGGATATACATGCTTCAGATGATCTGGAGTCTCAAGGAAGACATCAGACAGCAAAATCAGACAATGAAAGATCACTTCAACAATGAATTACATAAACAAATCCAAGAAGCAAAAGATCAACTATACAGGGAGATAGAGGTTATAAAAAACAAACAAACAGAAATCCTAGAAATGCAGGAAGCAATAAACCAACTTAAAAACTCAATTGAGAATACTACCAGCAGAGTAGAACACTTAGAAGATAGAACATCAGACAATGAAGATAAAGTATTTCAACTGGAAAAGAACATAGACAGCTCAGCAAGACTGTTAAGAAACCATGAGCAGAACATCCAAGAAATATGGGATAACATCAAGAGACCAAATTTAAGAGTCATTGGGATACAGGAAGGGACAGAGTTTCAAACCAAAGGAATGAGCAATCTATTCAATGAAATAATACGAGAAAACTTCCCAGACTTGAAGAATGAGACAGAATCCCAAATCCTAGAAGCCTACAGGACGCCGAATGTGCAAAATCATAAGAGACCCACACCTAGACACATTATAATGAAGATGCCCAACATACAGAATAAGGAGAGAATTTTAAAAGCTACAAGAGAAAGGAAGCAGATTACATTTAGGGGTAAGCCAATCAGGATAACAGCTGATCTTTCAACACAGACTTGAAAGCTAGAAGATCCTGGAATAACATATTTCAAACACTGAAAGAAAATGGGTGCCAACCAAGAATTGTGTTTCCAGCGAAATTAAGCTTCAGGATGGAAGATGAAATTAAAACCTTCCACGATAAACAAAAGTTTAAATAATTCGCAGCTAGGAAACCATCTCTTCAAAACATCCTCGCCAAAACATTACAGGAAGAGGAAATGGAAAATAACAATGAAAACCAACAGTGGGAGGTAGGACAGTAAAGGGGGGGAAAATAATCAAAGAGGAAAACAAACCATGTTTAGTAACAGAAATAAACAAATATGGCTGGAAGAACAACCCATATCTCAATAATAACCCTAAATGTTAATGGCTTAAACTCACCAATTAAGAGACAAAGGCTAGTAGAATGGATCACAAAACAAGACCCAATAATATGCTGCCTACAGGAGACGCATTTGATAGGAAAAGACATACATAGGCTGAAGGTGAAAGGTTGGGAAAAATCATATCACTCATATGGACTTTGGAAACAAGCAGGAGTGTCCATACTCATATCAAATAAAATAGATTTCCAGCCAAAGTTAATCAAAAGGGATAAAGAGGGACACTACATACTGCTTAAGGGAACCATACACCAACAAGACATAACAATCATAAATATTTATGCCCCAAACAATGGTGCAGCTATGTTTGTCAAACAAACTCTTCTCAAGTTCAAGAGTCTAATAGACCACCATACAATAATCATGGGAGACTTCAACACACCTCTCTCGCCACTGGACAGATCTTCCAAACAAAAGTTGAATAAGGAAACTATAGAACTCAATAACACAATTAATAACCTAGACTTAATTGACATATATAGAATATACCACCCAACATCAAGCAGTTACACTTTTTTCTCAGCAGCACATGGATCCTTCTCAAAAATAGATCATATATTATGTCAGAGGGCAACTCTTAGACAATATAAAGGAGTAGAGATAATACCATGCATCCTATCTGATCATAATGGAATGGAACTGAAAATCAACGATAAAAGAAGGAAGGAAAAAGCATACATCACTTGGAGAATGAACAATAGGTTACTGAATGATCAGTGGGTTATAGAAGACATCAAGGAGGAAATTAAAAAATTCTTAGAGATAAATGAAAACACAGACACAACATATCGGAATCTATGGGACACATTGAAAGCAGTTCTAAGAGGAAAATTCATTGCTTGGAGTTCATTCCTTAAAAAAAGAAAAAACCAACAAATAAATGATCTCATACTTCATCTCAAAATCCTAGAAAAAGAAGAGCAAAACAACAGCAAAAGAAGTAGAAGGCAAGAAATAATTAAAATGAGAACTGAAATTAATGAAATCGAAACAAAAGAAACAATTGAAAAAATTGACAAAACTAAAAGTTGGTTCTTTGAAAAAATAAACAAAATCGACGGACCCTTAGCCATGCTAGCGAAGAGAAGAAGAGAGAGAACTCAAATTACTAGCATACGGGATGAAAAAGGCAATATCACAACAGACACTTCAGATATACAGAAGATAATCAAAAATTATTTTGAATCCTTATACTCCAATAAATTAGAAGATAGTGAAGGCATCGATAAATTTCTTAAGTCATATGATCTGCCCAGATTGAGTCAGGAGGATATAGACAACTTAAACAGACCAATATCAATTGAGGAAATAGAAGAAACCATCAAAAGACTACCAACTAAGAAAAGCCCAGGACCGGATGGGTATACAGCAGAGTTTTACAAAACCTTTAAAGAGGAACTAATACCAATACTTTTCAAGCTACTTCAGGAAATAGAAAAAGAGGGAGAACTTCCAAATTCATTCTATGAGGCCAACATCACCCTGATACCTAAACCAGACAAAGACACTTCAAAGAAAGAAAACTACAGACCAATATCTCTAATGAACCTAGATGCAAAAATCCTCAATAAAATTCTGGTGAATCGGATACAAAAACATATCAAAAAAATTGTGCACCATGATCAAGTAGGATTCATCCCTGGGATGCAAGGCTGGTTCAATATACGGAAATCAATAAATGCTATTCACCACATCAATAGACTTAAAAATAAGAACCATATGATCATCTCGATAGATGCAGAAAAAGCATTCGACAAAGTACAGCATCCCTTTGTGTTCAAAACTCTAGAAAAACTAGGGATAACAGGAACATACCTCAATATTGTAAAAGCAATCTATGCTAAGCCTCAGGCTAGCATCATTCTAAATGGAGAAAAACTGAAGGCATTCCCTCTAAAATCTGGAACAAGACAGGGATGCCCTCTCTCACCACTTCTGTTCAACATAGTTCTCGAAACACTGGCCAGAGCAATTAGACAGACGAAAGAAATTAAAGGCATCAAAATAGGAAAAGAAGAACTTAAATTATCACTATTTGCAGATGATATGATTCTATACCTAGCAGACCCAAAAGGCTCTACAAAGAAACTATTAGAGCTAATAAATGAATTCAGCAAAGTGGCAGGATATAAAATCAACACGCATAAATCAAAACCATTCCTGTATATCAGCGACAAATCCTCTGAAATGGAAATGAGGACAACCACTCCATTCACAATATCTTCAAAAAAAATAAAATACTTGGGAATCAACCTAACAAAAGAGGTGAAAGACTTATACAATGAAAACTACAGAACCCTAAAGAGAGAAATAGAAGAAGATCTTAGAAGATGGAAAAATATACCCTGTTCATGGATAGGCAGAACTAACATCATCAAAATGGCGATATTACCAAAAGTTCTCTATAGGTTTAATGCAATGCCAATCAAAATCCCAACGGCATTTCTTGTAGAAATAGAGAAAGCAATCATGAAAATCATATGGAAAAATAAACGACCCAGAATAGCAAAATCAATGCTAAGCAGGAAGTGTGAATCAGGCGGTATAGCGATACCAGACTTCAAACTATACTACAGAGCAATAGTAACAAAAACAGCATGGTACTGGTACCAAAACAGGCGGGTGGACCAATGGTACAGAATAGAGGACACAGAAACCAATCCACAAAACTACAACTATCTTATATTTGATAAAGGGGTTAGAAGCATGCAATGGAGGAAGGATAGCATCTTCAACAAATGGTGCTGGGAAAACTGGAAATCCATATGCAACAAAATGAAACTGAATCCCTTTCTCTCGCCATGCACAAAAGTGAATTCAAAATGGATCAAGGAGCTTGATATCAAATCAGAGACACGCCGTCTGATAGAAGAAAAAGTTGGCTACGATCTACATACTGTGGGTTCGGGCTCCAAATTCCTCAATAGGACACCCATAGCACAAAAGTTAATAACTAGAATCAACAAATGGGACTTACTCAAACTAAAAAGTTTTTTCTCAGCAAAAGAAACAATAAGAGAGGTAAATAGAGAGCCTACATCGTGGGAACAAATCTTTACTCCTCACACTTCAGATAGAGCCCTAATATCCAGAGTATACAAAGAACTCAAAAAATTAGACAATAAGAGAACAAACAACCCAATCAACAAATGGGCCAAGGACCTGAACAGACACTTCTCAGAGGAGGACATACAATCAATCAAGAAGTATATGAAAAAATGCTCACCATCTCTAGCAGTCAGAGAAATGCAAATCAAAACCACCCTAAGATACCATCTCACTCCAGTTAGATTGGCAGCCATTAGGAAGTCAAACAACAACAAGTGCTGGCGAGGATGTGGGGAAAAGGGTACACTTGTACATTGCTGGTGGGACTGCAAATTGGTGCAGCCAATTTGGAAAGCAGTATGGAGATTTCTTGGAAAGCTGGGAATGGAGCCACCATTTGACCCAGCTATTCCCCTTCTCGGTCTATTCCCTAAAGACCTAAAAAGAGCATGCTACAGGGACACTGCTACATCGATGTTCATAGCAGCACAATTCACAATAGCAAGACTGTGGAACCAACCTAGATGCCCTTCAATAGACGAATGGATAAAAAAAATGTGACATTTATACACAATGGAGTATTACTCTGCATTAAAAAATGATAAAATCATAGAATTTACAGGGAAATGAATGGCATTAGAGCAGATTATGCTAAGTGAAGCTAGCCAATCCCTAAAAAGCAAATGCCAAATATCTTCTTTTTTTTTCCATTTTGAACATTTTTATTAGTGCATTATAATCATACTTAATAGTGGGGTTCATTTTGACATTCATGGAATATAATTTGCTCCATTTCAGTCCCCACTGCTTCCACTTTCTTTCTCCACCTACCTCCCCTTCCTCTATTTTACTGGTCTTACTTCTACTTAATTGTTGCTTTTTAAATTGGTGCTTTATAAATATACATAAAGATGGAATTCACAGTGGGATATTCATGTATGTACGTAGCATAATTTGGTCAATTTCATTTCACAGTTCCTCCCTTTTCCAGTCCCTCCTCCCTCTCCTTCTTCTATTGTACTGATCTCCCTTCTATTTATCCCAAATATCTTCTTTGATATAAGGAGAGTAACTAAGAACAGAGTAGGGTCGAAGAGCAGGAGAAGAAGATTAACATTAAACAGGGATGAGAGGTGGGAGGGAAAGGGAGAGAGAAGGGAAATTGCATGGAAATGGAAGGAGACCCTCAGAGTTATACAAAAGTACATACAAGAGGAAGTGAGGGGAAAGGGAAAAATAATACAAGGGGGACAAACGAATGTCAGTAGAGGGGGCAGAGAGAGAAGAGGGGAGGGGGAGGGGAGGGGAGGGGGGATAGTAGAGGATAGGAAAGGCAGCAGAACACAACAGACACTAGTATGGCAATATGTAAATCAATAGATGTGTGACTGATGTGATTCTGCAATCTGTATATGGGGTAAAAATGGGAGCTCATAACCCACTTGAATCAAAGTGTGAAATATGATATATCAAGAACTATGTAATGTTTTGAACAACCAACAATAAAAAATTAAAAAAAAATAAAAAAACAGGCTAAGCTGCAGAATTGTATGAAAAATTTATATTTCACTCTTATAGATATGATTTTTTATTGGACACTTTGTATTGAGGCCATGCTTGGCAAAAGAAAATGAGACATTTTTTTCTTGAGCATTTGTAGATTAACCTTGCTTCACTTCTACAGTATGCAGGCTAGTGGTGAACCTGCATAACTGTTTTGATCTAAGCTGTCATCTCTATATGAGAAAACAGATCCAGGCATCCACCCCAGAGAAACTGCCCACTTTGCTAGGGACATCTCCCTAATGAGCTTCTCATGGTCAGTAAACCCATCTCTCATTTTCAATTTTCTGCTGAATTTATTGCTTCATCATCAGCAAGAATGCAAAGTTTCTGTTTGCCAAACACCAAGAGATGCAAGGTATTCGAACTCAGTGGTGGTTACTGATTTCCCTCTGCCACTAGCAAATTTTTAAATGTGATGTCCCAGGTCTCCTTTTATTAACCAAGGTCTGAGAAGTCTGTACAAGACCAGAGTCACTTGGGGTAAAGGATGAAACAAACAGTTTACGCTTGTTTGTGCCAAAGGAATCTCCAGAGGCCAAGGAGGACATCTAGTGGTTGTTGAATGTTTAATATCCTTTTCCTCAGGGAATTTTAAGAAAGAGGTAAATTAAAAGATACATGCCTTTCTTTATGGATCATTCCATGTAATATGTCTGTCTCTCAGTGGCTAGAGTCTGATGGAAGAGGAAATGGAGGTGCTCAGGAGGTGCAAGCAGAAGGAGGAAAATGTGGTCGGCTCACCAGGTGGTATATGCGTTACTGGGGCATTTGCACAGCATTGCCTAATTGACCAATCACCATAGGTTACCCAGTGGGCTGTCAGGAGAGAAGGTAGGAGGAGAGTCATTGAGATTCACTAGGCAGGGCTCTGGCCAGAATTTTGAAAATGCTTCCCTCCTCTTCTCAACACTTCACATACAAATGCAGATCAGAATCAGGGCAAACTCTTTCTTAGCTCCAGATAAGCTCAGAACCAGGATTGGAGAGTAAGAAATCACCTTTGTAGAGTCCATCATGCCTAACCCACAGGGCCAGTTATTAGGAGGCATAAAAACCCATGAAACATTTTTGATCCAGTTGTAAATTTAGGCAGCCTATACTGATTGCATCTAAGTAACTGATGGGTGCCCATATTATCCTCCAAAATGAAACAGAAAGATGTACCTCAGAAAGACATAAGGTGCAGAGGAGTGTACCTTGGTGATGTTCCCAAGAGAACCCTCATCTGATACTGATCTTGGAGATCAAAATGGGTCCTTGTTCTTCAGTGTTGAAGATTAAACACCTGAGAAATGTTGAGGCAAGTGAATAACACAATGTTTATTTCAGAAAGTGATATTATCAGACTTCTCCAAAAAGTAGGAGCCAAAGAGCAGGGTGTCTATGAGAAGGGTCATGTCTTATTCTTTTTCAAAACCACTTTTTAAATTTTTCTCTTCTCCATCTACTTTCCTAAGAGGAGAGATGTGGAGCTAAATTTTTAATAATCTAGAGTGTACAGGAGCATGATCACAGAGGTTAACAACCAATTGATTGAAGGGAGTGGAGGCTGAATACTTTCTGGAAAAGAAAGCATGGGTGAGGATAGCACAGTGGCCTCATTTTATAGAATTATTTTATTAACCTTATATTGCCACCATTCTCATATATCTGTCCCCTTTCTGTTCTAAGTAATGTTACTAAAATAATTGAAACTGAATAATGAAAAATGATTTAAAGATAGGATTTTAGACCTGTAGAATGAAATAAATATACTGAATTCATCATAACAAATAGGGGATACTTGTATGTAGAATGTGCTAGTATACTATAAAATTTATTGTTTATATGGCATACTTTCTATGTAAAGCCAAGCAAATTATATTCAGTGTAAAACAATGGTAATTTACTTTGGCTTTTCAGAATTTAGCATGAATATTAGACCAAATAGAATAACATGTGTCTCTGGAAATCTGCCCTTGTAAGTTTTAAGGTAGCCTCTGTTTTATGAATACCCTGTGACTTGGAAAATATTGACACACTCTTCTGAAATTGAACCATCCTTGGTTCTGACATCTTACTTTTGAAAACTACCCCAGTTTTCAAGATGGCAGAATAGAGAGTTTTGGTTTCCTGGCTGTTCCATGGATGAAACCAGGAAATAAGATAGGCACATTTTCAGCAAGGTGGGTGAAGAAGAAAAAGAGGGAGGGGGATTTTACTGGAATTTAATACAGAACAATCAAAGGAGATCAAGAACCCAATAGGTTGGATATAATAAAATAAGTAAGAAGTCCCCAGTACCACAGGCACAGCTGCAGCTGGAGACACAAGCCGGAGAGCTCCCTCCATAAGCAAAGAGGAGGGATAAAGAAATTAAAGGAACACACATTTTTACAATGCCTTAAGCATGTCTGGGTACAGAGAGTTTAGAGATCAAAGATATTGCCTGACTAAAATAAAAGGCATGTTACATAATATTCTTTTGCAGGAAAAAAGCTGCCTCTTTCCCATATGTGAATGGAGAACAGAGAAATAAATCATTTGCAACTGCTGCATAAGGGCCAGCAGCCATGCAGGTGATTCCTGGCAAACCTGAGTTTGACCAAAATTACTGGCCTAGGATATAGAGTGTGTCTACATGACAAGGAGAAATGCAAAAGAGGAGAGTGGTTACACAGGGAATTACTTGTCTGGAAATCCATCAGGCTCTCCCCTGCCTCTCCAACCTAGCTCCTTGCAGGATGGTCTGCAGAAGAAGCCCCTGGCCTAAAATTCAAAAGGGCAAGGATGGGATATATTAAGTTTCGAGACTGGACCAAAGACCACTCCGTTTTTCTGTGTGTTTTTCAATGAAAAACCAACAGTGCTTAACAAAACACTGTTGAAATCCTGAGAACTGTTTGCTAATCTTGTTCCCAGAATGTGCTGTCCCCAACTGCCAAACTGCAGAATGCACTCCCTCACTCGGTTGCAGGCAAACTGCCCACTCACCCTGACCCGTCAATGAACTTCCCTCCCTGCCCTCTCCAAGAAAAGTATATAAGCTCTGCTTAAGCTGTTCCCGGGGCTCTATCTCTCTTTGCTCTAGTGAGCTCTGAGCCCCAGCATGCTGGTCCCCAAATAAACCCTTTTGCTGTTGCATGAGACAGTCTCTTGGTAGTCTCTTCCTCCGACGTTTCGCCGGTCCCTTACAATATAGTGAACTAAGAATTGGCTTCTTCAACACATGAGTGAAACACAAGGGAGATCCTTGGGGTGAAGTCTTCCACTGTGGACTGGTAATTGCTTGGCCCTGGAGGTGCACTGATTTGAAATGTTCAGACCAAGTGGCATTCAGTCAACAGGCTACAGCCAACCTAAGCCTAAACCCCACCTCCGGAAATTTCACCTACAGGACTCCTTTCTCACTCTAGCAACCCTACCCTGAGGGTGGAGCAAGCATCACACTTCAGATGAGCCCACATAACACTGCTGAGAAGGAAAGCTGAGAATCTTATGAGCTCCAATGAAAACAATTTTTCTTTTTCATAGAGACCTTTTATTCTTTCATTTCTCTCTACTTAGCTTAACTGTGACCTTAATGGTTCATGGACATTTATACATATTTATATTTGTTTTGTCTCATTTCTAGCATTTTTAAGCCAAGTATTTTTTAAAACATTTTTATTAGTTATTGATGGACCTTTATTTGTTTATATGTGGTGCTGAGAATTGAATCCAGTGCCTCGCACATGCTAGGCAAGTGCTCTACCACTAAGCCACAGCCTCAGACCAAGCCAGGTATTTTTCATCATAAGATTTTAGGATTAAGATGTTTGGTTTGCATAGTTCAGTTTTGTTATTTATTATTTTATTTTTACTTTTAACTTTTAAAATTTTACTTTATATATTTTTCTCTCACTTATCTGTTTCCCTTGATTCTCTTTCTCTCTCTTTTTCTGTTATCAGCGGATCTTTATTGTTCTCTTTCACTCTTAATTCTTTCTTCTATCTTCTCTCCTCCTCCTTCAAAATCATCACATCCTACATCCTGTCCACCATTTGAAATTGTAAAATCTTTTGCAAACATACTATTTTTATTGTAGACAATAACTGATTTTATCATGTATTTTTATTCTTACATTAACATTATAGATGTCATAGCAGGGACTACTTGGTTTCATGCTGTATACTCTTTGCCTTTATTATTTTGTTATTTGTCTCCTCTAAATGGTGAGGCACTGAAAACCTTCAGGTATACGGTAAATCCATAGGACAGAAACTCTACTGCCTCAGATCTATACTGTTAGATGAGTAGACACACATAAACAACATGAAAGGGCAAGGTAAGAAATCACACCAAACAAATACCAGAATTCAATGACATCACAGAGGAAGAAATGTCAAAGAAGGTGTTTAGAGAATGTGCATAGTTAAACTGATCTGCAAGGTAAAGGATGATGTAAGGAGTGTAATCAGAGAGAAAATACAGGAAGTGAAAGATAAATAAATTCAACAAAGAGAGATTCTGAATGAAAACCAATGAGAAAACCTGGAAATGAAGAAATTAATAAACCAAATTTAAAATTTAATGGAAAACATCAACAATGGACTAGGCCAGGTGGAAGATAGAGTTCCAGACAATGAAAACAAAATATATAACCTGGAAAATAAAGTTGAGCCTGGAGAAAACCGGTTAAGATGCATGAACAAAATTTCCAAGAAATATGGGATAACAGGAAAGGAACAAAATTAATATTTATCAGGATAAATTAAGCATCATAGTTGAGGATTAAACAAAAACCTCCCATGATAAACAAAAGTTAAAAGAATCACAATTAGAAATCCTGCCCTGAAATATGCTCAATAAAATATTTCCTGAAGAAATGAAAAATAAAAGTGAAAACAAGCAATGGGAGGAACAACATGAGAAGAACAGTCAATCAAAGCAGGAACTCATTGAAAATTAAAAACCAGAAATAAATCAAAATGACAGAGATAAAAATTATTACATTGAATCTAAATGGCCCCAAGTCATCAATCAGAAGAACATAGACTGGAGGATTGGATTAAAAAAAAAAAAACAAGACCCAACAGTATGCTATTTCAAGAGACTCTTCTCATAGGCAAAGACATCCACAGGATGAAGGTAGAAAAAAAATGGAAAAAAAAAACCCTATCATTCATATGGTTCTCATATACAAGCAGGTGTTACCATCTTCATATCAGATAAAATAGTCAAGCTAAAGGTGACCAAAAGGGTTAAAGAAGGGCAATGAATGCTGTTTGCAGGAATTATACATCAACAAGACATAACAATCATAATATTTATGCCCCCCCAAAATAGAGCACCTATGTATATCAAAAAAAAAAAAACCTTCTAAATTTCAAGATCAAATAGACCAGTAGACCATAGTACAATAGTACTTGATGACTTTAACACCATTCTCTCACTGGATAGATCCTCCAAACTAAAACTAAAGAAGCTATAGAAATTTTAAAAAATAAATTAATAATTTAGAATTAATAGTCACATATTTAGACTATTTCATACATCAATGACTGAATACACTTTCTTCTCAGCAGCACATGGATGTTTCATTAAAATAGATCACATCTTAGACTTCAAAGCAATCCGTAGCAAATACAAAAAATAGAGATAATACCTTGTATTCTACCAGATCATAATGGAACAAAATAAAAAATTAAAGATAAAATAAAAAGTAGAAAATATGCTAATACGAGAATCACCTATCAACACATCTACAGATCACCAAGACTTTGCTCTGCTCCTACACAAGTCACTCAGCTGCTACCTACCCAAAGCACAATGCCATCACGGCTCCCCCCACCTCACCAGGCTCTCCCCATCTCACCAGACACCCTAGTGCTGAAAGCAGATCGCCACCATCTTGACTCAATAATCTCGCCATTTATCTGGGGCAGTTCCCAGAGCATATCTCCAGTAGCCAGGTACCAGTTGGTTCTTTGGAAAAAATATATAAAATTGATAGACACTTAGCCAAGCTAACAAAGAGAAAATTCAAATTACCAAAATTTGTGACAAAATATCAGACTGGACACTACTGAAATAAAGATGATAGTCAGGCACTGTTGGAAAATATGCACTCTAATAAAATAGAAAATCTTCAAGATATTGATAAATTTCTAGAGACATATGACTGACACAAATTGAATCAGGAGGACATAGAAAATTTAAACAGATCAATTTCTAGCAATAAATTTAAAGATGCTATCAAAAGGCTAACAAAAACAAAAACAAAAAGCCCAAGTCAGATGGATTCTCAGCCAAATTTTACAGACCTTCAAAGAAGAACTAACACCTCTCCTCATTTTAACTAATACCACCTACAATGACCCTAATCTACACACGTGCCACTGTGCAGTTCTTGTGTTTATGATTATAATGTGTCTATTTAGGGACATAATTCTATCTATAACAGAAGTTGAGGAGAAACCAACACAGAGTTGCCAGGAGAGTGGAAAAAACATACTTCTATTAAGAATTCTACCAGAAAAAAAAGGAAGATAATGTGGATCAATCAGTATCTATGTGCACATGTGTGACTCTGTTGCAAATCTGTTATACATGACTCAGTTGCAGCTTTGTTGCAACTTTATAGTATGGAATTCCTAAGCAAAATGTATGCTACCATATACATGAAACAAAGGGATTAACATGAAAAGGGGGTCTAACAGTGTTTGATGCTCAACTCTTGCATACCAATCCCCTGGGCCTGTGATGGCACTAACAATCACTGAAGCCTGCTGAAAGCCATAGTGTCCTGTCTCTGTGAGAGCAACTTTTCTTGGGAGTTCATGTACAGGAATCAGAGACAGTGATTTCACTCCCTGGTAACTGATGATCAAATCTTGTATGCAGGGAGAGGTGACCTTGCCTTGCACCAGTGGATCAATTGATCTGTAAGTGACAATGCAAACCTCCTATCTTGCAGGGGCAAGGACTATGGTAACGCAACAGTAAACAGAGGGTCCCAGAACCTGTGCATGGAGCAATGCTCATCAAACAAATAAGAACCCAGGTTCAAAAGGTCTACTTGCCTCTATGTGGCAGAAGGAGATTCTGATCACCTCTTATATGTGCCCAAGTAGTCTTAATCTCATAAACCAAAATGGCATTTCTAAGGTCCTGGGCTGTGTGGGAGGAAATGGTGAGCTAATGAGATGGGCTGAGCTCAAAGTGAGTGTGAAGCTCTCATCCATGGTTCTCATACAGCTTAGGCTCTCTTAGGCTCTCTATGAGGTTTACATGTCTGGTTTGGGTCAGGGATTTAGACAGACCTGCCAATGACAAGAGGTGCCTAAAATATCATTACAAGTTGAGCTGTCAGATGTGGACAAAGCTACTGCTCCCCCTTTCCCCCTTTCTCCTTCTTATGTGTGTGATTATCATCTTTTTAGGTGGGAAAATGGGTGGCAAGGAGAGAAAACTTAGCTCCCTAGAGTGTATTATAAAGAATTCAAAAAGGAATATTCTGGACACTATGAAGTTAAGTTGACTCCTGGAAAACTCTGGACCTTCTAAAATATTCATTGGCCCTTCTTTGGAGTAAGTTAGGCCAAGGAAGAACCACTAGATGAAGAACTAGTTAGCAAGGTGAAAGATTTTATTGCTGAGTAATATTCCATTGTATATATATGTCATTCTGATGCTATACCCCATTCAACACAGATACACCTGATCAGTGAATGGTTAATGCAGCCTTAGTCTTAGTTGGACCAATGGAGACATTGGGCATAAACTACAGAAGTTAGAGGGCTTCACTGAAATGCCAGCCAACTATTGGAGGTTCAGACAAACATCTTTGTCAACCAACACCAAGAAATCCATTGTGAGGCTGACTGTAAAATAAAGAGGAAGGAAGGTAGACTTGCCACTCACTCGCCTCTTGAACAGGAAGGTTAAACTGTCTTGCAAAAATCAAGGCCAGAGAAAGAGTCAACAAGAAGAACTGCCTCATCCAGAGGTGAGATTAGGATGGAACCAGTGTGCTCATTGCCACTGATAAGGTCACTGGCAGAATGAATGCCGCCGATAGTCAGAGGCTTATCAGCTATACCCTGGACAAAGAGAGAGAGACCAAGTGATTCAAGAACTGTACCAATAACTGTAGTGGCCATATAAATCCCTTTATATTGATTTTGTTGGATTAGCCACCATGGGAAACTGTGAGGAAAACTAGGAGAAACCAGGCTCCATTTTCTTAGGTCCCCAGGAGCCTCTGCCATCCCATGAACTTCATGGTTGATAAGGGACAGAACATTCCATAGTGACTCAACCTAGGAGCCTCCTCTCTCAGAGATAAGCCTCTATCATTTGAGCCACAGGTAGCCAAGTTTGTTGTCCATTTTTACTGCCATGACAATGCAATTTAGGTAGCCATAATGCTATTCACAAATTCATATACCTCCCTGACTGCCCTGTGACTTTAATGAGTGGGGGCCTATTAGAAAAACTTCAGGCCCAGATGACTTTCAACTCTGATGGCCAAGTTTCCCTGACACTAGGGAAGCCAGAAGTAAAAATTCTGATTCTTGGTCGCCCCACAGTCTCATAGAAAGGCCACAGCAGGAACCTGAGCTTCCTTTCAAGGTGCCTGGTGTGTGAGCTGAAGACAGTCCTCCTGTACTGGCCTGAAACATACCCACAATAGGAACAGAACAAAGCAAAAATCTGAGATGCCCACCCAAACCAATATTTCATTCCTTGCAGGGCACAAATTTTGATCCAGAGGCACCTACTGATTCTTCTGGGTATGAATTCTCCATACCTGTCTGTTGTCCTGGAACATACCTCTCTTGTCATTCCAGAAACTGTGGATAGATGACTATCAGCTGGTTCAGGACCTATGAGACATAAACCAAGCCACTGTTAGCCTACACTCATGTGTAGTCCATGACCTCTGGGTCTCATCCCACCGTAGCTGCCTTCTCCAAACATCTGGTTCTCAAGAATGCCTTCTGTATCTGCCTGGCCCCTTGGAGTCACCAATATTTGCCTTTCTGTTGGAAAATCCTAAGAACAGTGACAAAGGCAAGGTGACATGAACTAGACTGATGCAAGGATTTAAAATGTCTCCACCCATTTTTGGCACCATGTTAGCCTCTGATTTAAAAGCCTTCCCAACAGACCAGCATACCTCTGCTGGTACAGTGTGCTGAACAGACAGAAACAGGAGTATTGTATGGAATGAACAGTACTGCTCCTCATCCTCATATGGGAAACTGGCTACAAAGTTTCAAGGAAAAAAGCCTCAAACTGACAAGAAATAGTCAAATACCTTGGTTTTCACCTATCCCACAGACAATGTCAACTCAGCTTGGAGAGAAAACCAGCCATCTGCTTGATCTAATTCTGTCAAAATGGCACCAGGTTTGCCAGTTCCTCAGGGGTCCAGAGTTTTGAAGAGTCTGGATACCTAACTTCTCTGTTTTGGGAACACTTTATGAGGCAACAAAGGGGAGACAATGAGCACCCATGTTTTGGAAATAATCCCAACAAATGGCCTTGGAGAAAGCCATCATCAATGCACCCAAGCTGGGAATTCCAGGCATATCCAAGCCTTATTTTTTATATATACATGAGTGTACTCCCATTGTAATAGGTGTATGACCCAAATTTTGGCAACATGGCATTATTCAATGGCATACCTCTCTAAGAAACTTGACTATGTCACCCAGGCTACAGTTATCATAATGCCAGAGGCTGACAAAATGATTATGAGACAAGAATTAATGGTGCAAGTGCTGCACTCAGTAATGGCATTAATGTAGTATAAGGGGCAATGTTAGCTGAGTAACACCTGGATGGTCAGGATCAGGGAATGCTATGTACAAATTCACACATCCATCTGGAAGTAGTACAGTCTTTAAACTCTGTGACTCTACTGCCTGTTGGGCCAGGTCAACAGGATCACAACTTCATCAAAGTCATGGATGGGGCATTTTCCAGCCAACAAGACTTATCAGATCAGTCTCTCATAAATACTGATTCTGAGTACTTCTCCAATGGTAGCAGTTTGATGGAAGAGGGGGAATGCCTCTCTAGAACCCCCATAGTGACCCTAAATTCCACCGTGGATGTGAATCATCTATCAAAAGGAATCTCAGCACAAAAGGCAGAACTCATTATGCTGACCCAAGCCCTTCAACTGGCAACAGGGATGTGTGTCAATATGTACACAGACTGTAAACATGCCCTCACTACCCTCTTCACACTGTGGGCTTTATATAAAGGAAAAGGGCCTAATCAACTCAGGAGGGAAAGAAAGCATGGCAAAGAAATCCTTAAACTCTTAGGTGCTGTATGGGTTCCTAAAGAGGTAGCAGTCATGTATTGCTGGGGACAGCAAAGAGGATATGCCACAGTCATTGGGGGAAATAATAAAGCAGAAAAAGAGGCAAAGTTCATGGTCTCCATCGGGTCTTCAGAACCAATGACTTTCACTGCTGCCGTGTTCCCTAATACATTGGTATTATAGGACCTTAGTTACTAACAACCTCAGAACACCTGGTAAAGTAATGTAATGTCCAACCTCTAACGCCTGTTTGGATGGGTCTTTTCAGTGTCATTTTATGCACCCCTCCTGCAGTGGGTCTGTGTACATATTGACACACATCCCTGCTGCCAGTTGAATAGCCCAGGTGGTCCCTTGAATTCATCACAGCATAGTGAAACCAGCGTTTTATGATGGAGTGTGTTCCTGATCAGGCTGCAATATAAAATGTGACCATCCAAAACAACTGAACTACATATGGAGAGACCTGCAAGGACAACAGCTCTACTTTAATCACTACCAAAGCAAGCTAATCTATGCACTGCAGTAGCTTGAGGAACCAGACACCGTCCAATTGTGTATAAATATACTCTTCTTATTTTCTATGTTAGTCTTTCCACTTTAATGCTGTGGCATGGTCATTCTTTACCCTCTTTGTTGCTGCAGACTGTTGGGGGTTTTAGCCCTCGTTCCCTCCTGACCTGCAGGAGAGATGGGGAGAGCACGCCCTGACCAGGACGAACCAAGAAAGGAGAGGGCCAACTGATGGCCCTCACCCATCCCTCCCTCACCGGAGGACAATCAGACTTGTCAGGGAGACCAGTCAAAGCAGGATCTCGTTTAATGAGAAAACACACACAGCTAATATAATGTACAGGAGCCAATCAGGATAAAGGTCAGCAGGGTGGGGAGAGTTCACGTGTATACCCATCCTACAGGCACAAATGGGAGACATGAGCTGTCCACGAGGGCAGAAGGTTTCTGAGCCTATCCTAGAGGTGGTCTGATTTTTTGTCACAATCCAGGTAATGCCTTCTAAGATCGCCAGGTTCTATCTTAGCCACACGTGGCCCCAGGACTGGGAAGTGGGTAGCAGCCAGCAAGTTTGGTTTCCTCTTTTCTGATGCAACATGCCCTACATGTTGCATGCCCTACATCAAGTTAAGTTTCCTCCTTTCTGATGCAACATGCCCCACATGTTACATCATGCCCTAAAGCAGCCTTCATATTAATTTTTGCTGTAGGATTAGCAGAGACTGATCAGGTCAACTGGCACTGGGTTGAAAAGCTTCTATTTGCTGTCTTTTTCTTACATTTGATAGAATGTATCATTGTTATTTGCAATGTCTGATCTGGCTCCCATCTGTACACTTAAGTCTCTCATCCTGTGACCTATGCCCTGGCACAACTCTAACAGGCCAAGACATTGCCATGTCTCTGTTTTGCCATATCCATTTCTCCTGCCAGGGAAAATTCTCAGAGACCTGCACACATTAGACTACCTATTATATCTGCCAACAGAGGAATCAATATACTTATTTTGACCCACAGTATTCCCCAACTGAGGAATGTCTTGAAGTCCAAAGCTCACAAGAAGGCAATGGGGAACAGGGCACATTAATTTACAAAGTTCAGCTTACTAATCTAAAACAACCAGTATCCGTACGTTTTGATGCATGTGGGGTCATGAACAAGGCTTGGCCAAATGTTGTGATCCATAGAATATATGCAATAACATGTGGAGGTTTATGTTGAGAGAGAGGGTGCTGGTTCAATGACAAGTATGTGTGCAAACAGCCTATGAATGATATGTGATCCATGTGTACTTATATGTCATTTTTTTTCTGTCCCTCTTGGAGTTTTGTTACATGTGCCACTTGGCAGAGTAAGAGCAAAACAAAACCCTCTTTCAAAAGAGTGTTGCTACACCTCAATGTAATCTAGGAGCCTGTAAAATTCTTAATGTTCCTATTCTTAACTGTGAAGACTCAAGATGGAAAGCAGGCTGCCAAGTTGGCATACATATATATGGATGAGACACTGAGACAGGAACCACACTATACTTCAAAAGGGTCACAACTTCACTTAAGTCTTCCTCACACCAGGTACTTCATTCCTTTTATGAGGAAATAGAAAAAGGCCCCCTCCAATTTTGCCATAACAAGAGATCTGTTCTGAAACTTGGCAGAGATTATCATTCCATCTCTGGTTGTTTTTCTGTGCTTTGTGTGTAGAAGAACTAATATGGGGCATAAATGGCTATATTGGATAAAGATATAGGCCCCCCCAGAACCCCAAAGTAGAACAACACTTCCCCATTCAACTACTAGAGTTTGGTTCCTCAAAAACTCAATTATTGGAGAATTAGTCTTGCCCAAGAAGAAAACAGTTTAACATCTTATTTGGGACTTTGACATGTCTGGGCCAAAAATTTTATAATGTAACTACCTAGAGAATCCAGTGGTGGAAATGCTCAAATCACACAGAACCAAATTCTTATCTTCTTTCAAATATTGTATCCTCAAATAGGTCTGGGAAAATGCCACTACAGAAATAACATGGCAAGTCTCAGGAGGATGATAGTGGATATGTGGAAGGGCCACTTATGCTCAACTGCTCTGATTCTGCTCTGTATTAAATGTACTGGGAACAATTCACCCCTCCTTTTTTCTCCTTCCATTAACCAGAGGGAAAAATTAGGAGCTCCAGTACATAAAGATGAGATGCCCAGAGAGTGGAAAAACTTCATAATTTGTAACTGGAAAGATGATAAATAGCTCTGTAAATATATAATTTATTTTCTAGCCCTGCCACCTGTGTAGAAGATGGATCCTACAAGTACCAAACTCCCATCTCTATGCGAATTGCATCATTAGATTATACACTGTTGCTGAAATTATAGCTAATAAAACCATAAAAGAACTCAATTTACTGCCCAAACAGTATTTAAATGAGCATTTTTTTATAAAACACACTTAGCCTTAGACTACTTGCTTTCTTCTACATGTGGTGTATGTGAGGAATTTAACCTGAGCAACTGTTGCTTACAAATAAGTAATAAAGTCCAGGTCTTGGAAGAAATCATAGATCATATGAGAAACACTGTATATGTCTGAATCAAGTCCTGAAAATATTGGAACCCTAAGGAATGAGTTGAGATATTTGGAGGCCCAAATATCTACATGTTACCTTAGGACCTAACTTCATTAAAAAGAATGCTAAAGTACAAGAAGTAAAATCAAGAATCAATAAATGGGATGGAATCAAACTAAAAAGCTTTTTATCAGCAAAGAACACAATAACATGAAGAGACAGCTTACATAATGGGAGAAAAAGCTTTATCACATGCACATCAGATAGAGCACTAATCTTCAGGATATATAAAGACCTCAAAAAACTTAACACCAAAAAAAAAAAAACCACCACCACCATCAACAACAACAAAAAGCACCAAATAACCCAATCAACAAATGAGCTAAGCAACTGAACAGACACTTTGACCAACAAATATATGAAAAACTGTTCAACATGTCCAACAATTAGAGAAATGTAAACCAAAATTACTCTTAAGATTTCATGTCGCTCCTGTCAGAATGGCAATCATCAAGAATACAAGCAATAAATGTTGGTGAGGATGTGGGGGAAAATGTACACTCATACATTGGTGGTGGGACAGCAAATTGGTGCACTATCATGGAAAGCAGGATGGAGATTTCTCAGAAAACTTGGAATGGAACCACCATTTGACCCAGCTATCCTATTCCTACGTTTATACGAAAAGGAATTAAAATCAGCATGCTACAGTAACACAGCCACATCAATGTTTATAGCAGTCAATTCACAGTATCTAAACTCGAAACCAACTTATATGTCCTTCAACAAATGAATGGGTAAAGAAAATGTGGTACATATACACAGTGTAACATTACTCAAGAATGAAATCATGGCATTTTCACATAAATGGTTGGAACTAGAGAATATCATACTAAGCAAAATAAGCCTACCCCCCAAATAAATGACCAAATGTTTTATATGATAAACAGATGCTAATCCATAATGTGGGGGGTGGAGGGGTAGGAAAGAATGGAGGAACTTTGGATTGGGCAGAAAGGAGTGAGGGAAGGGGAGGTGTTTGGGAGTAGGAAGGATGGTGGAATGAGATGGACACTATTAACCTGTATACATGTATGATTGCACAACAAGTGTGACTCTGCATCCTGTATAGCCAGAGGAATGAAAAGTTGTGCTCCTTTTGTACACAATGTGTCAAAATGCATTCTGCAGTCATGAATAACTAATTAGAACAAATAAAAAAATTCTAAAAGTTTGGGGGGATTAAAAACTTACATAAGTGTTGTGGTTTTAATGCTGAGACTTGTGTATTCTAACTATGCCTGTTAGCCTTGGTTATAAGGTCTCCCACCTGTTTCATGGAGGATTTGGTTGAAAGGAAAAGAGCAACACATGTCAAGATTTTATGGAAATACAAGCTCTTGAATTATGATGATGTTATTTGTCACCAAGAAGATTCAAATCCAAAAGAGTGAAATGTAGTAATGAGTCTCCCCTTACTACAGTTAGTATCTGTGGTAATTGTGTGAGGTTGTCAAGCAATTGGCACAGTCAGTATATATGGGCACATTCATGACTCTGTCACAACTCTATTAACTGCAACACTGTTACAGCTGTCTTGCAACATCATAGTATAGAATACCCCATCAGAATGTTTGTAACATATAAGGGAGACAAAAAGTGTTAATATCTAAAGGGGGTCTAACAGAGAGTATATAAGGCAATGCCCTGTGACTTTCGGGTTTCAGCCTTTGGATAAGAATATGCTGGGTCAGTGACGACACTAATAAACATGACTTCTTCCTGAAAGCCCTGGGGTCCTTTCTCTCTTTGAAAGAATCCTGAAACACACTCATTAACTCTTCTCTCTCACTCTACGCAGGACACAATTTGCCTCACTATTTTATCTACAGTACCTTTGTAGAAAGTTCCATTTTAAATTTTATTATTTTAGTCTAATTTGTTATATATGACAGCAGAATGCATTACAATTCATATTACACATACAGAGCACATTTTTTCATATTTCTGGTTGTATACAAAGTATATTCACACCAATTCGTGTCTTCATACATGTATTTAGGATAATGATATCCATCTCATTCCAACATCTTTTTTATACACCTTGCCCAATCCCCTCCCCTCCATCCCCTTTACCCTATCTAGAGTTAATCTAATCTTCCCATGCTTCCCCTTCAAACCCAACTATGAATCAGCCTCCTTATATCAGAGAGAATATTCAGCATTTGGGGTTTGGGGATTGGATAACTTCATTTAGTATTATATGCTCCAACTCCATTTACCTGAAAATGCCATGATTTTATTCTCTTTTATTGCTGAATAATATTCCATGTGTATAAATATACCACATTTTCTTTATTCATTCATCTACTGAAGGGCATCTAGGTTGATTACACAGTTTATAGTAAATTGTGTGGCAAAAAACATTGATGTGGCTATGTCCCTGTAGTATGCTGCTTTTAAGTCCTTTGGGTATAGACCAAGGAGTGGATTGGCTGGGTCAAATGGTGGTTCCATTCCAAGTTTTCCAAAGATTCTCCATATGCTTTTCATATTGGTTGCATCATTTTGCAGTCCCACCAGCAATGTATGAGTGTGCCTTTTCCCCCATATTCTTGCAAACACTTATTGTTATTTGTATTCAAACAGCTGCCATTCTGACTGGAGTGAGATAAAAGAGTAGAGTGGTTTTGATTTGCATTTCTCTAATTGCTAGAGATGTTGAACTTTTTTTTTATAGCCCTAGGGTCCTTTTTGTTGATTGATTGTATATCGCCTTCTGAGAAATGTCTGTTCAGTTCCTTGGCCCATTTATTGATTGGGTTATTTGTTATTTTGGTGTTTAGCTTCTTGAGTTCTTTATATATCTAGAGATTAGTGCTGTATTTAATGTGCAGATGGTAAATATTTGCTCCCAAGCTGTAAGCTCTCTATTTACCTCACAGATTATTTCTTTTGCTGAGAAGAAGCTTTTTAGTTTGAATCCATCCCATTTATTAATTCTTGATTTTAATTCTTACACTATAGGAGTCTTATTAAGGAAGTAGGGGCCTAGTCCAATATGATGGAGATTGGGGCATACTTTATTTTCTATTAGACACAAGGTCTCTGGTTTAATTCATAGGTCCTTGATCCACTTTGAGTTGAGTTTTGTGCATGGTGAGAGATAGAGGGTTAATTTCATTTTGTTGCATTTGGATTTCCAGTTCTCCCAGCACCATTTGTTGAAGAGGCTATCTTTTTTCCAATGCATGTTTTGGGCACCTTTATTTAATATAAGATAACTGTAATTATGTGAATTAGTCTCTGTGTCCTTTATTCTGTACCATTGGTCTACAAGTCTATTTTGGTGCCAATAGCATGCTGGTTTTGTTACTATTGCTCTGTAGTATAGTTTAAGGTCTGGTATAGTGATGCCACCTGTTTAACTCTTCTTATTAAGGTTTGCTTTAGCTATTTTGGGTCTCAACTTTTCCAGACCAATTTTACAACTGCTATTTCTATTTATATGAGGAATGTCACTAGGATTTTGATTAGAATTGCATTAAATCTGTATAATGCTTTTGATAGTATGGTCATTTTGACAATATTTATTCTGCCTATCCAAGAATAAGGGAGATCTCTTTGTCTTCTAAGGTCATCTTTAATTTCTTTCTTTCTTTCTTTCTTTCTTTCTTTCTTTCTTTCTTTCTTTCTTTCTTTTAGTGTTCTGTAGTTTTTGTTGTAGAGGTCTTTCATGTCTTTTGTTAAGTTGATTCCCAAGTTTCTTTCTTTCTTTCTTTTTGAGGCTCTTATAAATGGGGTAGTTTTCCATGCTTCACTTTCTGAGGATTTATCACTGATATACAGAAATGCCTTTGATTTATGGGTGTTGATTTTGTATACTGCTACTTTTCTGAATTAATTTACTAGTTCCAGAGGTTTTCTGGTGAAAATTGTTGGGTCTTCTAGGTATACAATCATATCATTGTCATATAGTGCTAATTTGACTTCTTCTTTTACTATGTGTATTCCTTTAATTTCTTTTGTCTGCCTAATTGCTCTGGCCAGTGTTTTAAGACCTATGTTAAATAGAAGTGGTGAAAGAGGGCATCCCTGTCTTGTTCCAGTTTTTAGAGGGAATGCCTTCAATTTTTCTCCATTTAGAGTGATGTGGCCTAAGGCTTAGCATAAATAGCTTTTACAATGTTGAGAGATGTTCATATTATCCCTAGTTTTTCTAGGGTTTGAACATAAAGGGGTACTGTATTTTGTTGAATGCTTTTTCTGCATCTATTGAGATGATCATATGGTTCTTATCTTCAAGTCTATTGATGTGATGAATTACATTTATTGGTTTCTGTATGTTGAACCAACCTTGCATCCTTGGGATGAATCACCCTTGATTGTGGTCATGATCTTTTCGATGTTTTTTGTATTTGATTTGCCAGAATTTTATTGAGAACTTTTACATCCATGTTCATTAGAGATATTGGTCTGAAGTTTTCTTCCTTTGATGTGTCTTTGCCTGGTTTTGGAATCAGGGTGATATTGGCCTCATAGAATGAGTTTGGAATCACTTTCTCTTTTTCTATTTCCTGAAATAACTTGAAGAGCATTGGTATTAGTTCTTCTTTAAAGGTCTTGTAGAACTCAGCTGTGTATCCATCTGTTAGCTGATATCTCTGTCCTCCGGATTGTGAAGATAACCAGGGTGTCACTGTGCTGAGTTAGTGACTGCTGGGGAGAGTGGGGGGAGTTAGAACCTGGGTACCTGGAAGATGGTGATGAAGGTGATCTAAGATAGAGGCTCCTGCTTTCAGCGGTTGGGTGTCTGGTCTGCTGTGGGGATCCTGGTGATGGTGTTTGACTATGAGTTCAGCCCCAAGCTCTGTGGATCGTGGTGTTGGCTGACTTCAGAGCCTGTGTGAAATTCCCAGATGCAGGAAGGCTACTGCATGTAGGGCTCTATGTCTGCTGCTACAGAGTCCTAAGATGGCGGTGATCAGGAGATTCCATTCCCCACATTGGTAGACGGGCATCCACACCAGGTTTGGAGGCCAGAGTTCCTACTCATGGGAAGCTGCCAGGTGTCCTCCTTGGGAGTGGCATCCTGGATTTCTCTGAGACCAAATCATTGATCAAAAATCTATGTAAAAGGGCATTAAAAACAGCACAAAGGATATCACCTTCCTATAACTTCCATCTGGGTTCTAACCCACCTTTCCATTTTTCTACCTCTGGGACAAAAGAGTTGGCTAGAGGTGTTCCCACAAGTGAGCCTCAAGGCCTTTTACATTTGAAATAGGCCTTGATGATACCTATTGATAATTTCTACCAGTTAGCCTTCAGCTGTGGCTTCTGCATTTAAATAAAATCTTAATTAGGTCCCATTATTTCTGATTCCTGAGCATTAATTCTTCTTATTCAGTATCTTTCAGCAATATTTGGTAAAATTCTCCTTAAGTACATATCAAAGTATTTAATTATTTTAGACTAAATTGAAATTGTCACTATTATTCCAAAGGATATATATATTCTTTTGTTCTAATACATGACAGCAGAATGCATTTGGTTCATTGACCACTAATGGAATACAAATTTTCATTTCTCTTCTTGTACACAGAGTCACACCATTCATGCAATCATACATGTACCTAGGGTAATTATGTCCATATTATTTCACCAACTTTCCTATCCTCATACCTTCTACCCTCCCCTCACTCCCCTTTGCCCAATCCAAAGTCCCTACATTCTTCCCATGACACCCCATTTTGAATCCATTAAACAGTATGAAGCCCAGAACCACCCCAAACAGCCATGTGAACCCAGGTACAACTGCCCCATAGAAGGAACAACTGGACCTGCATGGAGGAACCAAGCTGTGGTTCCCCACCAACTAATGTGTAGCTTCTCTGACCTTCTCCACCTTGGGACAAGTGATAGGGCCTGAAGGCAACTGCCTGTTTCAACACCTCTCACCACAGTGCTGTATCCCTGAACAGGCTGCTTAATGCTATCACCCAGCCCGCCATTTCAGCCCCATCTCTGAAAGAGGTCACCTCTCTCTTGGAACACTTCCATCACCATTGTGGGTTACCTGTACTGCCACAACTGCCATTTTTAGTTGGGATAGCTTACATCTTGGGACACTGGCCAGGGCCTGTAAGCCCAACACCAAGGTACCTACAGGTTTGATGCTACTGTTGCTACCAACTATGGACATGGCCACTTCCATCTAGGGAGAAGAGCCAGGACTTGGAAGATCACCACCAAGTTTCCTACAAGATTGGTTATACCAAATGTATTCCTGATAGGTGTGCCAATAGCCACAATCATGTTGCAGAGGCAGGAGAGAGCCTTGCATGGGGCTGGTTCTTTATCTCTTTTCTTCTGCTAACAGCCAACTACTTGTGATTCCTCTCTCACTCTTCCTATGATTTAATACCTCTATATTCTCACCTCCTGCCTCATAAACATCACACCACACATCCCCATTCTCTCTTTGTCCACCAGAAGAAATGAACTGTAGGCTCCTTTGCAAACCTACTGTTTATATTGCAGATAATAATAAAAAATATCATTTCTATTTATTGTGACAAAACTGTAGTCATCTAAACAGAAGCTATTTGGTTTAAGGTTGCATATTTTTTTGCATTGGGTAATATTAATACTGATCTCCCCCTTAAAGGTGAGACATTGGGAACCTGCAGGTAAACTATAAGAATATAGGGTAGAAACTATAACCTTAGATCTATACTGTGAGAGAGGAAGACACACAGACAACACAAAAAGATAAGGGAAGAAAGTGCCCCCAAACAAACCAAGTGATACAATAATAGAATCCTTTGACAGCACAGTAGAAGAAATGTCAGAGAACAAGATCACAATGTATATAATATAAATGATCTGTGAAGTAAAGAATTATATAAGGGAGCAAATGCAGACAACAAATGATCACTCCAATAAAGAAAAAAAGAGCAAATATTGGTAGCAAAGTGCCACAGTCCGGCTGCAGCAAACTAGCAGGGGGTGACGAACAACTTGTGTACGTTGATACAGCAGGAGTAGGAGCCGTTTATTGTAGGACAGGAGCAGTATTTATACATTCCACACAGCTTATCTTAATTAGCATAAACTAGATACATCAGTCAACCAATAAGGAATCTCCACACTTAATGGCTCGCTGGTGTTACTTCATAAACCATTCCCTCTGGCATTTTGCCAGGCGCCATCCAGACTTGTTTACAGACTCTAACATTTCTCTGGCAAAATGCCAGGTGCCATCCTGACTTGTTTACAGACTCTAACAGCAAAGATTACTTCAAGGAAAAGATAAGAGATTCTGAAAAAAAAAATCCTTGAAATGAAGGAAATAATAAACCAAATAAAAATTCAATATAAAAGCATTCCTGAACTTCAGACAATGAAGACAAAATATACAGTCTTGAAAATAAAGTTGACCACACAGTGAAGATGATAAGAAACCATAAACAGAACTCCAAGAATTATGGAATAACATGAAAAGACCGAATTTAGATTTATCAGATGGATAAAGGCACAGAGATACAAACCAAAGGAATGCACAATCTTTTCAATGAAATAATGCCAGAAAATTTTCCAGACCTGAAGAATGAATTGGAAAATCAAATATGAGAGGCTTACAGGACACCAATGTACAAAATCAAAACAGATCCACACAAGGCACATTATAATGAAAATGTTATTCCATATTTATTGAGATGTACAGAGATGACCCATTTTTCTTATTGTGTTTATCATTTTTTGAAAATTATTACAACTGTTAAGAGACATTTTTCAAGTTTTTATACATAATGTAATGTTATCTACAGGCAGAGAATATTTTACAGCTTCCAGTCAAAATTTCACTTCCTCCCCCCTCTATTTATTAACTAATTTCTCTGGTTAGGCTATTTTTGCCCAATCTAATTCTTTAGAAATTCTCATGACTTACTGTGTGTATGAATACTTGATTGCTCCACTCCCATGCAGGACACTTAGCTGTTACCTACCAACAGAAACTTCTGCTGCCACTCCCCTGTTGACTTCCATCTACCAACAAGGTACTCCCCTGGTCACCTTCATCTTGTGACTCAGCAGCTACTCACAGTTCCGTACACGTGGTAGTCTGTCTGCACCTGGGGACATCTCACAGACTCTGAAGACAGCCAATAGCTGCAACACTGTTTATCCCAGAACTCATCTCTGAATGCCCGGCTCCCTCCACCCACCTGACACCCCAGCGCCTGACGCCCCAACCTCCATGTTGGATCACCTTCCTCTCCATATTTGGTGGGGGCAGCTCCCAGATTGGAACTTCAGCTGGCCAGATTTCTGGTTTTCATCTCCCATCTCTCCCCAGTGGCTGATAACCCAGCACAGTAACTTCCCAACACAAAACAGCTCTCAATGGGAAGGGTGTGCAGTGTGACCAGGATGAGGCCCATGGGAGCCCTGGTGAGAGAGGTCCCTTTATTGGGAACTGCTAAAAGAGAGGGAGATGGTGAAACAGTTTAGAGACTAGTAGAGAGATCAGGAACTGGGAAATCTTCAGGCAAGGTAGGGAGATAGAACCAGGTGCTCAAGTCTTATGAGCAGACCCAAAAAGAGACCCTTTAGTCTCCCTGCAGGGACTGGTGGGTGCCACACCTCACTTCCAGGAACCCTGCACCAGCACCAGTCTTCCCATCCTGATTACCTTCACCATCCTGAGGGTGGAGATACTAAGAACAGACAACCCCACCTACTGGATGAGAAGTGAAGCAGGAGATACTGATCTCCAAAACAACTAACAATCCTAGTTTCAATCTTTGAGATTTTTTTTTCTCTTTTTCTTCTCCTCCTTTATCCTTGCGCCCCCACATCCCCAACATATGTGAAACCAAGTATTTTGCATGAATTAGGATTTTAAGGACTGGGACATCTGAATAATATATTATAGGTGTGTTATGCCTTTTTTTCCTTCCAACTTTTACTATTTTAACATCCTTTATTTTTCTGAATTCATATGTGTATTTGTTTTATGTACTCTATGGTCTTTCCATGTACTTGTCTATCCAAAAATTTTTTAATGTAATTGAGTTTATTTTTTTAAATACATGACAGCAGAATGCATTACATTCTTATTACACATATAGAACACAATTTTCATATCTTTGTATATAAAGTATGTTCACACCAATTCATGTCTTTATACATGTATTTTTATATTACAATTCTTATTACATATATATACCACAATTTTTCATGTCTCTGTTTGTATAAAAAGTATGTTGACATGCAATTTGTGTCTTCATACATGTACTTTGGATAATGATGTCCGTCACATTCCACCATCCTTGCTTAATCCCCTGCCCTTCCTTTTCCCTCCCAAGCCTCTCCCTTATCTAGAATTCATATATTCCTCCCATGCTCCCCCTCCCTACCCCACTATGAATCAGCCTCCTTATATCAGAGAAAACATTTGACATTTGTTTTTTGGGGATTAGCTAACTTCACTTAGCATTAACTTCTCTAGCGCCATCCATTTACCTGCAAATGCCATGATTTTATTTGTTTTTATTGCTGAGTCCATTGTGTATATATACCACATTTTTTTAATCCATTCATCCACTGAAGGGCATCTAGGTTGGTGTCACATACTTGACCAACTGGAGACTGGACACCTGGAAGAACTATCTTCCATTGAGACAAAAAAATTACTAACTATAAGTGACATGGGAGGTAGTACATTAAAGGAAAAACTAACCAAAGAGGAAAATCAAGTCAAGTTAAATAACAAAAATAAACAAATATATCTGGAAATACAAACCATGTCTCAATAATAACCCTAAATGTTAATGGCTTAAACTCACCAATCAAAGGACATAGGCTAGCAGATTGGATTAAAAAGACCCAAGAATATGCTTACAATATCCAACAATACCCAACTAGCAGGATATACAGAAATGCAACTGACACTACAGAAATACAGAGAATAATTAGAAATTATTTTGAAATCTTATACACCAATAAAATAGAAAACATTAAGTCATATGATTTGCCTAGATTGAGTCAGGAAATTTAAACAGACCAATATCAAGTGAGGAAATAGAAGATGCCATCAGAAGCTTACCAACCAAGAAAAGCCCAGGACTGGATGGATACACAGCCAAGTTCTACAAGACCTTTAAAGAAGAACTAATACCAATATTCTTCCATTTATTTCAGGAAATAGAAAAAAAAGGCCTCATACTATGAGGTTAATGTCATCCTGATCCCAAAACCAGGCAAAGTCACATCAAAGGAAGAAAACTTCAGACCAATATCTCTAATGAACATAGATGCAAAAATTCTCAGTAAAATTCTGGCAAATTGAATACAAAAACATATCCAAAAGATTGTGCACCACGATCAAGTGGGATTCATCCCAGAGATGCAAGGTTGGTTCAACATATGGAAATCAATAAATGTAATTAATCACATCAATAGAATTAAATTAAAAAAAACATATAATCATCTCAATAGATGCAGGAAAAGCATTTGACAAAATACAGCACCCCTTCAAGTTCAAAAACTAAAAAAAATACTAGGGATAACAGGAATATATCTCAACATTTTAAAGGTTATCTATGCTATACCCCAGATCAAATTCATTCTAAATGGAAAAAAAAATTGAAAGC